>NC_057809.1:433960996-434327340 GCF_018294505.1 Triticum aestivum
AGTCGTCTACATATTTTCGGTGCGTGGGGGGATAAGGGAGAGGGAGAAGTGGGCCGGCCAGGGTGGTGGCCTGGTGGGCCGAGGCCATCCGGCCAAGTTGGGCCACGGCCCAGGGGGGTGGGTTGCCTGCTTTTTATTTTTGTTGTTTTGTTTTGTTTTTCTTTTCTATTTTTTAATCCTTAATTGCTTTAGTTTAAACAAAACACAATAAGAGTCTCTAAATTAGCGTTACTAAATATTCCACTTCCACAAATAACTTGGCACATTAATCAAAGTAGTTTGTATTTGTTTATTAATTTAAGAGCATTTAAATAATAGTTTTGCCACCGTTTTATTTATTTTAGTGCATTTAACTACTTTATAAAAGTGTGAATTCTCCACCATAATTTCCTTATGCACTATTTGGCTCACTCCGAACATTTTATATTTTATATTTGAAAACTTTTATTCTTTGCTTGATTGTGATTTTGAATTCGAACCGGTTTACGAACTAATGCAAGATTAGCAACAATAATCGAGGTGACGTGGCATCATTAGTAGAAGTTTACTATAGTCTAATTATCCGGGCGTCACATCCCCGACCGCCACTCATAAGGAAGACAATCAAAAAATATCTCATGCTCCCACTTCGTTACATAACGGTTCACCATATGTGCATGCTACGGGACTCAAAAACCTTAACACAAGTATTTATCAAATTCACAACTACTCAATAGCATGACTCTAATATCACCATCTTCATATCTCAAAACAATCATAAAGAATCAAACTTCTCATAGTATTCAATGCACTTTATATGAAAGTTTTTATTATATCCCTCTTGGATGCCTATCATATTAGGGCTAAATTCATAACCAAAGCAAATAATCATGATGTTTAAAGACTCTCAAAATGATATAAGTGAAGTATGAGAGTTCAACAATTTCTTGAAAATAAAAATATCGCCGTGCTCTAAAAAGATATAAGTGAAGCACTAGAGCAAATGACAAACTACTCCAAAAGATATAAGTGAAGATCAATGAGTAGTCAAATAATTATGTAACTATGTGAAGACTCCTTCTCATAAATAAAATTTCAGACCTGAAGTACTTTACTCAAACAGCAAGCAAAACAAAATAAAATGACGTAGCAAGGATAGAAGAAGCAAAAACTTAGGCTCAACCGAGGCTAACCAATAATTGTTGATGAAGAAAGGTGGGGTGCCTACCGAGGCATCCCCAAGCTTACATGCTTGAGACATCTTGAAATATTAACCTGGGATGCCTTGGGCATCCCCAAGCTTGAGCTTTTTTGACCTTGAAAACTGTAGGGCTTACACCCCACAACATTTTATTAGTAAAATAAAATAGCACAAATACAAAGGTTCCTCAAGGTGAGGAAAAAGGAAAACAGAAAGAAAAACTAGAGAAAGCTATACAAAGGGATAAAGAGACTATACATAAGAATTACAAAACTAAAAACAAAAGACCTCCTCAACGAGGTAGGAAATCAATCCACTTTAGCAATGCATCTCTATGCTTCCTTTTGATTCTGTGGGAGAGGAGCGTTAGATCATGAATGAAACCATGCCTCCATGCCCTGAAAGAAGGCCAAATATGCCTAAAGGCTATGTCATTCCTCACTTTCCAAACATTCCACCAAGAAAGAAAGACTACTTCCACAAATAAAGGTTTACTAAAATCCTCTCTAGCATGCAAAGCAATTTCCACCATGTCATTACAATCCTTCCAATCAATCTGCAGATAATTCCACACACGGACACTGAAATTGCAGTGGAAAAAAAGATGGTTTCTGTCCTCAAGAGTCCCAGTTGGACGGAGTACACATTCAGGCCCATTATTGATCCTCCAATGCCTACGTTGAATCATGTCCTTGGTGTTAACCCTGTCCATTATGACCATCCAGGCAAACATTTTGATCGACATGGTGCATCAGCTCTTCCAAACCCACCACAAAATGGGATTTGCCACCACTGTCCTAAGATTGAGCTTTTGTATCTCCTTAATTCCTCTCATATCATAGTTTCCTGGAATCTTAAAACTTCATGCACACAAAACTCATTAAGAACTCGTGAGATAAGTTTGTATAAATCAATGCAAAACCTTATCATTTTCTACTGTAGAAAATCACTAAAATTATAATTTGGCATTGCATACTAAATGCCTATGCATATTTAATACTCCTATCCTCAAATAGAATCATTAAACAAGCAAACATATGCAAACAATGCAAACATAACAGCAATGTGTCTAAACGGGATAGTCTGTAAAGAATGCAACAGGAATCATACTTCTTTAACTCCAAAAATTCTAAAGAATTACCACACTGTATATAATTTATTTTTACTCATTGTGTAAAAATTTCAAGATTTTATCATGTTCTGACTATTCACAAATATTCAAAACATAACAGCAAACTTTCTGTTTTAAAAAAAAGCAACATATAGACTTGAAAAATAAGCATGGTAAAGGCTATACTTGACCTTTTTATTGAACTAAAAGATGAAAAACATTACTCTAAATAACAGCAAGAAAATCCTAATAAAGCACAATGACGCTCTAAGCAAAACTCATATCATGTGTTGAATAAAAATAGAGCCCCAAGTAAGGTTACCGATGAACGAAGACGAAAGAAGGGATGCCTTCCGGGGCATCCCCAAGCTTAGGATCTTGGTTGTCCTTGAATATTACCTTGGGGTGCCTTGGGCGTACCCAAGCTTAGGCTCTTGCCACTCCTTATTCTGTAGTCCATCGAATCTTTACCCAAAACTTGAAAACTTCACAACACAAAACTTAACAAAAAACTCGTAAGCTCTATTAGTATAAGAAAGCAAATCACCACTTAGGTACTGTCAATACAAGATTCATAATTTTTCTCACATGATTCCTACTGTACCATAACATTTCTACAATTTATATTAAGCAATATAATCCATAAAAACCAGAAAACAAGCAAACTATACATCGAAAACAGAATCTGTCAAAACAGAATAGTCTATCGTAATATGTAACTCACGAATACTTCTGTAACTCCAAAAATCCTGAGCAATTAGAAAGTCCTAGGCAATTTGTTTATTAATCCTCTGGAAAGAGAATCAGTATTTTATCGCGCATATGTTAAAAATGAAAACTAATCTCCTGGGCGCAAAAGTTTCTGTTTTTTAGCAAGATCAAATCAACTATCACCGTAAGCCATCCGAAAGGTCTTACATGGCACTTTATGGAAACAAAAGCTATAAAAAATGATTACTACAGTAGCATAATCATGTGAACACACAAAAAAATAGGTATAAATGTTGGGTTGTCTCCCAACAAGCGCTTTTCTTTAATGCCTTTCTAGCTAGGCATGATGATTTCAATGATGCTCACATAAAAGATAAGAATTGAAACATAATGGGAGCATCATGAGTATATGACAAGAACATTTAAGTCTAACCCACTTCCTATGCATAGGGATTTTGTGAGCAAACAACTTATGCGAACAGGAATCAACTTGCATAGGAAGGTAAAACAAGCATAACTTGAAGATTTCCAACACATAGAGAGGAAACTTGATATTATTGCAATATGTAAAAGCATATATTCCTCTCTCATAATAATTTTCAGTAGCATCATGAATGAATTAAACAATGTAACCATCACATAAATTATTATTTTCATGATCCATAAGCATATAAGGTTTATTACTCTCCACATAAGCAAATTTATTCTCATCAATATTAGTGGGAGCAAACTCAACAAAATAACTATCGTGTGAGGCATACTCCAATTGAAAATTAAAATCATGATGACAAGTTTCATGGTTATCATTATTCTTTATAACATACATGTCATCACAATAATCATCATAGAAAGGAGGCATGCTTTCATCATAATAAATTTGCACATCAAAACTTGGGGGACTAAAAATATCATCTTCATCAAACACAACATCCCCAAGCTTGTGGCTTTGCATATCATTAGCATCATGGATATTCAAATAATTAATACTAACAACATTGCAATCATGCTCATCATTCAAATATTTAGTACCAAACATTTTAATGCATTCTTCTTCCAACACCTTCGCACAATTACCAGAATCCTTATTTTCACGAAAGACATTAAAAAGGTGAAGCATATGAGGCAACCTCAATTCCATTCTTTTGTAGTTTTCTTTTTATAGACTAAACTAGTGATAAAAACAAGAAACTATAGCGATCCGACCTCAAACAGTCAAATCTCGGTGCATAAGTGTCATCCCTGGATCGGTAATGCTGACACACACAGCACTTGAAGGATTTATAACAGAGTAGCAATCACACACTTATTACATCGAATGTCTCAAAAGAGAACTTAATAAAATAAATATGCCTTAAGGCCATCTAAGTAAGATAACAATGGAAGGCTTGGAAGATATAGTGAGTCCATCAACTCCAACAGCATAGCTGAGTGCACGACAAGCGACCTAGCGCACCTTACTCTTCGTCTGAAAAGTCTGTAACATGATATGTTGCAGCCGGAAATGGGTCAGCACATGGAATATGCTGGCAAGATAACACAGTAGAGCAATGAACAAGTAAATGCTATCACTACGTGCATATATGGCTGGTGGAGGCTCTATGGTTATAATGTTTTTTTGTGAAAAGCCAATTTTTCCCTACAACAAAGGAATATATTTTATTTAACTATCATGGTAGTTGAAAAACATTGAGAATGGTAAATCCCCATCTCAATCCCAATTAAAAGTAATTAACATCCCAACAAATTAATTTAGAGTGATGAGATCCACATGATAATCCAAGATCCAGATACTCAAGATGTCCATAACCGGGGACACAGCTAATCATGATTAGATTGTACACTCTGCAGAGGTTTGCACACTTTTCCCCACAAGACTCGATCTCCTCCGTGGTATTTCTCGCACTGCATGGTGTTTGAGAAACGGATGACCGAGACACAGTCTTTCCGAATAGGTCCCCTTAACCGATAGATAGGCCGGTACACCTACAATCCCCTACATCTGCTAGCCCATCATGGAAAGGTTTCCCAAAACTTACTCAACTATGCCAGAGCCCATAATGGCTTGTGGCTGCACATGGAAGTTTCCAGCATGAATAACCTTATGATCCCTTTGAGCCTGGCTGGCGAACCAAAAAGGACAACACTGGTATATCCCCAGGTGCCCGCAACCAATCCACCCAGATGTGTGTTTAAGTAGCCACCTTAAGTAAACCATTAATTAATAATCTCACATCTGTCATGGATACTCTCAAACCCAATCCATGTCTACGAGTATAGCATGGCGATATAAGCATAACGTAGAAGTAACTCCGAGGGTTTGATAATAAAAAGGGTAATAGGTTCTACCTCATCATCTACTTTCCAAACCCATAAGTTAAGAGATCCTACTCATGCAATGTTTGAGGGTTGTAACTAATGCATAAAAACTGGGTAAAAGGGATATGATCAAAGTGTTACTTGCCTTGCTGATGATCTACAAAACCTAGTGACTCGTAGTAGCACGATGTGCACTCCGGGAATTCTAGCACAAATAAGCAATAGCATACATAAGCACTCAAGCATAGATGCACGGGTAAATCTCGAATAAGAAGATCAAATCTAAAAACTCAACTAAGGAGATTCGATCTGCAAAAAGAATCAAGCAAATCGGAGCTACGGAACTAAAACTACGATCAAAAAAACTTCGAAAACAAATATGCTTGAAACCAAATTTTAAAATTGTCAAAACCTTGTTCAAGTTGATTAAACAGAAAGAGGGTTTCGAGACGAAGATTTTGGCGTTGGTTTCACTGGATTTGGACAAACGGTTAAGAAACGGCGAGCGTTTGAAGATCAGGGGCTAATCTGTGATAAAAATAATCGCGGATAGGTCCCTGGCCGAAAATAAAATAAAAAGAAAAGACTAACGAACGAACGTTCGCTGTCTAAACCTAACCGGCGAATAGCGTTCGTTAGAACTAACGAAGAGACTTACGTCCGCTAAATAAATAAACCGTCGAAAACCGAACCGATAAAAAAACGCATCTAGGGTTTTCAAAAAAACCAAACGGTTTTACCTAAATAAAAAAATGACGGCGGGTCCGGCGAGCGGCGCGGGCGGCGGCGCAGGCGGCGGCGGCGCGCTAAGGTTAGGGTTCGGGGTGGGGCGGCTTGGTGGGCTGGGAGGCTCGGGCGGTCGGCTTATAAAGCCATGCCCGGCAGGAGTACGGGTCGGTCACGGCCCGTTTAGGTCGGTTGACCTTTAAAAAAAACAGATTCCGCGGGAAAATCCGAAAAGATAAAATAAAAATCTAAAAATGCTAGAACAAATTTTCACCGTCTAAATAGAATATTTAGAACAAAGTGAACATTTTCTTGGCCTAAAAATGCAATTTAAAAAATGCATATTTTTCTAATTCAAATAAAGTAGCGATATAATCCAAAAAAATAATTTATTTGATTTTAATAATTTTCCTCCAATATTTCAATTACTTTGGATAAGTCATATTATCTCCTCTCATATATTTAATATGAAATATTTTCAGAGAGAAAAATAATTAAAACCAAAATGATCCTTGTTTCAATATTTGAGAAAATTCAAATATGAAAACAATAAAATCCCCAACTCTCTCCGTGGGTCCTTGAGTTGCTTAGAATTTCGAGGATCGCAAAACAAAATGCGATAAAATAGGATATGCAATATGATGTCCTATGTTTAACATTCCAAATTGAAAATTTGGGATGTTACAAACCTACGCCCCTTAAGATGAATCTCGCCCTCGAGATTCGGATTGGCTAGAAAATAGGTGTGGGTGGTCTTTCCGTAGATCATCCTCTCGTTCCCAGGTGGCTTCATCCTCGGTCTGGTGGCTCCACTGAACTTTGCAAAACTTGATAACCTTACTGCATGTAACTTGGCTGGCAAACTCGAGAATCTTGACAGGTTTCTCCTCATAGGTCAGATCACTATCCAACTGAATTTCTTCCAGGGGCACTATATCTCTCAGAGGAATATCGACCATCTCACCATGACACTTCAACTGGGAAACGTGAAACACATCATGAACTCCTGACAGTCCTTCGGGTAACTCCAACATGTAGGCCACTTTTCCCATACGTTCCAAATTCGGTATGGTCCTTCAAATGTCGGGGCTAACTTTCCCTTAACTCCAAAACGTTTAACTCCTCGCAGAGGTGACACACGAAGATATGCTCTGTCTCTGGTTTCATATACTACCTCCTTGCGTTTCGAGTCTGCATAGCTCTTCTGTCTGGACTGAGCTACCTTCAGTCTATCCCGAATCATATTAATCTTCTCTTATGACTCTTTGATCAAATCTGGTCCAAACAACTGACGGTCTCCAACTTCATCCCACATCAACGGCGTTCAGCACCTCCTTCCATACAAAGCTTCAAAAGGGGCCATCTTTAGACTAGCTTGATAACTGTTGTTGTAAAAGAACTCTGCGTAGGGCAAATTATCATCCCAACTAGATCCATAATCGAGCACACTAGCTTTCAACATGTCCTCCAGAATCTGATTGACTCTCTCGGTCTGTCCATCTGTCTGCGGATGAAAAGCTGTACTGAACTCTAGCCTGGTGCCCAAAGTCTGGTGCAGCTGGTGCCAAAACTTTGAAGTAAATTGTGTTCCTCTATATGATAAATAGTCCTCGGAACTCCATGCAGACATACGATCCTGGTCATGTATATCTTGGCCAACTTCGCACTGGTATAAGTGGTTTTCACGGGGATAAAGTGAGCCACTTTGGTCAAGCGATCCACTACTACCCAAATAGAATCGTATCCTGATCGTGTCCAGGGTAATCCGGTGATAAAATCCATGCCAGGCTTATCCCACTTCCATTCGGGTATCGACATAGGCTGCAGTAATCCTGTTGGCTTCTGATGTTCTGCCTTCACTCTCTGACATACATCACATACGGCTATATTACTCGGCAATATCCTTCTTCATAGCAGTCCACCAGAAACGCTCCTTCAAATCCAAATACTTCTTGGTGTTTCCGGGGTGTATCGAGTATGGCGAGTCATGAGCCTCCTGAAGTATCAACTTCCTGATCTCTGTATTATTGGGTACATAAACATGGTCCTCAAACCACAAGGTGTCGTGCTCATCCTCACGAAAACCTTTGGCCTTTCCCTTGCTCATCTTCTCCTTTATCACAGCAATTTCCTTATCATCCTTCTGGGCTTCTCGAATTTTTCCCAATAATGTCGACTGAACTTTCAATGTTGCAACAAAACCTCCAGGGACTATCTCCAAACATAGCTCCTTGAGATCTTCAGCTAACTCCGTTGGCAATCCTCCGCTTACGAGGGTATTGGCGTAACCCTTCCGGCTCAAAGCATCTGCTACGACATTGGCCTTGCCTGGATGATAGTGCAACTTCATATCATAATCCTTTATAAGCTCCAACCATCTCCTTTGCCTGAGATTCAACTCCTTTTATGTGAAAATGTACTTCAAACTCTTATGATCCGTGTACACATCACAATGGTTTCCAATAAGAAAATGACTCCAGGTTTTGAGTGCATGCACTACGGCTGTTAACTGCAAATCATGCGTGGCATAATTCAATTCATGCGGTCGAAGCTGTCTTGAGGCATATGAAAAAACTCTTCCATCTTGCATAAGCACGCCTCGAAGTCCTAAACAAGACGCGTCGCAATACACTTGGAAATCCTTACGTATATCTGGCAGAATCAGCACTAGGGCTGTAACCAATCGTTTCTTCAACTCCTGAAAACTTGCCTCACATTCATCTGTCCATTTGAACTTGGTGTCCTTCTTCAACAACTCTGTCATGGGCTTTGCAATCTTAGAGAAATTCTCAATGAATCTCCGATAATATCCCGCGAGTCCTAGAAAATTGCGGATCTCTCCATCTGAGGTGGGTGCCAACCACTCAGTGACTGACTGAACCTTAGTAGGGTCTACTGCTATGCCTTCTCCTCATATAACATGTCCAAGGAATCCAACTTCCTTCAACCAAAATTCACATTTGCTGAACTTGGCGTATAACTGATGTTCCCTGAGCTTCTCGAGAACTAAACACAAATGCTCCTTATGCTCTTCTTCATTCTTCGAGTATACCAAAATGTCATCAATGAACACCACAACAAACTTATCCAAGAACTCCATAAACACCTTGTTCATCATACTTATGAAATAGGCAGGGGCGTTAGTCAATTGAATGACATAACTGTATACTCATACAACCCGTACCTTGTGGTGAAAGCTGTCTTAGGTATATCCTATTCTTGAATCTTCAGTTGGTGGTACCCTGATCCTAAATCGATCTTGGAAAAGACTTTAGCTCCTTGCAGTTGGTCAAACAAATCATTGATCATCGGCAGTGGGTACTTGTTCTTGATCGTCACTTCATTCAATGCACGATAATCAATAACCATTCTCAGAGATTTATCCTGCTTCTCAACCAAGAGCACTGGGGCTCCCCATGGTGATAGACTTCGTCGAATGTAACCTTTCTCCAATAACTCCTTAATCTGTTTCTTAATCTCCTCCAGATCATTTGCGGGCATCCGGTATGGTCTCTTTGATATTGGTCCGGTGCCTGGCAATAACTCTATCAAAAACTCAATGTCTCGATCCGGGGGCATGCCTGGTAGTTCCTCTGGAAATACATATGGGTAATCCTTTATTACAAGCACTTCTTCTGGAACAACTCCCGTGAGGGAATTTATGTGAGTACTCTTAGGAGTATGCCTGGATACATACTTAATCCTTTTTCCCTCCGGTGTGGTGAGTAGAATTGACCTACTGGTGCAATCAATGTTTCCTCCATACTTTGATAGCCAATCCATATCGAGTATCACATCCAATCCTTGTGATTCCAAAATTATTAAGTATGAGGGGAAAACATGCCTACCTATGTTCAATGACATCTGAAAACATCCACTGCTTGCCATATACTCCGCTCCACATGAGCTTACTAACATAGGTGTCTTAAGAACTTTGGTGGGCAACTTATACTTATCCACGAATCCCCTTGATATGTATGAATGCGATGCACCAGTATCAAAAAGAACTATTGCAGTAATGACTTAACTAAAAACTTACCGATAACTGCATCTGGCTGCTCCTCAACCTCCCCCACGTTCACATGGTTCACTTGTCCCTTGTTGAATGGGTTTGGCTTCTTCCCAGAGCTTCCATTGCCATTTCCATTCTTGAGTTCAGGGCACTCATTGGCATAGTGTCCAATCTTCCCGCACTTGAAACAAGTAACATGGCTTTGGTCCTTCTTGGCGGGTGTGCTTGGGTTAGAGCGGTTCTGACTGCTTGCTCCACTCCCATTTCCATTCCTAGCGCCATTGTGTTTATGCAAACTTCCTCCATTGTGAGTGTGGCCTCCATGGTTATGGGTAAATCCTCCCGAGTTCGGGGTGAAACGGGGTTTCTGCTGAGCTCCTGAATTGTATTTCCCTTGTCCATACTTCCTTTTGCGGCTCTCAATCTGCTGTTGCTTCCCTTCAATCATAAGAGCCTTATCTACCAACCCTTAGTATTTGTTGAATGTTGCCACCATTAACTGCATACTCATCTCATCATTCAGCCCTTCCATAAACTTCTCCTGTTTCACGGCATCGGTGGCCACATCATCTGGGGCATAATGAGCTAGCTTGCTAAACTCCTCCACGTACTGCCCTACAGTATGGTTGCCCTGGCGTAAGTTGCAATACTCACGCTTCTTCATGCTCATAGCTCCAGTTGAAACATGACCAGTGCAGAATGCTTGCTGAAACTGCTCCCAAGTAACATTGGCTATGGGGAAAGTGGCTGTGTAATTCTCCCACCATGCGGCTGCGGGCCATCCAATTGGTGTGCGGAAAAACGCACCTTCTCAGCATTTGTGCAACCTGTAGTGGTTAACTCCCTTCCAATCCTGCATAGCTAGTCATCCGCAACTATGGGCTCGGTGCTACTGGAAAACACCGATGGTTGTAACCTCGGAAAACGGGCTAAGTTGTCAACTGGAGGTGGTGGCGGTGGGTTGTTGTTATTGTTGTTGTTGTTGCCTTGATTCTGAACTAGCAACTGCATCAGTGTATTCTGCCGTTGGATCAACTGAGTGAGCTCCGGTGGGAAGGCAAATCCGGGGTCACGTCTCGGACGCATCTAGTGGGTTTTAGAGGGGAGAGATTAGAATAGAATGAGGTCTAGTGAGAAGGCACTACCCATATGCACATGAGACAAACATAATAAATATCACTCCAAACCAATATGAGGCAAGGGCATACAATCGATCTAACTATCGTTACAGTGCTCGGACTACTACTATATACATGGGGGAATACTACTAATAATATGGTGGTCTACTAGAAATTTTGATTGATAGAAGATTCCATGATATCTGCTCCAGCTTCATCTTCATAATCATCATCACTGGGGTCGGAGTCGGTACCGTCGATGATGATGTAGTCCTTGGGGTGGTCATCATTTCCTCCTGGCGCAGGGTCTCCCATGAATACTCCTAGCTTCCTTGTCAGGTCGTCATTCTTCTCCACTAATATGATGATTTCCTCCTCATATCCGTCGCGGGTAGTCTTGAGTTCCTCTTTCAGCTCCATGTTCCTAGTCATCAACTTCTTTAGATCTATCATGCTTGCGCACATCTGGTTCTCCTTGCGATGAATGTGATGATTTAACTCCTGGATGAAGGATGCAATGGACCTGTCCTTCCTGGTGTTGATCATCTCCCATTGCTCATCTCGGCGCCCACAAATCTGGTAGATGGTGTCCTTAAGTTCATTGTGATAAACTTCGCCGATGCGTCCCATAGCAATGTGGGCTGCCATGCTCTTGCCTAGACTCCAGGTTGGTGCATCAAAAGAGAAATCTATGGGCTCAGTGACCGGCGTGAATGTTCTTCCAGGAGCTTGAACTCGAATCATCCATCGCTCCTCTTCTGGTAATGTGGCGGTTAAGGTCCCGGTGAAGCTTGGTATTCCAATGTTCAGGTACCTAGTGACTTCCTTCAAGTGTCGTCCAAAAGGTGTGTCTTCATTCGGCTGTGTAAATTTATTCCTCGTGTCCGCCATCCTATAGAGTAGAAGATGGAGAGGAGTCAGAAATGAGTAGAGAAGAGTGACCTATGGCTCAACTTAGTGGTCGTGTCCTACATTCAACGTCTGCTTTGATACCATCTTGTAGCGATTCGACCTCAAATGGTCAAATCTCTGTGCATAAATGTCATCCCTGGATCGGTAATGCTGACACACATAGTACTTGAAGGATTTATAACAGAGTAGCAATCACACACTTATTACATCGAATGTCTCAAAAGAGAACTTAATACAATAAATATGGCCTAAGGCCATCTAAGTAAGATAACAACGGAAGGCTTGGAAGATATAGTGAGTCCATTAACTCGAACGGCATAGCTGAGTGCACGACAAACGACCTAGCGCAACTTACTCTTCATATGAAAAGTTTGCAACATGATATGTTGCAGCCTGAAACGGGTCAGCACATGGAATATGCTGGCAAGATAACACTGTAAAGCAATGAACAAGTAAATGCTATCACTACATGCATATATGGCTGGTGGAGGCTCTATGGTTATAATGTTTTCGCGAAGAGCCAATTTTTTCCTACAACAAAGGAATATATTTTATTTAACTATCATGGTAGTTGAAAAAGATTGAGAATGGTAAATCCCCATCTCAATCCCAATTAAAAGTAATTAACATCCCAACAAATTAATTTAGTGTGATGAGATCCACATGATAATCCAAGATCGAGATACTCAAGATGTCCATAACCGGGGACACGGATAATCATGATTAGTTTGTACACTCTGCAGAGGTTTGCACACTTTTCCCCACAAGACTCGATCTCCTCCATGGTATTTGTCGCACTGCATGGTGTTTGAGAAACGGATGATCGAGACACAGTCTTTCCGAAGAGGTCCCCTTAACCGATAGATAGGCCGGTACACCTACAATCCCCCTACATCTGCTAGCCCATCATGGAAAGGTTTCCCACAACTTACTCAACTATGCCAGAGCCCATAATGGCTTGTGGCTGCACACGGAAGTTTCCAGCATGAATAATCTTATGATCCCTTTGAGCTTGGGTGGCGAACCAAAAAGGACAGCACTAGTATATCCCCAGGTGCCCGCAACCAATCCACCCAGATGTGTGTTTAAGTAGCCACCTTAAGTAAACCATTAATTAATAATCTTACATCTGTCATGGATACTTTCAAACCCAATCCACGTCTACGAGCGTAGCATCTCGATATAAGCATAACGTAGAAGTAACTCCTAGGGTTTGATAATAAGAAGGGTAATAGGTTCTACCTCATCATCGACTTCCCAAACCCAGAAGTTAAGAGATCCTACTCATGCAATGTTTGAGGGTTGTAACTAATGCATAAAAACTGGATAAAAGGGATATGATCAAAGTGTTACTTGCCTTGCTGATGATCCGCAAAACCTAGTGACTCGTAGTAGCACGGTGCGCACTCCGGGAATTCTAGCGCAAACAAACAATAGCATACATAAGCACTCAAGCATAGATGCATGGGTAAATCTCAAATAAGAAGATCGAATCTGAATAGTCAACTGAAGAGAATCGATTTGCAAAAAGAATCAATCGAATCGGAGCTACGGAACTGAAACTACGGTAAAAAAAACTTCAAAAACAAATCTGCTTGGAACCAAATTTTAAAATTTTCAAAACCTTCTTCAAGTTGATTAAACGGAAAGAGGGTTTTCAGACGAAGATTTTGGCGTTGGTTTCACTAGATTTGGACAAACGGTTAAGAAACGGCGAGCATTTGAAGATCAGGGGCTAATGTGTGATAAAAATAATCGCGGATAGGTCCCTGGCCGAAAATAAAATAAAAAAGAAAAGACTAACGAATGAACGTTCGCAGTCTGAACCTAACCGGCGAATAGCGTTCGTTAGAACGAACGAACAAACGTCCGCTAAATAAATAAACCGTCGAAAACCGAACCGATAAAAAAACGCATCTACGGTTTAAAAAAACCGAACGGTTTTTACCTAAACCGAAAAAACGACGGCGGGTCCGGCGAACGGTAGCGGCGGCGAGCGGCGCGGCGGCGGTGACGGCGGCGGGCGGAGCAGGCGGCGGCAGCGCGCTAGGGATAGGGTTCGGGCGGGGCGGCTTGGTGGGCTGGGGGGCCACGGGTGGTCGGCTTATAAAGCCACACCCGGCAAGAGTCCGGGTCGATCACGGCCCGTTTAGGTCGGTTGACTTAAAAAACGGATATTTAGAACAAAGTGAACATTTTCTTGGCCTAAAAATGCAATTTTGAGATATGCATATTTTTCTAATTCAAATAAAATAGAGATATAATCCAAAAAAATAATTTATTTGGTTTTAATAATTTTCCTCCAATATTTCAATTACTTTAGAGAAGTCATATTATCTCCTCTCATATATTTTAATATGAAATATTTTCGAAGGGAAAAATAATTAAAACCAAAATGATCCTTGTTTCAATATTTGAGAAAATTCAAATATGAAAACAATAAAATCCCCAACTCTCTCGTGGGTCCTTGAGTTGCTTAGAATTTCGAGGATCACAAAACGAAATGCGATAAAATATGATATGCAATATGATGTCCTATGTTTAACATTCCAAATTGAAAATTTGGGATGTTACAGAAACTAAAAGATTCGATTGCAAGATCAAAATATATACCTTCAAGCGCTAACCTGCCCGGCAATGGCGCCAAAAAAGAGCTTGATGTGTACTACACAACCTTCTTCTTGTAGACGTTGTTGGGCCTCCAAGTGCAGAGGTTTGTAGGACAGTAGCAAATTTCCCTCAAGTGGATGACCTAAGGTTTATCAATCTATGGGAGGCGTGGGATGAAGATGGTCTCTTTCAAACAACCCTACAACCAAATAGCAAAGAGTCTCTTGTGTCCCCAACACACCCAATACAATGGTAAGTTGTATAGGAGCACTAGTTCGGCGAAGAGATGATGATACAAGTGCAACATGGATGGTAGATATAGGTTTTTGTAATCTGAAAATTATAAAAACAGCAAGGTAACTAATGATAAAAGTGAGCTAAAACGGTATTGCAATGCATTGAAACAAGACCTAGGGTTCATACTTTCACTAGTGCAAGTTCTCTCAACAATAATAACATAATTAGATCATATAACAACCCCTCAACATGCAACAAAGAGTCACTTCAAAGTCACTAATAGCGGAGAACAAACGAAGAGATTGTTGTAGGGTACGAAACCACCTCAAAGTTATTCTTTCCGATCAAACCATTGGGCATATGAAAATTACATCTAAGCCTAACATAATTCCTATGCATATGCATTATATAAGCAAACAAATTATCAAGACAAGCAAAAACTAGCATATGCAAGGAAGGAGAAAGAAACAATAGCAATCTCAACATAACGAGAGGTAATTTAGAGACACGAAAATTTCTACAACCATATTTTCCTCTCTCATAATAATTAAATGTAGGATCATAATCAAATTCAACAATATAGCTATCACATAAAATTTTCTCTTCATGATCCACATGCATGCAAAGTTGACACTCTTCCAAAATAGTGGGATTATCATAAAATAAAGTCATGACCTCTCAGTACCCACTTTTATCAAAAACTTCATAACAATGAATGTTATCAAAATATGTGGGATATAAAGTTGACACTCTTCCAAACCCACTTTCAATATTATTGCAAACATTATTATCAGTCTCATATTCATCATGGGGCTTAACTTTTAAGATTATAAGAAGAATCTCCCCAATCATGATCATTGCAACAAGTAGTAGACATAGCAAAATTAGCATCCCCAAGCTTAGGGTTTTGCATATTATTAGGACAAATGATATTAATAGAATTTGTAATAACATCATTGCAATCATGCTTTTTATTCAAAGATCTACCGTGAATCACTTCATAAAGTACTTCATCACAATTTTTAGATTCACGGATTTCAAGCAAAACTTCATAAAGATAATCTAGTGCACTCAACTCACTAGAAATTGGTTCGACATAATTGGATCTCTTAAAAAGATTAGCAAGCGGATGAGGATCAATAAGTTTTGGTTCTGATTTGCAATAAACACTCAATTATACCAAGCAAACGAGCAAACAATCCAAGTAAAACATAAGGGCAAACGAAAAAGATGAATGAAAGCGAGGCGAAGAAAAGGCGAAGGTTTTCAAAAATCGTTTTAGAAGTGGGGGAGAGGAAAATGAGAGGCGAATGGCAAATAATGTAATGCGAGGTAGAAGAGTTTATGGTGGGTACTTGGTATGTCTTGACTTGGCATAGATCTCCCCGGCAATGGCGCCAGAAATCCTTCTTGCTACCTCTTGAGCATGTGTTGGTTTTCCATTGAAGAGGAAAGGGTGATGCAGCAAAGTAGTGTAAGTATGTCCCTCAGTTTTGAGAACCAAAGTATCAATCCAATAGGAGACAACGCACAAGTCACCTAGTACCTGCACAAACAATCAAGAACCTTGCAACCAACATGATAAAGGGGTTGTCAATCACTTCAAGTCACTCGCAAAAGTGAGATCTAATAGAGATAGTAAATTAATATTTTTGGTATTTTCGTTGTATAGATTGGAAAGTAAAGATTGCAAAATAGTAAACAAGATGCGATGTAAATAAAATAGATGTAATATAATAGGAAAGAGACCCGGGGGACATAGGTTTCACTAGTGGCTTCTCTCAAGTTAGCATGTATTACGGTGGGTGAACAAACTAATGCCAAGCAATTGATAGAAAATTGCATAGTTATGAAGATATCTAAGGCAATGATCATGAATATAGGCATCACGTCCGTGTCAAGTAGACCGAAAAGATTCTGCATCTACTAATCTTACTCCACACATCGACCGCTATCCGGCATGCATCTAGAGTATTAAGTTCATAAGAACGGAGTAACACATTAAGCAAGATGGCATGATATAGAGGGATAAACTCAAGCAATATGATATAAACCCCATATTTTTATCCTCGATGGCAACAATACAATACGTGCCTTTCTGCCCCTACTGTCACTGGGAAAGGACATCGCAAGATTGAACCCAAAGCTAAGCACTTCACCCATTGCAAGAAAGATCAATCTAGTAGGCCAAACTAAACTGATAATTCGAAGAGACTTGGAAAGATATCAAATCACGCATATAAGAATTCAGAGAAGAACCAAATAATATTCATATATAATCTTGTTCATAAATCCACAATTCATCGGATCTCGACAAACACAGTATTACATTGAATAGATCTCCAAGAACATCGAGGAGAACTTTGTATTGAGAATCAAAGAGAGAGAAGAAGCCATCTAGATAATAACTATGGACCCCGAAGGTCTATCGCAAACTACTCACGCTTCATCTGAGAGGCAATGGTGTTGATGTAGATGCCCTCCGTGATCGATTCCCCCTCCGGCAGATCACCGGAAACGGCCCTGAGATGGGATCTCACTGGTACAGAAGGTTGCGGCGGTGGAAAAGTTGTTTCGTGGCTCTCCCTGATGTTTCCAGGGTATAAGAGTATATATAGGCAGAAGAAGTACGTCAGTGGAGCTACGAGGGGCCCACGAGGGTGGGGGCGCACCCTCCTGCCTCGTGGCTTCCTCGTGGAGTTCTAGACTTCGACTCCAAGTCTTCTGGATTGCTTTCGGTCCAAGAAAGATCATCGCGAAGGTTTCATTCCGTTTGGACTCCGTTTGGTATTCCTTTTCTGCAAAACTCTAAAATAGGCAAAAAAACAGAAACTGGCACTTGGCCTCCGGTTAATAGGTTAGTCTCAAAAATAATATAAAAGAGCATGTTAAAGCCCGTTAAACATCCAAAATAAATAATATAATAGCATGGAACAATCAAAAATTATAGATACATTGGAGACGTATCAGGCGGCCACGACCACCACCTCCCGCCTTCGGGCCGCGGTGGCGGAGCGGGTGATGGCCACAGTGGCCGGCAATGGGGTGGCGGCCACGACGGCCACCTCCCACCTTCGGGCCATGATACGTCTCCGTCGTATCTACTTTCCAAACTCTTTTGCCCATGTTTTGGACTCTAACTTGCATGATTTGAATGGAACTAATCCGGACTGACACTGTTTTCAGCAGAATTGCCATGGTGTTAATTTTGTGCAGAATAAAAAGTTCTCAGAATGACCTGAAACTTTACGGAGGTAACTTTTGGAATTAATAAAAATATTAGCAAAAGAATCAGCACCAGGGGGTCCACACCCTAGCCACAACGGTGGGGGCGCGCCCTCCGACCTTGTGGGCCTCCTGGACCTCCACCGACCTCAACTCAAACTCCATATATTCTCTTTCGGGGAGAAAAAAATATGAGAGAAGGATTCATCACGTTTTATGATACAGAGCCGCCGCCAAGCCCTGTTCTTCCTCGGGAGGGTAGATCTGGAGTCCGTTCTGGGCTCCGGAGAGGGGAATCCATCGCCATCGTCATCATCAACCATCCTCCATCACCAATTTAATGATGCTCACCGCCGTGCGTGAGTAATTCCATCGTAGGCTTGCTGGACCGTGATGGGTTGGATGAGATTTACCATGTAATCGAGTTAGTTTTGTTAGGGTTTGATCCCTAGTATCCACTATATTATAAGATTGATGTTGCTATGACTTTGCTATGCCTAATGCTTGTCACTAGGGCCCAAGTGCCATGATTTCAGATCTGAACCTATTATATTTTCATGAATATATTTGTGTTCTTGATCCGATATTGCAAGTTATAGTCACCTACTACGTGTTATGGTCCGACAACCCCAGAGAGACAATAGTCGGGACCACTCTCGGTGATCACCGTAGTTTGAGGAGTTCATGTATTCACTAGGTGCTAATGCTTTGGTCCGGTACTCTATTAAAAGGAGGCCTTAATATCCCTTAGTTTCCAATAGGACCCCGCTGCCACGGGAGGGTAGGACAAAAGATGTCATGCAAGTTCTTTTCCATAAGCATGTATGAATATATTCGGAATACATGTCTACATTATAATGATGAACTGGAGCTAGTTCTGTTTCACCCTATGTTATAACCTTTGCATGACGAATGCCATCCGACAGAATTATCCACCATTGATCCATTGCCTATGAGCTCGTTTCATATTGATCTTTGCTAAGTTACTTCTCTGTTGCCACTATTCCGATTGCTACAAAATTGCTACTATTAGCTTTGCCACTGTTACCGTTATTTCCATACTACTTTGATACTAAATATTTTGCTGCAAATATTAAGTCTTTCAGGTGTGGTTGAATTGACAACTCAGCTGCTAATACTCAAGAATATTCTTTGGCTCCCCTTGAGTCGAATCAATAAATTTGGGTTGAATACTCTACCCTCAAAAACTGTTGCGATCCCCTATACTTGTGGGTTATCAGGCCACGGCGGCGGAGCGGGCGATGGCCCTGGATTTCTATGGTGGTGTGACGGCAACGGCGGCCAGCAATAGCTGTTGAAGGGCAGTAGCGGCGGAGCGTGTGGTGGGTGTTCCGCACACACCCAACAGGGACGCCCCGCGCACTAGACTACGTCAGGGACTGCGCTGCCGCCGCGACGTAGCCTCCCAACTGGAGCTGTCCTCTGATGACGGAGGAGGGGCTGAGCGACGATGATGCACCAGTGCCATTGGCGATTGCGAGAGAAGTAGACGAGATAAGCTACAGGGACGGAGGGTAATGCAACGCAGGACTCATCAGCCGTGATGGTTTATATAGTAGGCCGGTAAGCATTGGGATTTTGGGGGATTTCACTGAGTCGGGCGGGAAGCTTGCACGGGAACCTGCGAGGTTGAGCGGGAATGGGCTCACTGACGATTCATTGGTGCCACTTCGAGCCACCGTTTGGCCAAAAGAACGCCCTCGCGTGCTGCGCAAGCTTGCGCTGTAAGCCGTCCGCGGCAGCGGAGTGACAAGACGTGCGAGAGGACGATGAAAGGCCACGCACACATACGGTTAATAAAAAAAGTTTGCCATTTAATTACCTACTATACCCCTGTCCTAGTTTATAAGTAGGATTTAACTAATAAAATATGAATGCATGTCGTCAAAGATTATATATGTTTTTGATGATGATTGTTTAGAAGCCTTCGAAGCACTCAAGAAAGCCTTAATTTCTGCACCTATTGTTCAACCGCCTGATTGGAATTTTCCTTTTGAAACTATGTGTGATGTTAGTGGTTATGCTGTTGGTGCTTTCTAGGACAAAGAGTTGATAAGAAACTAAATGTTATTCATTATGCTAGTAACACTCTAGACAATGCTCAACGAAATCATGGTACTACTGAAAAAGAATTCCTAGCAGTGGTGTTTGCTTGTGATAAATTTAGATCCTACATTGTTGATTCAAAAGTAATTGTTTACACCGATCATGCAGCTATAAAATATCTTATGGAAAAGAAAGATGGTAAACCTAGACTTATTCGATGGGTTCTCTTGCTACAAGAATTTGATTTACATATCACTGATAGAAAAGGAGTTGAGAATCCCGTAGATGATAACTTGTCTAGGCTTGAAAATGTGCTTGATGACCCACTACCTATTGATGATACTTTTCCTGATGAGCAGTTAGCTGCAATAAATGTAGCTCATAATACTCCTTGGTATGCTGACTATGCTAATTACATTGTTGCTAAATATTTACCACCTAGTTTCACATACTAACAAAATAAAAAATTCTTCTATGATTTAAGACACTACTTTTGGGATGACCCACATCTTTATAAAGGAGTAGATGGTATTATTAGACGTTGTGTACCTGAGCATGAACAGGGAGAAATCCTATGGAAATGTCACTCTGAAGCTTATGGAGGGCATCATGCTGGAGATAGAACTGCTCACAAGGTATTGCAATCTGGATTTTATTGGCCTACTCTCTTCAAGGATGCCCGTAAGTTCGTCTTATCTTGTGATGAATGCCAAAGAATAGGTAATATCGGTAAGCGTCAAGAAATGCCTATGAATTATTCACTTGTTGTTGAACCATTTGATGTTTGGGGATTTGATTACGTGGGACATTTTCCTTCCTATAATAGGTATACACATATTTTGGTTGCTGTTGATCATGTTACTAAATGGGTAGAAGCTATTACAACCAGTAGTGCTGATCACAACACCTCGATTGAAATGCTTAAGGAAGTTATTTTCCCAAGGGTTGGAGTCCCTAGATATTTAATGACTGATGGTGGTTCACACTTTATTCATGGTGCTTTCCGTAAAATGCTTGCCAAGTATGATGTTAACCATAGAATTTCATCACCTTATCATCCTTAGTCTAGTGGTCAAGTTGAACTTAGTAATAGAGAAATAAAACTAATTTTGCAAAAGACTATCAATAGGTCCTGGAAGATTTGGTCTAAGAAATTAGATGATGCACTTTGGGCTTATAGAATAACATGTAAAAATCCTATGGGCATGTCTCCTTATAAAATGGTTTATGGAAAAGCTTGTCATTTACCTCTTGAATTAGATCATAAGGCATATTGGGCAATCAAAGAACTCAACTATGATTTCAAACTTGCTGGTGAGAAGAGGTTATTTTATATTAGCTCTTTAGATGAATGGAAAACCCAAGCTTATGAAAATGCCAAGTTGTTTAAAGAAAAAGTTAAAAGATGGCATGATAAAAGAATTCAAAAGCATGAGTTTAAAGTTGGAGAATATGTTCTTTTGTACAACTCTTGTTTTAGACTCTTTGCAGGAAAACTCCTCTCAAAATGGGAAGGACCATATGTTATCGAGGGGGTTTATCGGTCTGGAGCTATCAAAATAAATAATGCCGAAGGTACTAACCTGAAGGTCGTTAATGGGCAACGAATAAAACATTATATCTCATGTACGCCCATTAATGTTGAAAGTAATGTTATCAAAACTTTGACACCGGAAGAACACATAAAAGAGTCCTTCCAGAACACTACAGAGTCGTGAAAAATAAGGAGGTACATGATACGGTAAGTAAACGGATTCCAAAAAATCCACAAAAATATTTTTTGACAATTTTGGAATATTTAGAAAATTAGGAAAATAAGAAACTTCGAGGAAGCGTATCCTGGTGGGCACAAGACACCAGGGCGCGCATGGCTTGCCAGACACACCCAAGTGGGTTGGGCCCACCTCGGGTACCTTCCGGACTCTGTTTTTCTTCCATTTGCTTGTTTCCCAAGATAAAAAAATCTTTATATACCCCCGAACCTATTGACCACCATATCACAGAGAAATCTTCTATTCTCTTTTCTTACTATTTTCCTGTCAGATCTGAAATCATGTCATCCCAAGACTCCGAGGGTGAAAGCTATTCTGTTGATTTCATCTCGAACCCCAAGTCTTATGGGGATGTGGAACACTATGGCTGGACCATGGAGGTAGAGGAAGACTATTATCCTAGGGAGAAGGATGAGACGAGCTCAGATGATGATGAACCTCCGTTGCCTCAACCTGGGGACATGCATGTGGAATTCAAGAAGTCAAGCCTTCCAAACAAACCAAAAGGCCTAAGATTCAGTTCATACCCTTTCGCCTTTGTAGGAAAATAAGCAAGATCTATGCAAGAAGGTACTGGAGCTTCAACAGGAGGTCGGAGAATTGAAGGAGGAAAATTCCATCCTCAAGCATAAGCTAAGGAAGAAGGACAATACCACTACTACACCACCACCACCATCTTCTTCATCACCAAAACAAAATTGAGTATCGGGTATGGGCACTTCCCTTGGCTTTAGCCAAGCTTAGGGGAGGTGCCCCGGTATCGTATCACCCCCACTATTTTTTGCCTTGACATATTTTAGTTCAATATTTTGCTTTAGATGAATAAAGGTTTAGTTCGATCTTTTCTTTTCGAGAGTTTGCTCACTGATCTATCTTTGTAATCATGTGCGAGATATATATAATAAAGTTTAGTTTGAGTTTTTGATTTCTTTACTTTCATGTTGCAATAAAAAGAAAGGAAATAAATCAAGAAGATCATATACTAATATTATGGTAGGTGATGATGCCACACAAGGAACAGTATAAGTAGAAAATTTTATTAGAGATTGAGAAACATGGCATTAGTCAATGATGCAACTCATGAAAGAATTAATAAGGGAAGAGAAGATTCACATATAAATACACTATCCTAGAAATCTTTTGTGATTGTGAGCCCCCATCAAAATATTATATGCCAAAATTGTTGATGTTGGACAAGGAAGACAACTTAATAATTTATGTTTGTTCATATTCACATAGAAGTTATATTGTCATAGATCCTTCAACATGTGGTGCTTGCACCCTATCTTTGCTAGCCAAAAACTCCACACTAAGTAGAGATACTACTTGTGCATCCAAAAACCCTTAAACCCAAATCTTATTTTCAAGAGTCCACCATACCTACCTAGGGATTGAGCAAGATCCCTCAAATAAGTTGTCATCGGTGCAATAGGGCAATAAAAATTGCTTCTAAAAGTGTGAGATCATTTAGTGTAAGAGAAAATTGAGCATTGTACGAACTTGTGATGGTGAAGAATAAAAGTGAAAAACTGCATAATAAAGGTTCCATCACAAGGGGCAATACAACATGATGTTCTTTTGAACTAAGGGGTTGAGCATACAAACAAATAAGTGCATGGCAACCTCTGCTTCCCTCTGCGAAGGCCTACCTTTTACTTTTATGTATTTACTTTTATGCAAAGAGTCAAAAGTTTTTCCTTCTATTCCTTTCTATTTTTCTCCTTTGGCAAGCATCATGTGGTGAGGAAAGATCTAGGCACCTATGTCCAGTTGAATATGGGTAGCATGAGTTATTATTATTGACATCACCCTCGAGGTGAATACGTAGGGAGGAGAAACTATAAGCCCCTATATTTCTATGTGTCCGTTTAAACGTTTTGCCCATGGGTATGCGGTGAGTGTTAGCAATCATAGAATACTATATGATGGTTGAGTATGTGGACTTACCTAAAGGCTCCAATATGTGACCCTTCCTGAAAAGATGATGAATTGTAGTTGCAAAATTGACTGAGAACATAGTTTGTTGGTTTCTAATAGAGTTTTTGCTTTATACTTCGATAGTGTGATGAATTTTCACTTACTCATGAGAAGTCTATGATAAAAGTTCTATGATAAGAGGCTTATGTTTAAGTTTGTTGTTGTTATAATAATGAACATGATGCTTCTATGTTCGTATTTTTTTATCGACACCTCTCTCTCTCTCTCTCTAAGCATGTGGACATGTTTTTCGATTTTGGTTTTCGCTTGAGGACAAGTGAGGTCTAAGCTTGGGGGAGTTGATACGTCCATTTTGCATCATGTTTTCCTACTGTTATTTATGATGTTTTTATGCATAATAATGCTTTTTGGAGTAATTCTAATGCCTTCTCTCTCATAATTTGCAAGGTACACACAAAGAGGGAGAATTACGGCAGCTGGAAATCTACACCTAGAAAAGCTACGTCAGGCTACCTATTCTACACAACTCCAAACAAGCTGAAACTTCACAGAGATTTTTTATGGAATATATGATGAATAATGGAGCAAATAAGTACCGGAGGAGGCCCACCAGGTGGGCACAACCCACCTGGGCATGCCAGGGAGCCCAGGCGCGCCCTGGTGGGTTGTGCTCACCCAGGCCCACCTCCGGTGGCCATCTTCTGGTATATAAGTCATTTTGACCTAGAAAAAATAAGGAGTGGACTTTCGGGACGGAGCAACACCGTCTCGAGGTGGAACTTGGGCAGGAGCACTTTTACCGTCCGACGGAGCGATTCCGTCGGTGGAACTTCCCTCCCGGAGGGGGAAATCATCATCCTCATCATCACCAACAACTCTCTCATCTTGGGGAGGGCAATCTCCATCAAAATCTTCAATAGAACCATCTCATCTCAAACCCTAGTTCATCTCTTGTGTTCAATCTTGTTACCGGAACTATAGATTGGTGCCTGTGGGTGACTAGTAGTGTTGATTACATCTTGTAGTTGATTACTATATGGTTTATTTGGTGGAAGATTGTATGTTAAGATCCAATATGCTATTTAATACCCCTCTGATCTTAAGCATGATTATCATTTGTGAGTAGTTACTTTTTTTCTTGAGGTCATGGGAGAAATCATGTTGCAAGCAATCATGTGAACTTGATATGTGTTCGATATTTTGATAGTACGTACGTTGTGATTCTCTTAGTGGTGTCATGTGAACATCGATTACATGACACTTCACCATATTTGGGCCTAAGGGAATGCATTGTGGAGTAGCAATTAGATGATGGGTTGTGAGAGTGACAGAAGCTTAAACCCCAGTTTATGCGCTATTCCGTAAGGGACCGATTGGATCCAAAAGTTTAGTGTTATGGTTAGAATTTATTCTTAATACTTTTATCGTAGTTGCAGATGCTTACGGGAGGGTTAATCATAAGTAGGAGGTTTGTTCAAGTAAGAATAGCACCTAAGCACCGGTCCACCTACATACCAAATTATCAAAGTAGCGAACACGAATCGAATCAACATGATGAAAGTGACTAGATGAAATTTCGGTGTACCCTCAAGAACACTTTGCTTATTATAAGAGATTGTTTTTGCATGTACTTTGCCTAAAAAGGATTGGGCTACCTTGCTGCACTTTTGTTACTACTATCATTACTTGCTCGTTACAAAATATCTTGCTATCAAACTACTATGTTACTTACAATTTCAACACTTGCAGACATTACCTTGCTGGCAACCACTTGTCATTTCCTTCTGCTCCTCGTTGGGTTCGACACACTTACTTATCGAAAAGAGCTACAATTGATCCCTTATACTTGTGGGTCATCAGCAAGCTGTCCTCCAATGTGCAGGCTCACCGGGAAGCGTGCGAGCTGTACACTACGCAGGCTCACTGGGAAGCGAGCCCTTTGACTTCCATGGCCGCCCGCCTTCCTCTCCATTAATGGCGCCCGAGCTGCTGTTTAATATGGGCGGCCTTATTGTTCGCCTCCCATTCCCCTCCCTCCCGCAGACCTCCACCAACGCCATGGCGCAGAAGGATCATCTGCTAATACTCTTCAAGTTTCGTGAAGTCGACTCCGAGCCGGAGGAGATAGAAAATAAGGAGGAATGGGGCATCATGGACATGGCCCCGAATGAGCTGGCTGTGGCGGTTGCTGCCCCACTCCCATCCCAGCTCCCATCCCCACGCCCGTGCCAGCGACCATCCCCGTAGCATTGACGGGCTTGTCGCCGAGCACTACCGTAGAGCTAGAAGCCGCGGGTGTCAGCGAGGTCTTCGCAAACCCGCGCGAGCTCGTGTACATGCCAGCGCCAGCGCTCATGCCCGTGCGTGCCCCTCCACCCACCGCAGCGCCGGTCCCCGTGCGTTTGGCTGCACCCGCCGCGCCCGTGCCCGTGCGCGCGTCCTCCTCAGCGGCATGGGATGCCACCGTCGACCTCTACCTCTAAGCGCCGCTAGTTGCAGTCCTCCAGTGGCCCGGCTATCGATCGCGCGACAACATGATGTTTGATTTACTAGTGAAGAACATTTTGTGCTTCCTTGAAGACTTTAACAACGACGTCCCGGAGGACGACAATGACGGCGCGGCACGCCGCCTCCGCCGCCGCTGGAAATAGTTTTTTTGGGGGTTTAATACTGTATCTCGATCATATGAATATAAATTCACAGTGTGACTGAATGAAAGATATGGTTTGAACGAACTTGCGTTTTTCTCTCTTAATGGACAGACTTAACAAACGATTTTATTTTGAAAAAACGTCAATGGTTTTTAAATATAAAACACACATCGCAAACATTTTAGTTAGAACACCCGTATGCAAACCGACAACTTCCCCAGGAAGCCAAGGGAAAATGTGTCGAGCAGGATTTGTGCATCCCTTCAACGCAAACGGTTGTTTTGGATGACCTGTGTGCAACCACGTATAAACAATTTGGTAAGATTTGCATCTGTCATATTGGGTATGTTGCCATTTTTCAAACTGGAAAGATTGACATTTGTTGATCTAGTAACATTGCCATTTTTCAACCTTGTAACACTACGATTTGTCAAAATATGTAGCTAAAAATCACTAGCACTATCTAATTTTTGCAACTAAAATTTAGTAATGAAGCATAGATTTCATTCATAGATTAAGCAGTCCTTCTTTACACAAACAGTTCAACTTGATAGCTGAACTGACCAAAATTTTCCCCAATTGTTGCCAACCACGTACTGAAATAACTAGTTCAACTATATATACTAGCTAATTTTAAGTATGTTGTACAGTTCCACCACATCTATAGTCAGATGAACTGAACAAAATAGCCCCTAAATACTACTACTAAGGAGGGACTTTGTACTACTTCCAGCAGCCTTCCTCTGCCGAGCGTGCTCGGTAAGAGGCAGAGGAGGAGGAGCCTACCGACGATCTAGACAACTGCAATACGGTGCCTGGCGCTGCTGCACCTTCAACGACGCTCACCTCGAACGCCCTCTACCGCTCCAGATGACCCCTCTTGAAGAGGTGGTTCTCCTCATAGATCTCCTAATTCCTCGCCTCTGAGGCGGCGTGTGTTGCGGCCACCGTGACGGTAAGGCTCTTTGCATGCTCGACAAGGCGCTCCTCCTCCTCCCGGAGGAACTCGGTGTAGTGCTCAAGGTCGTTGACGCACGTGCAAGACTCCACCTCTAGCTCCCACCTTCAGGCGGCGATGGCGGAGCGGGTGATGACACCGGCGGTCGATAGTGGGAGGCGGCCACGGCGGCCGAAGATGGCTGGCGGTGCTACCTCTTGAGCATGCGTTGGTTTTCCCTTGAAGAGGAAAGGGTGATGCAACAAAGTAGCATAAGTATTTCCCTCAGTTTTGAGAACCAAGGTATCAATCTGGTAGGATACAACGCACAAGTCACCTAGTAGCTGCACAAACAATCAAGAACCTTGCAACCAACGCGATAAAGGGGTTGTCAATCCCTTCACGGTCACTCGCAAAAGTGAGATCCAATAGAGATAGTAAAGTAAATATTTTTGGTATTTTTTTGTATAGGTTGGAAAGTAAAGATTGCAAAATAGTAAACGAGATGCAATGTAAATAAAAGAGATGTAATATAATAGGAAAGAGACCCGGGGGCCATAGGTTTCACTAGTGGCTTCTCTCAAGATAGCATGTATTACAGTGGGTGAACAAATTACTGCCGAGCAATTGATAGAAAAGCGCATAGTTATGAAGATATCTAAGGCAATGATCATGAATATAAGCATCATGTCCGTGTTAACTAGACCGAAATGATTCTGCATCTACTATTATTACTCCACACATCGACCGCTATCCAGCATGCATCTAGAGTATTAAGTTCATAAGAACGGAGTAACACATTAAGCAAGATGACATGATGTAGAGGGGAAAACTCAAGCAATATTATATAAATCCCATCTTTTTATCCTCGATGGCAACAATACAATACGTGCCTTGCTGCCCCTAGTGTCACTGGGAAAGGACACCGCAAGATTGAACCCAAAGCTAAGCACTTCTCCCATTGCAAGAAAGATCAATCTAGTAGGCCAAACTAAACCACTAATTCAAAGAGACTTGCAAAGATATCAAATCATGCATATAAGAATTCAGAGAAGAACCAAATAATATTCATAGATAATCTTGAATATTCATAAATCCACAATTCATCGGATCTCGACAAACACATCGCAAAAGAGTATTACATCGAATAGATATCCAAGAACATCGAGGATAACTTTGTATTGAGAATCAAAGAGAGAGAAGAAGCCATCTAGCTAATAACTATGAACCCGAAGGTCTTTGGTAAACTACTCACGCTTCATCGGAGAGGCAATGGTGTTGATGTAGAAGCCCTCCATGATCGATTCCCCCTCCGGCAAATCGCCGAAAAAGGCCCCAAGATGGGATCTCACGGGTACAGAAGGTTGTGGCGGTAGAAAAGTGGTTTCGTGGCTCTCCCGAATGTTTCTAGGTTATAAGAGTATATGTAGGCGAAAGAAGTACGTCAGTGGAGCTACGAGGGGCGAACGAAGGTGGGGGTGCGCCTACCCCCCTGGCCGCACACTCCTGCCTCGTGGCTCCCTTTTGGAGTTCCAGACTTCGACTCCAAGTCTTCTGGATTGCTTTCAGTCCAAGAAAGATCATCGCGAAGATTTCATTCCGTTTGGTATTCCTTTTCTGCAAAACTCTAAAATAGCCAAAAAACAGAAACTGGCACTTGGCATCCGGTTAATAGATTTGTCCCAAAAATAATATAAAAGAGCATATTAAAGCCCATTAAACATCCAAAACAGATAATATAATAGCATGGAACAATCAAAAATTATAGATACGTTGGAGACGTATCAAGCATCCCCAAGCTTAATTCATGCTCGTCCTCGAGTAGGTAAATGATAAAAACAGAATTTTTGATGTGGAATGCTACCTAACATAATTATAAATGTAATTTTATTTATTGTGGCATGAATGTTCAAATCTGAAAGATTCAAGACAAAAGTTTAATATTGACATAAAAACAATAATACTTCAAGCATACTAACAAAGCAATCATGTCTTCTTAAAATAACATGGCCAAAGAAAGCTATCCCTGCAAAATCAAATAGTCTGGCTATGCTCTATCTTCATCACACAAAATATTTAATCATGCACAACCCCGATGACAAGCCAAGCAATTGTTTCATACTTTTGATATTCTCAAACTTTTTCAATCTTCACGCAATACATGAGCATGAACCATGGATATAGCACTATAGGCGGAATAGAGGGGTGGTTGTGGAGAAGACAAAATGGAGAAGATAGTCTCACATCAACTAGGTGTATCAACGGGCTATGGAGGTGCCCATCAATAGATATCAATGTGAGTGAGTAGGGATTGCCATGCAACAGATGCACTAGAGCTATAAATGTATGAAAGCTCAACAAAAGAAACTAAGTGGGTTTGCATCCAACTCGCTTGCTCACGAAGACCTAGGGCATTTTGAGGAAGCCCATCATTGGAATATACAAGCCAAGTTCTATAATGAAAAATTCCCACTAGTATATGAAAGTGAGAAAATAAGAGACTCTCTATCATGAAGATCATGGTGCTTCTTTGAAGCACAAGTGTGGAAAAAGGATAGTAGCATTGTCCCTTCTCTCTTTTTCTCTTTTTTTTGTTTTTTGGGCCTTCTCTTTTTTTGGCATCTCTCTCTCTTTTTATCTTTTTTGTCCGGAGTATCATCCCGACTTGTGGGGGAATCATAGTCTCCATCATCCTTTCCTCACTGGGACAATGCTCTAATAATGATGGTCATCACACTTTTATTTACTTACAACTCAAGAATTACAACTCGATACTTAGAACAAAATATGACTCTATGTGAATGCCACCGGCGGTGTATTGGGATGTGCAATGAATCAAGAGTAACATGTATGAAAGAATTTTGAATGGTGGCTTTGCCACAAATACGATGTCAACTACATGATCATGCAAGGCAATATGACAATGATGGAGCGTGTCATAATAAACGGATCAGTGGAAAGTTGCATGGCAATATATCTCGGAGTGGCTATGGAAATGCCATAATAGGTAGGAATGGTGGCTGTTTAGAGGAAGGTAAATGGTGGGTTTATGGTACCGACGGAAGTTGTGCGGTACTAGACAGGCTAGCAATGGTGGAAGGGTGAGAGTGCGTATAATCCATGGACTCAACATTAGTCATAAAGAACTCACATACTTATTGCAAAAATCTATTAGTTATCAAAACAAAGTACTACGCACATGCTCCTAGAGGGATAGATTGGTAGGAAAAGACCATCGCTCGTCCCCGACCGCCACTCATAAGGAAGACAATCAATAAATAGATCATGCTCCAACTTCATCACATAACGGTTCACCATACGTGCATGCTACGGGAATCACAAACTTTAACACAAGTATCTCTCAAATTCACAACTACTCTACTAGCACGACTCTAATATCACCATCTTCGTATCTCAAAACAATCATAAAGAATCAAACTTCTCATAGTATTCAACGCACTTTATATGAAAGTTTTTATTATACCCATCTAGGATGCCCATCATATTAGGACTAGTTTTATAGCCAAAGAAAATTGCCACGCTGTTCTAAAAGACTCTCAAAATAATATAAGTGAATCATGAGAGATCAATAATTTCTATAAAATAAAACCACCACCGTGCTCTAAAAAGATATAAGTGATGCACTAGAGCAAAATTATCTAGCTCAAAAGATATAAGTGAAGCACATAGAGTATTCTAATAAATTCCAAATTCATGTGTATATCTACCAAAAGGTGTGTACAACAAGGATGATTGTGGTAAACTAAAAGGCAAAGACTCAAATCATATAAGACGCTCCAAGCAAAACACATATCATGTGATGAATAAAAATATAGCCTCAAGTAAAGTTACCGATAGACGAAGACGAAAGAGGGCATGCCTTCTGGGGCATCCTCAAGCTTAGGCTTTTGGTTGTCCTTGAATTTTACCTTGGGGTGCCTTGGGAATCCCCAATCTTATGCTCTTGCCACTTCTTATTCCAAAATCCATCAAATCTTTACCCAAAAACTCGAAAACTTAACAACACAAAACTTCAACAGACAATCTCATGAGCTCCGTTAGTTTAAGAAAATAAACCACCACTTTAAGGTACTATAATTAACTCATTATTTATTTGTATTGGTGTTAAACCTACTATATTACAACTTCTCTATGGTTCATACCCCCTGATACTACACATAGATTCATCAAAATAAGCAAACAACACATGAAAAACAGAATCTGTCAAAAACAGAACAGTCTGTAGCAATCTGTAACTTTCGAATACTTCTGTAACTTCAAAAATTCTGAAAATTTAGGATGGCCTGGGCAATTTGTATGTAGATCTACTGCAAGTGGAGTAGGTATTTTATCACTCTGGTAAAAAAATGAAAATTTATTTCATGAGCGTAGAAGTTTCTGTTTTTTACAGCAAGATCAAACAACTATCACCCAAGAAGATCCTAAAAACTTTACTTGGCACAAGCATTAATTAAAACATAAAAAAACACAATCATAACAGAAGCTAGATGAATTATTTATTACTAAACAGGAGCAAAAAGCAAAGAACAAATATAAAATTGGGTTGCCTCCCAACAATCGCTATTCTTTAAAGTCATTAAGCTAGGCATCTATAATTTTAATGATGCTCACATTAAAAAGATAGCAATTGAAACACAAAGGGAGCATCATGAAGCATATGAAAATTACATCTAAGTCTAACATAATTCCTATGCATATGCATTATATAAGCAAACAAATTATCAAGACAAGCAAAAACTAGCATATGCAAGGAAGGAGAAAGAAACAATAGCAATCTCAACATAACGAGAGGTAATTTAGAGACACGAAAATTTCTACAACCATATTTTCCTCTCTCATAATAATTAAATGTAGGATCATAATCAAATTCAACAATATAGCTATCACATAAAATTTTCTCTTCATGATCCACATGCATGCAAAGTTGACACTCTTCCAAAATAGTGGGATTATCATAAAATAAAGTCATGACCTCTCCGTACCCACTTTTATCAAAAACTTCATAACAATGAACTTTATCAAAATATGTGGGATATAAAGTTGACACTCTTCCAAACCCACTTTCAATATTATTGCAAACATTATTATCAGTCTCATATTCATCATGGGGCTTAACTTTTAAGGTTATAAGAAGAATCTCCCCAATCATGATCATTGCAACAAGTAGTAGACATAGCAAAATTAGCATCCCCAAGCTTAGGGTTTTGCATATTATTAGCACAAATGATATTAATAGAATTTGTAATAACATCATTGCAATCATGCTTTTTATTCAAAGATCTACCGTGAATCACTTCATAAAGTACTTCATCACAATTTTCAGATTCACGGATTTCAAGCAAAACTTCATAAAGATAATCTAGTGCACTCAACTCACTAGAAATTGGTTCGACATAATTGGATCTCTTAAAAAGATTAGCAAGCGGATGAGGATCAATAAGTTTTGGTTCTGATTTGCAATAAACACTCAATTATACCAAGCAAACGAGCAAACAATCCAAGTAAAACATAAGGGCAAACGAAAAAGATGAATGAAAGTGAGGCGAAGAAAAGGCGAAGGTTTTCAAAAATCGTTTTAGAAGTGGGGGAGAGGAAAATGAGAGGCGAATGGCAAATAATATAATGCGAGGTAGAAGAGTTTATGGTGGGTACTTGGTATGTCTTGACTTGGCATAGATCTCCCCGGCAATGGCGCCAGAAATCCTTCTTGCTACCTCTTGAGCATGTGTTGGTTTTCCATTGAAGAGGAAAGGGTGATGCAGCAAAGTAGTGTAAGTATGTCCCTCAGTTTTGAGAACCAAAGTATCAATCCAATAGGAGACAACGCACAAGTCACCTAGTACCTGCACGAACAATCAAGAACCTTGCAACCAACATGATAAAGGGGTTGTCAATCACTTCACAGTCACTCGCAAAAGTGAGATCTAATAGAGATAGTAAATTAATATTTTTGGTATTTTTGTTGTATAGATTGGAAAGTAAAGATTGCAAAATAGTAAACAAGATGCGATGTAAATAAAATAGATGTAATATAATAGGAAAGAGACCCGGGGGACATAGGTTTCACTAGTGGCTTCTCTCAAGATAGCATGTATTACGGTGGGTGAACAAACTAATGCCAAGCAATTGATAGAAAATTGCATAGTTATGAAGATATCTAAGGCAATGATCATGAATATAGGCATCACGTCCGTGTCAAGTAGACCGAAAAGATTCTGCATCTACTACTCTTACTCCACACATCGACCGCTATCCGGCATGCATCTAGAGTATTAAGTTCATAAGAACGGAGTAACACATTAAGCAAGATGGCATGATATAGAGGGATAAACTCAAGCAATATGATATAAACCCCATCTTTTTATCCTCGATGGCAACAATACAATACGTGCCTTTCTGCCCCTACTGTCACTGGGAAAGGACATCGCAAGATTGAACCCAAAGCTAAGCACTTCTCCCATTGCAAGAAAGATCAATCTAGTAGGCCAAACTAAACCGATAATTCGAAGAGACTTGGAAAGATATCAAATCATGCATATAAGAATTCAGAGAAGAACCAAGTAATATTCATAGATAATCTTGTTCATAAATCCACAATTCATCGGATCTCGACAAACACAGTATTACATTGAATAGATCTCCAAGAACATCGAGGATAACTTTGTATTGAGAATCAAAGAGAGAGAAGAAGCCATCTAGATAATAACTATGGACCCCGAAGGTCTATCGCAAACTACTCACGCTTCATCGAAGAGGCAATGGTGTTGATGTAGATGCCCTCCGTGATCGATTCCCCCTCCGGCAGATCACCGGAAACGGCCCTGAGATGGGATCTCACTGGTACAGAAGGTTGCGGCGGTGGAAAAGTTGTTTCGTGGCTCTCCCTGATGTTTCTAGGGTATAAGAGTATATATAGGCAGAAGAAGTACGTCAGTGGAGCTATGAGGGGCCCACGAGGGTGGGGGCGCGCCCTCCTGCCTCGTGGCTTCCTCGTGGAGTTCTAGACTTTGACTCCAAGTCTTCTGGATTGCTTTCGGTCCAAGAAAGATCATCGCGAAGGTTTCATTCCGTTTGGACTCCGTTTGGTATTCCTTTTCTGCAAAACTCTAAAATAGGCAAAAAAAAAAACAGAAACTGGCACTTGGCCTCCGGTTAATAGGTTAGTCTCAAAAATAATATAAAAGAGCATGTTAAAGCCCGTTAAACATCCAAAACAAATAATATAATAGCATGGAACAATCAAAAATTATAGATACATTGGAGACGTATCAGGCGGCCACGACCACCACCTCCCGCCTTCGGGCCGCGGTGGCGGAGCGGGTGATGGCCACAGTGGCCGGCAATGGGGTGGCGGCCACGACGGCCACCTCCCACCTTCGGGCCATGATACGTCTCCGTCGTATCTACTTTCCAAACTCTTTTGCCCATGTTTTGGACTCTAACTTGCATGATTTGAATGGAACTAATCCGGACTGACACTGTTTTCAGCAGAATTGCCATGGTGTTATTTTTGTGCAGAATAAAAAGTTCTCAGAATGACCTGAAACTTTACAGAGATAACTTTTGGAATTAATAAAAATATTAGCAAAAGAATCAGCACCAGGGGGTCCACACCCTAGCCACAACGGTGGGGGCGCGCCCTCCGACCTTGTGGGCCTCCTGGACCTCCACCGACCTCAACTCAAACTCCATATATTCTCTTTCGGGGAGAAAAAAATATGAGAGAAGGATTCATCACGTTTTATGATACAGAGCCGCCGCCAAGCCCTGTTCTTCCTCGGGAGGGTAGATCTGGAGTCCGTTCTGGGCTCCGGAGAGGGGAATCCATCGCCATCGTCATCATCAACCATCCTCCATCACCAATTTAATGATGCTCACCGCCGTGCGTGAGTAATTCCATCGTAGGCTTGCTGGACCGTGATGGGTTGGATGAGATTTACCATGTAATCGAGTTAGTTTTGTTAGGGTTTGATCCCTAGTATCCACTATGTTATAAGATTGATGTTGCTATGACTTTGCTATGCCTAATGCTTGTCACTAGGGCCCAAGTGCCATGATTTCAGATCTGAACCTATTATATTTTCATGAATATATTTGTGTTCTTGATCCGATATTGCAAGTTATAGTCACCTACTACGTGTTATGGTCCGACAACCCCAGAGAGACAATAGTCGGGACCACTCTCGGTGATGACGGTAGTTTGAGGAGTTCATGTATTCACTAGGTGCTAATGCTTTGGTCCGGTACTCTATTAAAAGGAGGCCTTAATATCCCTTAGTTTCCAATAGGACCCCGCTGCCACGGGAGGGTAGGACAAAAGATGTCATGCAAGTTCTTTTCCATAAGCATGTATGACTATATTCGGAATACATGTCTACATTATAATGATGAACTAGAGCTAGTTCTGTTTCACCCTATGTTATAACCTTTGCATGACGAATGCCATCCGACAGAATTATCCACCATTGATCCATTGCCTATGAGCTCGTTTCATATTGATCTTTGCTAAGTTACTTTTCTGTTGCCACTATTCCGATTGCTACAAAATTGCTACTATTAGCTTTGCCACTGTTACCGTTATTTCCATACTACTTTGCTACTAAATATTTTGCTGCAAATATTAAGTCTTTCAGGTGTGGTTGAATTGACAACTCAGCTGCTAATACTCAAGAATATTCTTTGGCTCCCCTTGAGTCGAATCAATAAATTTGGGTTGAATACTCTACCCTCAAAAACTGTTGCGATCCCCTATACTTGTGGGTTATCAGGCCACGGCGGCGGAGCGGGCGATGGCCCTGGATTTCTATGGTGGTGTGGCGGCAACGGCGGCCAGCAACAGCTGCTGAAGGGCAGTAGCGGCGGAGCGTGTGGTGGGTGTTCCGCACACACCCAACAGGGACGCCCCGCGCACTAGACTATGTTAGGGACTGCGCTGCCGCCGCGACGTAGCCTCCCAACTTGAGCTGTCCTCTGATGACGGAGGAGGGGCTGAGCGACGACGATGCACCAGTGCCATTGGCGATTGCGAGAGAAGTAGACGAGATAAGCTACAGGGACGGAGGGTAATGCAACGTAGGACTCATCAGCCGTGAGGGTTTATATAGTAGGCCGGTTAGCATTGGGATTTTGGGGGATTTCACTGAGTCGGGCGGGAAGCTTGCACGGGAACCTGCGAGGTTGAGCGGGAATGGGCTCACTGACGATTCATTGGTGCCACTTCGAGCCACCGTTTGGCCAAAAGAACGCCCCCGCGCGCTGCGCAAGCTTGCGCTGTAAGCCGTCCGCGGCAGCGGAGTGACAAGACGTGCGAGAGGACGATGAAAGGCCACGTACACATACGGTTAATAAAAAAAGTTTGCCATTTAATTACCTACTATACCCCTGTCCTAGTTTATAAGTAGGATTTAACTAATAAAATATGAATGCATGTCGTCAAAGATTATATAGTTGGATTCGTATTTGAACATAGTTTCCAATTATATAATTTTTATAACATACATTAACATTTTGTTGGTTAAATTTAAGGGCAAAGTATGGCACAGAATATAAAGGGGACTATAGACCAAGTCAGAGGTAGTAGCACACGGGCTCTCTACGCAGCGACGCAACTGTCGGCTGGCTTGTAGGCGACCATTTCCTGCATGTTCAACTGCTCTATGTGTGTGGTTGCTTGCGGTTGAGGCGCCCGCGGCGCGCTCTACTCGCATCCCGCCACGCGCGCTCTACTCTCGCGTCCCTCTGGGTGCTCTGCCATCGTCCCTCCACGCGCGCTGCCAATGTTTGGGGCCGGCGCACGATCACACACATTCGTGTGCATGCGGTTGTGCCAGGCGCAGCACGACGATGCAGTTACCCGCTACAAAACTGCCATGAGGATGCGCCGACAATCCAAGCCGCCAGGCCCCCATCTATTCCTGCGGCCATTTACCTTCATCTCTCGCATCGCACGACACAATAAGCACACCCATGACGACACATACAGAGAGGACATCCAATGGTTCCAATGGCGCTCCCAGCACCGACGACGAAAACGACGGGCAGTTCACCATGCATCACGTAGTGGACACCCACGTGAGGGGGAAAGCCCTCTCGGTGGTGTACATGAACGATCCGGTCTCGGTGGAGAGCTCCATCCAAACTATGGAGAAGTTCCTTGCCGAGGACAAGTACCGAGTGGTCGGCTTTGACCTCGAGTACACCATCGGTCATGCCGGGCACGATCAGAAGGTTGTCGTCACCCAGTTGTGGTGCGACATGACGTCCTCGTCTACCACTACCACCTGGCCACAAGGCCTTGCAAGCGTTTCTCCAGGTTTATCAACAGCTCTGACTACAGTTTTGCTATGGTGGACACCACCAACGATCTAAAAGCGCTCAAGGTTTCGGGCTTGAAATGCCTGAATCTTGTCAACATCCGGCACCACTACAAGGTCTGGGGTAGCGACAACAACAAACTAAACTCCCTGGTTGACCTCGCCTCGGCCATCATCGACCCCTACTACATGAAGATGAAGGATGAGAGCAAGAAGGACAAGAACGCCTGGCACAGTGTTTGGCATGAGAGACTGGATGAACAACACATCAAGTACGCGGCCATGGACGCGTACACAAGCTACAAGATGTACACGCGGATTATTGACATGAGGAAGTGTCTTCTTTCTACCCCAGACGAGGGATCCAGCCACTGAGCAGTGGCGGGAGCATCACAAGAAGTAGATGACTAGACGGTCATTTCTCCTACTTTAGAATGCATGCAATTGTTTATTGAGGTGTGTGCGAATGGTCTGTATAGTCACTTATGTAATTGGATGTTTATTTCAATTATATATATGCAATCATTTAGACGGACATCTTGTAGCTTGTGTGATTATTGGCAGCAATCATCTGTGTGATTATTGGTCTTCGCACACATTTCTAATTACGGACCCGTTTGCCGCGTATCACACACATCTTGTTCAATTGAACCGTTTCCATTGTGTTGCCTAATAACACACAGTTCATTCTAGTGAATTGTATGTCGTATATCGCACACACCCTCATCTGGCTGTCTGTTTCTGTTGTTCAACATCATCGCAAACAGTTCTTCTAGATTAACCATTTGCCACTCATTGCACATGCAAATCTAATATTAACCTTGTTTTATGTCGCCGCCATCATTTTGCATCTTTCTTACGGTTTTATTACATCACTGTTTGTGATTGATGCAACGCGCACAGTTTCGCCGAAGGGTCTCTGATTCGACTGTCGTTTTCGGACCATCCTGTAGTAGTGAGCGTCCCTGGGGCCAGGCCGGCCATGGGCGCCAGCGACGGCGGCAGGGAGGAAGGGGAGAGGGGGGCTAGAGGAGGAGGAGGTCGCCACGTGGTCGGTCGCCCGCGGGGGCGACACGGTCGCGAGAGGGGAGGGGGTCAAAAATCTTAATAGCCACTTGTATTTTAACTTGAGTTAACTTTCCTATGTACACCGTGATGCAGAGCATCCTATGGTGATCTCCATGTACGCCTTCATAGCCCCTCAAGCCCCAAGTGGACCTACCGGAATTAAGGTGAACCCGCTCCTCTTTGAGATTTACATGAATATGCATTGGACTTGGGTGCTACCTCATCATGGAACATTGTGCATCATTAGGTACAAGGGCAACCACCACCAAGCAGCTAAGAAGCTTCCAGGAGGCCAAGGAGAAGGACCCCAAGACCCAAGAGCTGACCCGAAGCGTCAAGATGTAGAAAAGGAAGCATGCAGAAATTGCACTACCGGACAGCCCGGTCCCCACAATGGACAGTCCGGTCACACTGAAACTGCACTACCGGACAGTCCGGTCCCCACAGCAGACAGTCCGGTGGCACACGAAAATGCATCTGTCCTCACCGGACTGTCCGGTCCTTACCACCGGACTGTCCGGTAGGCCCAGTTTCGCTAAGAACTAGGCTCAAAATCCCATGTAACCACCGAGGCCCATACCCCTTCGCCCCTAGACTATATATTTCGTGCTCCTCTCAGTTTTTAGGGTTAGCAAAGTATTTGATAGACAAAGAGAGAGCTTTGCTCATCTTCCTCCTCTTGGAGATCTAGATCTCCTCTTGGAGAAGCTCCTCTTGGAGATCAAGCCCTCCTCTTGGAGAAGATCCTCTTGTGGATATCAAGGCCTCCTCTTGGAGAAGGATCCCCATCATAGGATCATCAAGACCTCATCTCCTTTGGATTTAGGATGAACTTTACCTTGTATCTTGATATGTCTCCAACATATCTACTTTTCCAAACACTTTTGCCCATGTTTTGGACTCTAACTTGCATGATTTGAATGGAACTAACCCGTACTGACGCTGTTTTCAGCAGAACTACCATGGTGTTCTTTATGTGAAGGATCAAACGTTCTCGGTATGACCTGAAACTTCACGGAGACACTTTTTAGAAAATAAGAAAAATACATGCCAAAGATGAAGGCCAGGGGGCCCACCATCTTGCCACGAGGGTGGGGGTGCGCCCCCCTACCTCGTGGGCCCCCTGTTGCATCTCCGACTCCAACTCCACCTCCATATATTGAGTTTTGATCAGAAAAAAGTCATAGAGAAGAAATCATCGCGTTTTATGATACAGAGACGCCGCCAAGCCCTAAAACCTCTCGGGAGGTCTGATCTGGAGTCCGTTCGGGGCTCCGGAGAGGGGAATCCGTCGCCATCGTCATCATCAACCATCCTCCATCACCAATTTCATGATGCTCACCGCCGTACGTGAGTAATTCCATCGTAGGCTTGCTGGAAGGTGATGGGTTGGATGGGATCTATCATGTAATCGAGTTAGTTTTGTTAGGGTTTGATCCCTAGTGTCCACTATGTTCTGAGATTGATGTTGCTATGACTTTGCTATGCTTAATGCTTGTCACTAGGGCCCGAGTGCCATGATTTCAGATCTGAACCTATTATCTTTTTATCAATATATGACTGTTCTTGATCCTATATTGCAAGTCTATTGTCACCTATTATGTGTTATGATCCGTTAACCCCGAAGTGACAATAATCGGGATACTTACTGGTGATGACCATAGTTTGAAGAGTTCATGTATTCATTATGTGTTAATGCTTTGTTCCAGATCTCTATTAAAAGGAGGCCTTAATATCCCTTGGTTTCCGTAAGGACCCCGCTGCCATGGGAGGGTAGGACAAAAGATGTCATGCAAGTTCTTTTCCATAAGCATGTATGACTATATTCGGAATACATGCCTACATTATATCAATGAACTGGAGCTAGTTCTGTGTCACCCTAGGTTATGACTGTTACATGATGAACCACATCCGGCATAATTCTCAATCACTGATCCATTGCCTACGAGCTTTCCATATATTGTTCTCCGCTTATTTACTTTTCCGTTGCTATTGCTATCATCACTACAAAATACCAAAAATATTACTTTTACTATTGTTACCTTTTGCTACCGTTATCACCACTATCATATTACTTTGCTACTAAACACTTTGCTGCAGATATTGAGTTCCAGGTGTGGTTGAATTGACAACTCAGCTGCTAATACTTGAGAATATTCTTTGGCTCCCCTTGTGTCGAATCAATAAATTTGGGTTGAATACTCTACCCTCGAAAACTGTTGCGATCCCCTATACTTGTGGGTTATCAAGACTATTTTCTGGCACCGTTGCCGGGGAGCATAGCTCTATTCTTTGAGTCACCTGGGATATATATCTGCTTATCATTATGAAGAATTTGAGAGATCCAAAACCCAAGATCTATCCCTCAACTACGAGGGGAGGTAAGGAACTGCCATCTAGCTCTGCACTTGATTCACCTTCTGTTTTGAGTAAGCTTGCGACACCTACACCTGCTTCTGCTATTCGTTCTGATATGTCGCATGTTATTGATGATGCCACTTCTGCTATGCATGATACTTACGATGAAACTACCTCTATGCTTGATACTACTGTGCCACTTGGTAAATTTCTTGATGAACAACTTGCTAGGGCTAGAGAAATTGAAAATATTGAATATGATGATACTGAAGAAAGTGATGATGAAGAACCACTTGCTATTCCTAAGGGTTATGTATTTGATTAAGATGCTTCTTTAGCTATTTTAGCTTGCAGAAATAGAACTGGACTTCAAAAATTATTAGCTAAATGGAGTAAGCAATCCCTAAATGATAGAATGAAACCCGACCCTGCTTTGGCTACTTCACCTATCTTTGTTACTGATAAGGATTATGAATTCTCTATTGATCCTGATATAATTACTTTGGTTGAATCTGATCCTTTTCATGGTTATGAATCTGAAACTGTTGTGGCACATCTTACTAAATTGAATGATATAGCTACCCTGTTTACTAAAGATGAGAGAACTCGTTACTTTTACATCCTTAAAATATTTCCGTTCTCATTAAAGGGTGATGCTAAGATATGGTTTAATTCTCTTGGTCCTGGTTGTGTGCGTAGTCCCCAGGGTATGATTTATTATTTCTCTACTAAATATTTCCCTGCTCATAAGAAACAAGCTACTTTAAGGGATATATATAATTTTGTGCAAATTAAAGAAGAGAGTCTCCCACAAGCTTGGGGGAGGCTTCTCCAATTACTTAATGCTTTGCTTGATCATCCTCTTAAGAAAAATGAAATACTTGATATCTTTTATAATGGACTAACCGATGCCTCCAGAGATTACCTGGATAGTTGTGTTGGTTCTGTTTTTAGGGAAAGAACACCGGATGAAGCTGAAATTCTATTGAATAATATGTTGACAAATGAAAATATTTGGACACCTCCGGAGCCAATTCCTGAGCCTATTCCTAAACCAACTCCGAAGAAGAGGGGTATTCTATTTCTCAGTCCTGAAGATATGCAAGAGGCAAAGAAATCTATGAAAGAAAAAGGTATTAAAGCTGAAGATGTTAAGAATTTACCTCCTATTGAAGAAATACATGGTCTTAATTTACCGCCTGTTGAAGAAACATATAATCTTAATCCTTTACCTATCGAAGAAAAGTCATGGTCTTGATAACCCGACACAGGTAGTAAAGGTAAATTCTCTCTATAGACATGATAAAGCTGTAATCCCATTTACTAAAATTGCTAGCCCATGCTTAGATGAGTTTGATAAATTTATGGCTAAGCAAGAAGATTTTAATGCTTATTTTGGTAGACAACTGAAATACAATTCAAATATGCTTGGACACTTGGGTTATTATATGGCTAATGTTAGAAGTGAACTTAAACTTATTAGTAAACATGCTTCTATGGTTACCACTCAAGTAGAACAAGTACTTAAGGCTCAAAATGATTTGCTCAATGAATTGGATAGTAAGGATAATGATAATGCTGTTAGAGTGGCTACTAGAACTGGTAGAATGACTCAGGAACCTTTGTATATTGAAGGCCATCCTAAGAGAATTGAGCAAGATTCTTAGAGAAATAATTTAGATGCACCTAGTTCTTCTAAAAAGAAGAAAAAGAAAAATGATAGGACTTTGCATGCTTCTAGTGATCCTATTGTTGAAACACCTGAGAATCCAAATGATATTTCTATTTCTGATGCTGAAACTCAATCTGGTAATGAACCTGAAACTAGGATAATGTTAATGATAATGTCCATGATGATGCTCAACCTAGTAATGATAATGATATAGAAATTGAACCTGCTGCTGATCTTGATAACCCACAATCAAAGAATCAACATTATGATAAGAAAGACTTTGTTGCTAGGAAACATGGTAAAGAAAGAGAGCCTTGGGTTCAGAAACCCATGCCTTTTCCTCCCAAACCATCCAAGAAAAAGGATGATGAGGATTTTGAGCGCTTTGCTGAAATGATTAGACCTATCTTTTTGCGTATGCGATTAACTAATATGCTCAAAACTAATCCTTATGCTAAGTATATGAAAGATATTATTACAAATAAAAGAAAGATACCAGAAGCTGAAATTTCCACCATGCTTGCTAATTATACTTTTAAGGGTGGAATACCAAAGAAACTTGGAGATCCAGGAGTACCCACTATACCATGCTCCATTAAAAGAAATTATGTTAAAACTGCTTTATGTGATCTTGGAGCCGGTGTTAGTGTTATGCCTCTCTCTTTAAATCGTAGACTTGATTTGAATAAGTTGACACCTACTAAAATATCTTTGCAAATGGCTGATAAATCAACTGCTATACCTGTCGGTATTTGTGAGGATGTGCCTATTGTAGTTGCAAATGTTACTATTTTAACGGACTTTGTTATTCTTGATATTCCCAAGGACGATAGTATGTCTATTATTCTTGGAAGACCCTTTTTGAATACTGCAGGGGCTGTTATTGATTGCACTAAAGGCAATGTCACTTTTCATGTTAATGGTAATGAGCACACGGTACACTTTCCAAGGAAACAACCTCAAGTTCATAGTATCAACTCTATTGGAAAAATTCCATCAATTATATTTGGAGGTTTTGAATTTCCTCTTCCTACTGTCAAGAAGAAATATGATATTCTTATTATTGGGGATGTGCATATCCCCATTGAGGTAACATAGTGTTATTCGAAATTTCCTCGGTTCCATGTTATTCAGAATGAGTTCGTTAACAAGACATGATCAACCTTGTTAGTGGATTCCTTTTGATGATCATGAGATGGATGAAACTAGAAGGCACAACTTTCTGTACCCCACTTTAACTTTCTGTTATTTACATTAAATAAAATAAAAAATAAATATTTTTCTATCTGTTATCTGATTATCCGTGCAATAAAAAAATACCTCGAAAATAAAAGTTCTCCAAATGCCCTGAAAATTAAATATGATTTTTTCTAGAATATTTGAGGATTTATGAAACAAAGAACACACCGGGGGGGCCAACCACCTTGCCACGAGGGTGGAGGGCGCGCCCACCCCCCTAGGGCGTGCCCCCTGTCTCGTGGGCCCACGGTGGGCCTCCTCCACTTATTCCTGCACCCACACATTTCATCTTCCTCCCACAAACACGAATAACCAGCTCAAACCTGAGTTCTAGCTCATCTTGCTGCCATTTTCGATCTTCTTGCTCAAAGCACCTCTCACAAAACTGCCAGGGGAGATTGTTCCTTGGTATGTGACTCCTCCATTGGTCCAATTAGTTTTTGTTCTAGTGCTTTATTCATTGCAAATTTTTGCTTCTTAGGTGACCCTGTTCTTGAGCTTGCATGTCAAATTTATATGGTCAAAAGTAGTTTTGATGCATGATATAGGCCCTAGGCACTTGTAGGAGTAGTTACTATTAATATTATTGAGTTTGGTTTACTTTTATTTTGAAGTTACAAAAAATTTCAGAATTTTTCAGAAAATGATGAGGAGACTTTTGAGGGGCTCATCGAGCCAAAGCTCGAAGGAAAAGGCACCGAAGCCTAAGTATAATCTGCCTCGCACCGCGGAGGTTCGAGCATGTGAATGGCCTTCCGAGGATTTCTTAAGAGCGTCCGGGATTTATGAAGATTTTCATGAGTTGGCTCAGACTGCAGGCCTTACCGCTTTCCTCCACGACCAATGCGATTAGTATCTCTTGCTCACAAATACCTTTGTGCAAAACTTTCATTTTCATTCTAGGAACTCACCACCTACGGTGGAATTTCATTTATATGATGAGCATAAGGAGATGTCACTTTATGATTTCTGTCGGATTTGTTTAGTCCCTTTTGGGGGCAAGACAGAAGAACCACATCGAGATGATGTGGAGGGATTTATTGACACTATCACTGTAGGGGAAACAAGGAAGGTTTCCGATCCACGAATCACCAGCATACGTTTTCCTGTTTTACGCTACTTTGCATTATTTGCTAGTCGTTGCTTAATTGGTCGCGGAAACTGTGGAAACCTGAGTATCCCTGATATTATTATTTTGCACCACGGTTTATATGGTGATAACTCTTTTAGTATGGGCAACATTATTGCCAAACGGTTAAGTCTGAACCGTACCAAGGGCCCCATCTTTGGAGGCATCTATGCTACATGCCTAGCTGCACATTTTAACATACCTATTAGGCATGCTGAGAAGGAAGAAAAGGTGCTGCCCCGTGTTTATCTAGATTATAAAAGTATGGTGGCACATGATTTTATTGTTAAGAATAGGGAAGAAGAGCTTAAATATCAATTGTTCTTTAATAAACATCATACTGAGACTATTACCTTGCCTGCTCCTTCTTTGTTTGATTTGACTGTAGGCACATACCTTGTTCCGTTGATGGCCATCCACGCCTACCGGAACCCTGCACCAGCCGAGGAGCCAGAGCCAGAACCATAATTTGATCCTTCACGACAGTCTAATTACCAGTGGGATCCGGAGATGATTGTCAGCTAGTGGCAATCTGAGCCTTCTTCTTCCTCATCACAGTACGACCCCAACTATTATTATGGATATCCACTAGGCCAGCCGTGGCCATAGACCAACTTAGGCCAAAAGCCTAAGCTTGGGGGAGTACGTATTTCCCATCGACATTACATTTATGTTCAAACACTCATTGCTAAATGTCGGTGCTCATACTTTTTCATTGTATCATCCATGCTAGTTTACTTTCCTTTTTATGCTTTCTTCTTGTGTGTTTAATAAACCTTAAGAAAAAAATTAGTTGTAACTTTTAGTTAGTTTAATTTCCATGCTTGTAGTAGTAATTAAAAAGAAAACCCAAAAAGATTTCCTGTTCTTCTTTTGCTTGTTGGGAGCTTTCCCGTGTAAATAGTTTTATTTCTTTTCTTTGGGGGTCGATAGAAGAAGACCATAATTAAATTGTTGAAGCAGCTCTTATATGTATTATTGTTGATCTGACAAAAGAGCCCATATTGCCTTGTCTTCTCCTGTTTATTGAATGCTTGCAGATTCCAGCTTAGTCCAATGCACGTGCACTATTATTATTATTCACATCGTTCGGTCGTCCAAGTGAAATGCAATTATGACGATATATGATGGACTGTCTGAGATGAGAAAAGCTAGTATGAACTCGACCTCTTTTGTTTTTGTAAATATGATTAGTTCATCGTTCCTGATTCAGCCTATTATGAATAAACATGTTTGCAATGGCAACTAGAGATCATAGTTTCTTGTGCCATGCTTGATTAGCTATGAGTTATAATGGTTTACCTTGTGTGCCAACATGCTATTAAAATGGTTATGATGTGGTATGATAGGGTGGTATCCTCCTCTGAATGATTTAAGTGGCTTGACTTGGCACATGTTCATGCATGTAGTTGAAAGAAAATCAACATAGCCTTCACGATATTTATGTTCATGGTGGATTATATCCTACTTATGCTTGCATTCAGTGTTGATTAATTTTAATGCATGTTCATGACTGTTGTCGCTCTCTAGCTGGTCGCTTCCCAGTCTTTTGCTAGCCTTCACCTGTACTAAGCGGGAATACTGCTTGTGCATCCAAACTCCTTAAACCCCAAAGTTATTCCACATGAGTCCACTATACCTACCTATATACAGTATCTACCTGCCATTCCAAGTAAATTATTATGTGACAGACTCTAAACCTTCAAATAAATATCCTGTTTTGTATGCTCGAATAGCTCATGTATCAACTAGGGTTGTTTGTATCTTCCATGTTAGGCGGGTTATTCTCAAGAGGAGTGGACTCCGCTCCTCACTCACGAGATAAATGGCTGGTCACCGGGATGCCCAGTCCCATGCTTTATGCAAACTAAATCAAAATAATTGTAAACAAAACTCCCCCTAGGACTCTTGTTAGTTGGAGGCACTCGTTGTTTCGAGCAAGCCATGGATTGATGCTTGTGGTAGAAGGGGAGCATAAACTTTACCATTCTGTTTGGGAATCGCCTATAATTTGTGTAGCATGGAAGATATCGCCATCTCTTGGTTGTTATGTTGACAATGAAAGTATATCGCTCAAAATGTTCTTCACCTCTGTTTCAAAACCGAGCTCTGGCACCTCTACAAATCCCAGCTTCCCTCTGCGAAGGGCCTATCTATTTACTTTTATACTGAGCCATCATCCTCTTATCAAAAAGCACCAGTTGGAGAGCACCGATGTCATTTGCATTCATTACTGTTAGTTTACATTTAGTATGACTTGACTGGATCTCTTTTACCATGAATTACAATGTCTAGTCAGTCCTTGGTCTTTAAAGGTGCTCTGCATTTATGTTTTGCGGTCTCAGAAAGGGCTAGCGAGATACCATCCTGTTATATCATATTATGATTGTTTTGAGAAAGTGTTGGCATCCGAGTTTTATTATTATGGCTCACTAGTTGATTATGCTATTGATATGAGTAAACTTGAGACCTATGCGTTATTGCAAATGTGGTTAGTTATAATCTTTGCTGAAAACTTGAATGCTGGCTTTACATATTTACAACAACAAGAGCAAACAAAGTTTCTAAAAGTTTTTCTTTATCACTTTCAGTTTGTCAACTGAATTGCTTGAGGACAAGCAAATGTTTAAGCTTGGGGGAGTTGATACATCTCCAACGTATCTACTTTTCCAAACACTTTTGCCCTTGTTTTGGACTCTAACTTGCATGATTTGAATGGAACTAACCCGGACTGACGCTGTTTTCAGCAGAACTACCATGGTGTTATTTATGTGCAGGATCAAATGTTCTCGGAATGACCTGAAACTTCACGGAGACACTTTTTGGAAAATAAGAAAAATACCTGCCAAAGATGAAGGCCAGGGGGCCCACCGTCTTGCCACGAGGGTGGGGGGCGCGCCTGCCCCCCTAGGGCGCGCCCCCTACCTCGTGGGCCCCCTGTTGTGTCTCTGACTCCAACTCCACCTCCATATAATGAGTTTTGATGAGAAAAAAATCAAAGAGAAGAAATCATCGTGTTTTACGATATGGAGCCGCCGCCAAGCCCTAAAACCTCTCGGGAGGGCTGATATGGAGTCCGTTCGGGGCTCCGAAGAGGGGAATCCGTCGCCATCGTCGTCATCAACCATCCTCCATCACCAATTTCATGATGCTCACTGTCGTGCGTGAGTAATTCCATCGTAGGCTTGCTGGACGGTGATGGGTTGGATGGGATCTATCATGTAATCGAGTTAGTTTTGTTAGGGTTTGATCCCTAGTGTTCACTATGTTCTGAGATTGATGTTGTTATGACTTTGCTATGCTTAATGCTTGTCACTAGGGTCCGAGTGCCATGATTTCAGATCTGAACCTATTATGTTTTCATCAATATATGAGTGTTCTTGATCCTATCTTGGAAGTCTATAGTCACCTATTATGTGTTATGATCCGTTAACCCCGAAGTGACAATAATCGGGATACTTACCGGTGATGACCGTAGTTTGAGGAATTCATGTATTCACTATGTGTTAATGCTTTGTTCCGGTTCTCTATTAAAAGGAGGCCTTAATATCCCTTAGTTTCCGTAAGGACCCCGCTGCCATGGGAGGGTAGGACAAAAGATGTCATGCAAGTTCTTTTCCATAAGCACATATGACTATATTCGGAATACATGCCTAAATTATATCAAAATGAACTGGAGCTAGTTCTATGTCACCCTAGGTTATGACTGTTACATGATGAACATCATCCGGCATAATTCTCTATCACCGGTCCATTGCCTACGAGCTTTCCATATATTGCTCTCCGCTTATTTACTTTTTCGTTGCTATTGCTATCATCACTACAAAATACCAAAAATATTACTTTTACTACTGTTACCTTTTGCTACCGTTATCACCACTATCATATTACTTTGCTACTAAACACTTTGCTGCAAATATTAAGTTCCAGGTGTGGTTGAATTGACAACTCAGTTGCTAATACTTGAGAATATTCTTTGGCTCCCCTTGTGTCGAATCAATAAATTTGGGTTGAATACTCTATCCTCGAAAACTGTTGCGATCCCCTATACTTGTGGGTTATCATATCTTTCCCTTTGTTGTTCTTGTACCTTTGTGGATCTTGTGTGGTTGTGAGTCTAGTGGATGTGTGATTGGACTTGTTCTTGAGTGTTTTCCTCTTGTGATTTCCCCTCTTGTTCTTCGTGTTCTTCGCGTTCTTCATGGATTCCCCTCCAATTTGTGAAAGATCTCCACTTAGGGTCTCCACCCTACAACATCTTGGTATCATGAGCCACGTTGATCACGAATTTGGAGTCTCCCCCACCATTTTCTAGCCTTGTTTTGCTTGATTTCGTCCTAAAATCCGAAAATCCCCGCCAAAAATAGCCCCATTTTTTTGTGATTTGTTGGTTTGATGATGTTTTATTGATTTTGCTCCATGGATTCGTTGTGTTTTGAGTGGATATAGCTTCTCCACAAGTTACCCCACCTTCCATCCATGAAATCTCCTCAATATTGACCCAAGAATCATCCATTTTCGTCCAAAAAATTCAATTTCGTGCCTTCCCAACCTGCACTGGACTGTCCGGACCCCCGTACCGGACTGTCCGCTCGCATCAGGAGCAAATCGCTCACACACCGGACCGTCCACTGCCCAATACCGGACTGTCTGCTCGAATCAGAAGGTTTTCGGATGAAGACCGAACTGTCCGCTACCCAGGACCGGACTGTCCGCTAGTTCAAAAACTACTTCAGCTAATTTCTTGTTTCAGTCATATCTTCCACATCCGGAGTCTGATTTTGACATTCTTTAGCTCATTGAGTAGCTATTGACATCCCCCATCCATCTAGATATGTTCCATTATCATTTGACTCCATCAAAATTTTGACATTTTGACATCTTTGCCTAGGCCCTCCACCATATCATCCGCATAACCATCGTAGCTTTCCTCGACCTAACCCATTTTTGATCCATATAGAATTTGTGGTTGCTTGAGTGATGACTTGAGTCTCCTAAGGTGTTTCGGCTAATTAGGCATGGTTGCTTCTTCATCAACCACCACCACCACTTTCGCATTGTCAACTCCGAAACCACCATCGCATTCCGTTACCATCATTTGACATTTGACATTTGAGATTTTGAGTTTGTGGTTTTTCTGTTTCCTAAGGTGTTTCAGCTAATTAGGAACGGTTCTACATGGAGAACACCGTCACTCATCATCTCCATGAGGTCATCATCGACATTGACCACTTCACCATTTTCGCAACCTAACCATAAGCAAGAATGGTAACCTCTATATCATCTTGGTATCGTGGTATCCCATCATTGTACATTCATTCTTGCCATTGCTTTGTTAACCCCTAGCCATTTTGTGTCACTTGCCTATCGAGACTAGCCATTTTAGTATTGCCAGTAACTTTCCTTGTGCACATTAGTGATCCGCACCTTCCATTGCATACATACCACATCATCTTGGTATCCTCATCTTGGTATCATCATATCATCTCTTGTGTCACAAGATTGTTCCTGCATATACAAAATTGCTATCTTGGTTTGTGTATTTTGCATAGTGGCCATACAAAAAAATAGAGAATAAGCTTTTAAGCAAAGAGAAAACAAAGAGCTTGTAAGCAATAGCCATAGCATCGCCACATTGCATATCATACTACCATATTGACCATCTTGGATCATCGTGTGCGAAACACCGGGAACCATACATAATAACATACTTGGGATAGAAAGTTTATACATTTTGCATCTTATAGGTTGTGCACAAGTGTTGTATCTGCCTATTGAGCAATCATGCTAGCGTCTATCTTGAGTTGTGCAACACGAGCGTTTTCCATGGATTCCACATTTTGTTCTCATTCCTTGGTTGCACGACCCCATTTATCTATCCGTGTGTGTGTGTTTCCGTGTGCCATTCTTTGCTATTGGTCTACTTGTTTCACTTGCGAATTTGTGAATCTCTTTCAACATTATTGACTCTTGCTAACATTTTGCATCAAATTTTTGTGCCACTATCCTCATCGAGCTACTCCATAAGCTTTACTTGATAGGTGTGAGTGAACAAGTCCGGTACCAATTCCACTATTATTTCATTTCACATTGGGTGAAACAAGATACATCTCAACTTTGGGAAAAGGTAACTTGTTATTGTTTATATCATTTCCTACTCACCTCTACTCGAGTCTTGTGAAGGATAGGCAAGGCATTTCACCTTTGGTCTACAACAACAACAACGAGTTTGATGCCATGAAAAACAACTTGGACGCCAAGATGGATGCTCAAATGGAGGAGATCAAATCCCTCATCAAGGCCTACAAGCGGTCTTCCTCATCTTCGAGAAGACGCCCAAGAGAACATGCTTCCGACCTACCATCTCCAGCAAGATCACATCGGCATCGACACCATCAACGACAAGAACATGAAGGTCAAGAGCTCAACACCAACAACTGCTCAACGACTTCACCATCTACCTTGGCATATTCACCAGGCAACTTCAAGGCATCTTCGCCAAAAAACACCTCAAGACTACGCTCAAGAAAAGCTCCCCAAGCTCAAGTCTGCGACTTCCACGAGCTACTACGACCTCGACACCGACCATAAGATTCCTTTCTATGGGACTCAAGAACCTGAGGAGTATCTCGAGTGGCAGCGCCTCATGGACGACTACCTCAAGCTACATCAAGTTCCTCGAGAAGATCAAGTGAAGTGCACCACAACAAACTTCCATGACTACGCATCGACATGGTGGCTTCACACACATTCGGAGAGCTATGACATGAGTTGGCCCAAGACGAAGAGAGCTTTGCGGAGAGAGTTCGTGCCTCCAACCTACACGGAACAACTTCTACGCCAATTGGAGAACACCTTCCAAGGATCCAAGTCCATCGACGTGTACTTCACGGAGATGAAGATTGCCTTGCGATGAGCCAGTGTGGACGACCACATTTCACTGAAGTTCCACTTCATGATGCGATTACACAACGACATCTCTAGGACTATCTTCCTCAAGAACTACAAGTCCCTCGATGACTACTACATTGGTGCTCTCAAGGCGGAACAAGAACTCATGAAGGCCAAGTCTTCTTCACCCCAAGCACACTTCTCGGTGACCAAGCTCCATGAGATCGAGCATGAGGATAGTACCACCAAGATGTCCAATCCCGACGAGCTCCAAGACGATGGTCCCAAGTCTGACTTCACCGCCATCCCTCTTTGTGGCATTGATGATGCCGAGTCTACTTCGACTCTTTTTCAAGATGGTGCGGCGACGAGTACGACTACGGAGACCCTCAAGGACAAAGCTTTGGAGGCGAGCGACAAGGTGGCGAGCAAGGATGATGCTTCCATCTTTGGAGGCAAGAGTGATGATGTGCCATCTTCGGCCTTCATCCATGGTGACGACAACAAGATGGTTGAGTATGGGATTTTCCCTTCGACCACAGCGACGTATGATGACTTGAGTGACTTGTGCCACCATATTGAGGATGAGAGTGACTTCACCACTGAACCCGTATATGATGTGTTGCCCCAATTCCCATGTGAGGAGAGCCACAACCCCCACCGCTTGAGTGAGATGAGTGCCTACACCATACGTGAGATTGAGTGCACCTACCTTGAGGGAGTGAGTGAACCACCACATAGAGAGAGTGTGATAGTTGATAGGTCTCGTGAGGCCATTTGCATTTCTAACTACTTGACCTCTACCTCTATTGTGTCTTCTCATTTGGTGCTAGGTCCCATATCTGATGACGCGCCGATCCTCGATGACTTCGTCCTTCCGTTGGACAAGACGATGGCCATGGTGGAATATGATGCACCCCCCACATGGTTTCATCAAGATGAAGATGACCACCATTTGGTCTTTCCCACCTCACCTACACCACTTGAGTGGAATGAAAACTGTAACATAGGTGACGGTGATGCTCTAGTCCCACTACTGGACATTCTTGACATTGATTGCTTGCATGATGTTGATCAACCTATTTCCATGCTTCATGCTAGTGCGATTTCCCCATGCATTGATTTACCCATTTATGATGAGTATGATGATTTCCATATGGAGTCTATTAGTTGTGATGCCATGTTACATAGGATTTCTTGTTATAATTCTTTAGGTCACATCATGTTTGGCAATCCGCTTGACTTGTCATTTGCTATGCATGAGATCAACAATATGTCATATTTGCAATCTCATCACAGTGACTATGCATATGCCATTAAAATTAACCCAATTTGCACATATGTCATAGATGACAAGCCCATGGTTATTGGCATTTGTTTTTTTGTGATGATATTGATATGCTCCCTTTGCGTCATTTACCTCATATGCCATGCCATGACAACCTAGCTTCGGATATGCATTGTTTTGGATGTTGTACATTTTCTCCATATGATGTTTCCAATATTGCTCATGAGGAGACCCCCTTAGTTTCCTCATACATTTTAGGAGATTTTGATTCATCCCATGCATTGCATGATCCCAACACTTGTATGCACAATATGCTCCCCATGAATAAACAAGCTATTGATGTGCCATATACTTGTATGCTAAATTTGCATCCCCATCGTGTCATACATAATAACTACTCTTTCATGATGGATGACATGTTCTTATACCACGCATCAAATTTCTTTGAGCGATGCTTATCTTGTGCTAACTCTCATCTGCACATACACATCATGATGAATGATGTGTACATTTACCACGCGCACAATTTCTCTGCTTTGTGTCTCTTTTGTGTAGGTACCCATGAATACTTGTCAACCTCACAATTCCATGAGTTGACAAAACGAGCTCTAGAGAGTAATGATGACTTGGGATCCCACGGATTGTCTTACCACCGCTCTCTTCGCGCAAAGACTTCGCGCATTTCTTATACATGGCCCTCACTTTGCTTTGGGTTATTGCCCATTACATATTATATGCCCATCTTGCCATGTTCACTTTGCATGATATGATCATGCCTATGCCTTTGCCATGCATTTGTGACCCATGCTTTGCATTACACATGATGATTGATTCTAGTACTTGTATGTGTATTTGCAAGCTTGGTGGAGATATCAGTTGTTATGGCCATGTTTGCTTTGTGTCTCATGCCTATGATTATACTATGGTCTTGCTTTGTGTTCGTTCTTGCGATATGTCATGTGCATTGTCTATGCCTATTATTTGCACACATGACATGATTGCCATGATTTCCTCTAGTGTGTTGCATCTTCGCTCCACTAGTTTGCACGACATGATTTCTATGATTGCTTGCCTTGTTGCATCACCAATGATTCATACTTGCTTATTTTATGCGGTTGATGACAACCATCTACATGCTTTGCACATGATTGTTATTGCTTCTTGTCATATATCTCCATGTGTTGCCTCTCTCATGCTAGATGATTTGCCATGTATTGAGTGCAACAATGAGTTTAGTCTTGCTAATGAGATTGCCCCCATAGCATTCTCGCATATATTTGGAGAATTTGACATATTCCTTGAGAAGTATGTGTGTCTTACCTCTTTGCACCATATACCTAGTGCCATGAATATAGCCATTGTTGCATCATATTATTCATGCACTTGTGCTTCTAATGGTTATGTGCAAAATAAGAGAACCATCACGATGGATGATGTGTTTATCACCATGCACATACTTTCTTTGTTTTGTTTTGTGCATGTGTAGGATACTTGGACTTTGTGTCCACTTCCACTTCATGTGAGTTGACCATTCGAACTCTTGAGAGTGAGCCTCATACACTCTACCACGACTCGCTTCTACATCGCACTTACTTGTGCTTCGGCTTTGTGAAGAATGCACAAGGACACGCCTTCAAGGTGACATCTTTCTTGAGCATGGATATGACAGATCATACTACTTGTGTTGCTTTCAGCATGAGACTTATTGTTCATCTTGGACCACTTGCTTGCACACATGTTGGAGATCTTGCTTCGACTTGTTATTTTCACTGTTCCATGCATCGTGATATATATGCCTTGTGTATTGCATCCAATTCTTGGATTACTTGCTCCTATCATATGTTTGGTTGCAACAATATCATTTCTTCACATACGCGATGTCCCACTGATTGCTACATGCTTGCCTTGATTGCCTCACACATGATGAACAATTGCTCTTTTTATTGTGTTGAGTGCCACTCTATATTCACTACACCCTATGCACATTATGCTTGGATTGTCTTGCACTTGACCCATGTGTTTAGACATCTCATCTTCTTTGGTTTTGTGAATGATTCATATGCCTACCATAGACCTTTCATTGAGCAATTTTTGAATGCTTGCTATGACCTTGAGGTAGATGCTTATTATCTTGTCACACATATTTGCATCACAACCTCACATTTACATGCTTGCCCCCATGATATCTTTCCTTGTGCTCGATTGATATGCTTACATGCCATGTCACAATCCTTTGTCAAACCATATGCTATGCTTGATAACGACACTTGTGTGGTGAATCACCTCTTGAATGCTTGGTTTTGCCCTAACGCTAACCACATTTGTTTTTCCAAGTGTATGTTGTTTTTGCTCCTTTTGAAGGAATCACTAGACGGTGCAACATTGGAGCGTGCCCATTCTGAGCTTGAAGATGATGAGTATTGGGTGATCGTCAACTCCTACACGGCGAAGCCATCTCTTTCCCATGGTGATTTGGTTTTCGATCTGAGGTCGGATCTTTCCCAAGGGGGAGGGGATGATGCGGAGCATCCTACGGTGATCTCCATGTACACCTTCATGGCCCCTCAAGCCCCAAGTGGACCTACCGGACTTAAGGTGAACCCGCTCCTCTTTGAGATTTACATGAATATCCATTGGACTTGGGTGCTACCTCACCGTGGAACATTGTGCATCATTAGGTACAAGGGCAACCACCACCAAGCAGCTAGGAAGCTTCCCGGAGGCCAAGGAGAAGGACCCCAAGACCCAAGAGCCGACCGGAAGCGTCAAGATGAAGAAAAGGAAGCGTGCAGAAATTGCACTACCGGACAATCCGGTCCCCACAGTGGACAGTCCGGTCAAACTGAAATTGCACTACCGGATAGTCTGGTCCCCACAGCGGACAATCCGGTGGCACACGAAAATGCATCTGTCCTCACCGGACTGTCCGGCCCTTACCACCGGACTGTCCGGTAGGCCCAATTTCGCTACGAATTGGGCTAAAAAGCCCATGTAACCACCGAGGCCCATACCCCTTCGCCCCTAGACTATATATTCCGTGCTCCTCTCAGTTTTTAGGGTTAGCAAAGTATTTGATAGACAAAGAGAGAGCTTTGCTCATCTTCCTCCTCTTGGAGATCTAGACCTCCTCTTGGAGATCAAGCCCTCCTCTTGGAGAAGATCCTCTTGTGGATATCAAGACCTCCTCTTGGAGAAGGATCCCCATCATAGGATCATCAAGACCTCATATCCTTTGAATTTGGGATGAACTTTACCTTGTATCTTTCCCTTTGTTGTTCTTGTACCTTTGTGGATCTTGTGTGGTTGTGAGTCTAGTGGATGTGTGATTGGACTTGTTCTTGAGTATTTTCCTCTTGTGATTTCCCTCTTGTTCTTCGTGTTCTTCACGTTCTTCGTGGATTCCCCTCCAATTCGTGAAAGATCTCCACTTAGGGTCTCCACCCTACAACACACTGAATCAGAAGTTCCTCTTCCGACAAGGTTTAACTCAGAGAAATTCCCTGTACCTCCAGCTAAATCACGGTAGGCAACTCTCTAGGGAATTTCTTGCCCAAAGAAAGCAAAAATGAGTATGTTCTTCGTGACTTCTTCTTCCCAAAGAATATAATGTAAGCCAGCATTACAAGTGACGTGAGGCAAAATACTGGAATCAGTGCTCTGACCAAATAGTCATGTGTCTCCGACCTCAGAGAAACAATAGGACACATGGGCATGTGAAGGTCCATCGCGCCTACACGGAGCCCCCAATTACCGTCAACTGAAACAACTGTGACATTTCCAAATACTCCATTCCTTGGTTATTCTCCTTCAGGATTATTACATTTATATCAGGGTATGTGGCCTTCAAGATTGTTAGAGCTTAGGAATAGTCGTACGAGTGGGAGGTTTCCCGGGCTGGGAGGTATGAGGCCCTCAGGCCTAATTTGGTTGCTAGGGGATAGCTTCCCAGGGCCCTAATCCTCCACCAAGGGATTTCCATGGCCATCGGGGATCCCTCCTCCTACCAAGGGGAGATCACCATGGTAGTTTGGAAGACAGGGTAGAGGGAAGAAGATCACGTCCAGAAAAAACCCCAGGTATAGTGCTCAGGTAGTTGCGGGAGGGAGATCGCTCGATGCACCCGCGTGAGTCGTGGCTTTTCTCCCCAACCTATCTGGGCGTGGATCTCTCACCCGGGGAAAGGAAGGGGACCGGGGCAACATATCCCTAGCGAGAGAGCGACCAAACGTCGTGGTGGTTTTCCACGGACCGAGTTTGCCTCGTGGGCTCTGCGCCCTAGTATTTGACGGGGATCCCCCCGGGATCACGGGCTACCAAACTACTCCCTCCTTTCCGGTTTATAAGGCTCAATTCAAAAATCTCACCAACCAAGGTAGATGATGAGTGGTGGAATATTTTTTGTAGTTTGCAAAAGCACCCAATTAATGCTCTTTTTTTCCTCAAAAAATTATATTTACGAATGCATTAATTGCAATGCATGCATGCATAAAGTGCATGCATTGGTCAGTTTTCTCTTAATACTTGCATGCAATGATTTAATGCACCTTGAAGTCTGAACATGTGATGGGCAACAACCAAATTGAGCCTTATAAAATGGAAAACTAAAATTTTGAGATAAGCCCTATAAACTGAAAAGGAGGGAGTAGCCCTCAAGGTTGTTAGAGCTAAGGACTAGCCGTACGAGTGGGAGGTTTCCCAGGCTGGGCGGTATGAGGCCCTCAAATTCATTATCATCCAGATAAAGGTTTATCAACCGAGTAAGATTTGCTAATAGAGGGTGGGATTTGGCCAGTGAAGCGGTTTGAGCGAAGATTTAATAATTGAAGGCCTTTTAGGTTTCCAAGCCATCTTTCTATTGTGCCACTTAAGTTGTTTGTACCTAGTGCCAGTTGATTTAATGCACTAAGGTTTCCTATGCTATGGGGTACTTGTCCTGATAAGCTATTTTCAGTCAAGAAAAGTTTTTCTAGTTTGTTGGATAGGTTACCAACAGACTGTGGTATAGATTCCCGCAGCTGGTTGTAAGCCAATCCGAGTGATTTTAGAGAATGACAGTTCGCCAATGCATTTATGAATTCCCAGTCCCTTGTTTCAAGCTGGTTAGACTGAAGGTTTAGACTAGTCAGATTTGGAAGCTTTCCAAATATGTTAGGAATTTGCCCAGTGAAATTGTTAAGTGATAAATATATCACTTCTAATCCTGTGGCGTTGCCTAGGGAAGCTGGGATGTGCCCTTCAAACATGTTGTCACTCATGGTAAGCTCTATGAGACCCCAAAGGTCACCTATATTAGGTGGCAATACATTGCCTAGCATATTCACCTCCAAGCTTAGATATTGGAGAGAAGCAGCAAGATTCAATATGGAATGCGGGAAGTCACCTGAAAGATAATTGTCTCCCAGGAGTAATATTTGTAAGCTTAACAATTGCCCAAGCTCATTAGGAATGCTGCCCTCCAGTTTGTTTGATCTCAAATCGATGTATCCTAATTTTGAAAGAAAGCCTAAATTCGGAGGAATTTGACCCACTAGCATGTTATGGGAGAGACCTAAGTAAGTCATATTTAAAAGAAATCCTAGGTTCGGAGGAATTTGACCCACTAGCTTGTTATGGGAGAGATCTAATGTGACCAGCTTTGATAGAGAAACTAGTTTCGGAGGAATTTGACCCACTAGCATGTTACTAGAGAGATCTAAGTAAGTAAGATTTGAAAGCAAGTCCAAATTCGGAGGAATTGGACCCACTAGGAAGTTTACAGAGAGATCTAAAGTGTCCAAGCTGGAACAGTTGGTAAGTGAATTATCCCATTTAAACTATTGTTGTTCAGGGAAAGTGTCTAGTTGTTGGAGATGCCCAATGACAGGTAAGGGGCCAACGAAGTTATTCCCTGAGAGGTCAAGATGTGAGAGGAAAGTTAGGTTCCCAAGAGAGGAGGTGATTAGGCCTGCTAAGTTCCAGCCGCTGAGTTTGAGTTGAGCTCTGTGACGCGGAGTGGTGGTGTGGTGGTGCAGTCGACACCATTCCAGTGGCAGAAGTGGGTTGTGGTGTTCCAGTTACTCAAGGCTCCTCGAGGGTCGCTAGCGATGCCCTGCTGGAAGTCCAGCAGCGCCTGCAGATCGACCCTGTTCTCGTGGATCGTCGAGCAATGGACGTTGCCAACTCCACTACAGAACAATAGCAATACCAACAGTAAAAGCATGGCGAGCTTCGCCGGTTGCTTGGGAGAACGCATCAGGCACTGGTCACCTACAGAATGTAAATCATTAACGTGGTGACATGATGTTATCAACTGGATCTGCGTGTTAACTAGCGGGTGTACATTGCGCCAATGCTGTGAGCAGCATGAACAATCTAAGCAATTCGTGTGGATGCTTGTGCTAACATCAAGGACTAGCTGTGCGTTATTTGTACGTTACATTTCACCCACAAGTGTGACAGTAAGACACAAGCCAAAAGAGATTATTGAGGACAGATAAAGCGCACATCTGCTGTCCGGAGAGCAGAACAAGCGTTTCTGCATGGTTTGTTTTGCCGGATGGTGGTGTGTGGGCTGTGAAGCGTGAGTTGGATGCTCAGCTGGCTCATGGCCCAGGTGTTTAAAAACACAATTACAGTGGCCTCACATCCACACACATGCATGATGCATCTCATCTAAAATTCCAACGCCTTATCTTAGCTTGACCGCTGCTACAGGGAAGACCTGGAATCCGTCAAACTCTCTAGTAAACACTATACTTTTCATCTCTTTGTCGCGCACCATTGTTGTCACCGTTTGAGCTGGACAAGTTTGTTGCGGCATGTATAGCCTCGAATCCCACTGGTCTACCCATAGTCCAGCCATATACTTTTCGACCAGAACCTGACAGAGATCTTCTGCCTTGACGTGCGACCTCTCTCCAGCGGTTTAGATGCCGACAAACATGAGCATGTGGAGCGGTTTACTGGTCTCATGGCATGTACAATGGTTGATAAGATAGTCTTATTTTAAATTTTGCATGTAATCTAGAGATGACAAAGAAAAATGTTTACAATGGGTCATCTCTTAGCCTTATCTTCAATAATTAGCAATTCCTAAAAATATGATGAGACATATTGTGCTAAGAGATCATCTCTTGTCTTATTTTAAATAAGAGAATACAAGCCTTCTCTTATGAGTTCTCTCTCCTTCACCTCATCATTTATCCTACGTGGCACTCTTAAGATAGCATCATTGTACATGCCCTCAGATTCTTTATGGTGACGGTGCTTTTGCAGCGTATTGTGTGGTTATTGTTCGATTCACGGTCTTTTTGGATTTTTTTAGAAAAGGACGGTCTTTTTGGATGGATTAGCGGATCAAGTAAACGTTTATCTGTTCGATATGGACGAAAGGTCCGCGATACAAACGCCGTGGCTTCCACGGAGGTTGCGGCTGATGGTGAACTCCACCGCAAAATCGCCCACCCCGCCGCTAGCCATATCGGCCTCTCACGCCAAATCCCGCTTGAATCCGCCGTTTTTCCTCTTCCCAAAGGGGTGGATCTGCTCGCGAGCGTGACGGGTGAGGCCGACAGCTCCAGTCGGTTCACCGTCGAGCCATGGCGGTCAAAGCAGGCCCGTGACCACGGCCGGCGGAGCCCGTGGGCCTGCTTTGACGAGCTCTGCGACGCCCTTTTCCCGCACACCGCGAGGTGCCGGGAGGAGAATCTGGAGCTCCTCGCTGCGGAACGCACGGTGATAGCCGGAAAAGAAGGCACCGCCGACCGCCTCGCCGCCACAAAGGAGGACCGCACCTACACCCACGCGTGCCGCAAGTTGGCAGAGAAGTTCTACCTCGGCATTGATGATTGAGTCGGTCTTCCCTAGGTTTAATTTATAATTTGTTTTATGTTTAGCTATGTATGAACTCAGGTTGTATTGATGAACTTTGTAGCACAAACTGGTTTTTAAATTTGAAGTACGAACTATAGCAGATCTATTTTGCTTGGACCTTCAATTTCCTAAAACGATTTTGCAGTACCGGATTATACCGGATCTGCTAGAGATGCTTTTATGTATCCACCCCTACTTTCAGAACTAAAGTGACTCATAGGAAAATTTTCTATGGCTTAGAATCCAACAAAGTTATTTTGAATATACTTTGGAACAAAGTGGCTATATTTTTTTAACTTTTGTCTCTCAAATTGGTTTTGTCCACTTCAAACAAGTTTCGAGTAATTAATGTATCCCACACCATCACCATGGATGCTATTGGAATATTTGTTCAAGTTCTAAATCTCTAAAAACAAATATTAACTAATGCATTTAGAACATATTAGAACAACTCCAACGAGGCGACCAATTTCATCCGCCCATGTCGGGTCACCGCGGATAAAAAGCCGGCCAAGCGCGCCGACACAAACCCAAAATGTATCTGCTTCGTGTCCGCACCAACCCATTTCAGGCCCAAATATGGGTCTGAAATGCGTCGGCACGGACACGAAGCGGATGCGCCGCACGCCCCCTCGATGTCCACCACGGCTCCGCATGTCGGTCGCGCAACTACCAAACGCGGTCGTATTCAACGCGGCCACCTACCGCGAGCCCACGTTCCAGCAAGTGGAAGCTAGGGGGTATCCTTTTTTAATCCACACGTGCGGGAGGCGGCCTCATCCACTTCCATTGTCCGTCCACATCTTGACCCACCTCCTCCCTCGCCCCCCCCTTCCCGCGTGTGCTCCCTCGTCGGCGACCACCAAACCCTAGCCATGGGTTTCTTCAGCAGCTCCGACAAGAGCAAGAGGAAGTTCATCCCCAGTGCATCCTCCTCGCGCGTGATTCCTCCTCCGCCACCACTGGAGCCTGGTCGCCTCGTGCGGCAGCGCCTGCACATTCTGGTGCATCAGGCGCGCTAGCACTGGTTATACAGGAAACCATTGTCGTACCCGGATGTCACACTGCCGCATGACTGACATGTGGATCAACAGTGGATCCCGATGTCGGTTGTGCTGCGGACACAGTGGGCGCACACAGAGGAGGTGCTCAGGCGGCGGGAGCTCCTCACACCGGAGCAACATCGGATGCCGGCGTACGCTCCGGACTCTCCCAACTGGGAGATGTGGTTTGCCCTTGATCACGAGGAGCAATGCCGCCTCGGCATCTAGGAGCACCACACCAACCCTCCGCCGGCCCCCATCATCAAGCCAAAGGAGGAGGAGGATGGTCCCCCGCCCCGCCCTAATCTGGCTTGACACGGCGCCGACGCAGGAGGCCGCGTACAACGAGCATTGGAGGCAGCGCGCGCTGACGGAGGAGCATGCCCATGGCGAGTAGCTCATGCAGAGAGAGCGTGAGGAGGAGGAGGAGCACTGCCAGAAGGAGGATGAGGAGCGTCGTGCACGCGTCGAAGCAGCCCAGCAGCCGGCGCAGCAGGGCGACGTGGCCCTGGCCTGGGAGGTGGCAGTCCTGCAGGCTGGCCCGGCGCCATAGCTGGTCGACCTCACGAGCGTTCCTTAAGACAACGAGGATGCCTAGGGCACCGGGCATGGCGGCGCGGACTTTTTTAATTTTCTGTTTAATTGAAGTTTAATGTAAATGTGGACTTTAGCCGACAGCTGACTGGTTTTAACGCTTTATTTATGTTTAATTTTGAACTTTGATTTTTTTTAAGTCAGCGTTCAAAAAATATGGGTTGGATCAGCGTTAGGTGCGCGTGTCGGCCCAAATGAAAAATCGAACACGGGTGCCCGCGTGGCCAATCCAAACGAATAAAAAGCGAATAAAGCATGCACCCGTTTGGGGTCGGGCCGGTGAAGTTGCTCTTATGGCTCATATGTTAGCTTTTCGGTGTGGGTACCCTCTCGGGTGGTTACTCCCAAAAAAGTATGGAATCTCTACTCCTAATGTCTGAGTTGGTAGTCTCGCCTCACTCCGGTTAATTCTTTTCCATCGGTTTTTTATCCCACCAACACATTTAAAATGGATTTTACCCATGATCTATTTAAACTGATTTTATCTGCCAATAAGATCTATTTTTGGTAGTATTTGGTAACCTTTATATGGAAAGGAATAAATCATGATAGATCTATAATCAATTTTTGAAGTATTTGGTAACTTTTATCTGCCAATAAGATCTATTTTCGGTAGTATTTGGTAACTTTTATATCGAAAGGAATAAATCATGAGTGATCTTTAATCAATTTCTGAAGACCAAATCTCTACAATTGAAACATGATCGGAATCGTTTTCGTTGGACCTCCCCATCCCACCATCCTAGCAATCCCTCGCCCCTCCTCTAGGCTGCTGCAAACTACCACAAACGCACGCACGATCCGGATCGGCCAGAGAAAGAACGGAACAAATGCACAACACAACTCGACGCACGATATAAAAAGAAAATGAAAACCCACCTAAAAAAGCAGCCACGAGCCCACAACCAGGGTCACCCGTCCCACGCCCCATCACCTCATGACCTCACCAACACCTCGGTCTTCCCCCTCCGATCTGTCTACCGAGAAAATTCCCCCTGCCGTCCAAGCCCGAATCGTCGCGCCAACGCAGGAGCCCGTGCCGAGGAGTCCCTCGCTCGAATCCTCGTTGTCGTCAGCGTTGGCGGCCCCGCACTCTCTCCAGAGCAAAATCCCTCCGTCGTCCAGCCCGAACCGTCACGCCGACGCAGTAGCCCAACCCGCTCACGCTACCAGCGTCGCCCACGCAAAGAGATGGCGTAAGCCGCGCTATTGAGAGGAGTCCCTCGATCCAATCCTCGCCCTCGCCCTCGCCGATGTCGACAGCCCCGCCTGTCTCCATGGGTTCAGTTACTTGATCTTGGTCATCCAGCTAATCTCCGGTGAATATGTCACCACTGTGGACGCGCATCAAACAACAACAACACGGGCTCATCTCTAGCTCGTCTGAGCCTTTCGTCGACGCCATCATGCCGCCGATGTGTTGGTGCCGACGCTACACGAACACCGGCATCACCTTCCTCACTATCCCGTTCGGGCTCAATAGGGCTAGCGACACTAGCAAGCTCCGTTGACCGGAACCACCCTTGGAGCATCAAGGTTGTCATCCCCTCTTTATCTATCTTATTTTTTTACATGCTTGTTGAAAGAAATATGCCCTAGAGGCAATAATAAAGTTGTTATTTATATTTACTTATATCATGATAAATGTTTATTATTCATGCTAGAATTGTATTAACCGGAAAACTTAGTACATGTGTGGATACATAAACAAACAGAATGTCCCTAGTATGCCTCTACTTGACTAGCTCGTTAATCAAAGATGGTTAAGTTTCCTAGCCATAGACATGTATTGTCATTTGATGAACGTGATCACATCATTAAAGAATGATGTGATGGACTAGACCCATCCGTTAGCTTAACATAATGATCGTTTAGTTTTTCTGCTATTGCTTTCTTCATGACTTATACATGTTCTTCAGACTATGAGATTATGCAAGTCCCGAATATCGGAGGAACACCTTGTGTGCTATCAAACATCACAACATAATTGGGTGAATATAAAGATGCTCTACAGGTGTCTCTGATGGCGTTTGTTGAGTTGGCATAGATCGAGATTAGGATTTGTCACTCTGTGTATCGGAGAGGTATCTCTGGGCCCTCTCGGTAATGCACATCACTATGAGCCTTGCAAGCAATGTGACTAATGAGCTCGTCATGGGATGATGCATTACGGAACGAGCAAAGAGACTTTCCGATGACGATATTGAACTAGGTATGATGATACCGATGATCGAATCTCAGGCAAGTAACATACCAATCACAAAGGGAACAACGTATGTTATTATGCGGTTTGACCGATAAAGATCTTCGTAGAATATGTAGGAGCCAATATGACCATCCAGGTTCCGCTATTGGTTATTGACCGGAGATGTGTCTCAGTCATGTCTACATAGTTCTCGAACTCGTAGGGTCCGCATGCTTATGTTGGAAATATGCCCTAGAGGCAATAATAAAAGCATTATTATTATATTTCCTTGTTCATGATAATTGTCTTTATTCATGCTATAATTGTGTTATCCGGAAATCGTAATACATGTGCGAATAACAGACACCAACATGTCCCTAGTGAGCCTCTAGTTGACTAGCTCGTTGATCAACAGATAGTCATGGTTTCCTGACTATGGACACTGGATGTCATTGATAACGAGATCACATCATTAGGAGAATGATGTGATGGACAAGACCCAATCCTAAACATAGCACAAGATCGTATAGTTCGTTTGCTAGAGTTTTCCAATGTCAAAGTATCTTTTCCTTAGACCATGAGATCGTGTAACTCCCGGATACCGTAGGAGTGCTTTGGGTATGCCAAACGTCACAACGTAACTGGGTGACTATAAAGGTAGACTATGGGTATCTCCGAAAGTGTCTGTTGGGTGACATGGATCAAGACTGGGATTTGTCACTCCGTATGACGGAGAGGTATCACTGGGCCCACTCGGTAATGCATCATCATAATGAGCTCAGAGTGACCAAGTGTCTGGTCACGGGATCATGCATTAAGGTACGAGTAAAGTGACTTGCCGGTAACGAGATTGAACGAGGTATTGGGATACCGATGATCGAATCTCGGGCAAGTAACATATCGATAGACAAAGGGAATAGCGTACGTGATTGATTAAATCCTCGACATCGTGGTTCATCCGATGAGATCATCGTGGAGCATGTGGGAGCCAACATGGGTATCCAGATCCCGCTGTTGGTTATTGACCGGAGAGTCGTCTCGGTCATGTCTGCTTGTCTCCCGAACCCGTAGGGTCTACACACTTAAGGTTCGGTGACGCTAGGGTTATGAAGATATGTATATGCAGAAACCCGAATGTTGTTCGGAGTCCCGGATGAGATCCCGGACGTCACGAGGAGTTCCGGAATGGTCCGGAGGTAAATAATTATATATAGGAAGTGCTATTTCGGGCATCGGGACAAATTTCGGGGTTATCGGTATTGTACCGGGACCACCGGAAGGGTCCCGGGGGTCCACCGGGTGGGGCCACCTGTCCCGGGGGGGCACATGGGCTGTAGGGGGTGCGCCTTGGCCTAGATGGGCCAAGGGCACCAGCCCCTATAGGCCCATGCGCCTAGGATTTCCACCATGGAAGAGTCCATGTGGTGGAAGGCACCCCTAGGTGCCTTGGGGGGGAGGGAAACCTCCCCTTGGCCGCCGCCCCCCCTAGTAGATCTCATCTACTAGGGCCGGCCACCCCCCTTGGCACCCCTATATATAGTGGGGGAGAGGAGGGACTTCACACACCAGCCCCTGGCGCCTCCATCTCCCCCCCCGTTACGTCTCTCCCTCGTAGTCTCGGCGAAGCCCTGCTGCTGTGACGCCCTGCATCCACCACCACGCCGTCGTGCTGCTGGATCTTCATCAACCTCTCCTCCCCCCTTGCTGGATCAAGAAGGAGGAGACGTCTCCCGTCCCGTACGTGTGTTGAACGCGGAGGTGCCGTCCGTTCGGCGCTGGTCATCGGTGATTTGAATCACGTCGAGTACGACTACATCATCACCGTTCTTTTGAACGCTTCCGTGCGCGATCTACAAAGGTATGTAGATGCATCTAATCACTCGTTGCTAGATGAACTCCTAGATGATCTTGGTGAAACGAGTAGGAAATTTTTTGTTTTCTGCAACGTTCCCCAACAGTGGCATCATGAGCTAGGTCTATGCGTAGTTCTTCTTGCGCGAGTAGAACACAATTTGTTGTGGGCGTAGATTTGTCAACTTTCTTGCCGTTACTAGTCCTTTCTTGCTTCAGCGGTATTGTGGGATGAAGCGGCCCAGACCAACCTTACACGTACGCTTACGTGAGACCGGTTCCACCGACTAACATGCACTAGTTGCATAAGGTGGCTGGCGGGTGTCTGTCTCTCCTACTTTAGTTGGAGCGGAATCGATGAACAGGGTCCTTATGAAGGGTAAATAGAAGTTGACAAATCACGTTGTGGCTTTAACGTAGGTAAGAAAACGTTCTTGCTAGAACCCTAATTCCGCCACGTAAAACATGCAACAACAATTAGAGGACGTCTAACTTGTTTTTGCAGCAAGTGGTTTGTGATATGATATGGCCAAAGTTGTGATGAATGATGAATGATCTATATGTGATGTATGAGATGTTCATGCTATTGTAATAGGAATCACGACTTGCATGTCGATGAGTATGACAACCGGCAGGAGCCATAGGAGTTGTCTTTATTCTTTTATATGACCTGCGTGTCATCAAGAAACGCCATGTAAATTACTTTACTTTATTGCTAAACACGTTAGCCATAGTAGTAGAAGTAATAGTTGGCGAGCAACTTCATGGAGACACGATGATGGAGATCATGATGATGGAGATCATGGTGTCAAGCCGGTGACAAGATGATCATGGAGCCCCAAGATGGAGATCAAAGGAGCTATGTGATAATGGCCATATCATGTCACATTTATTATTTGATTGCATGTGATGTTTATCATGTTTTGCATCTTGTTTACTTAGAATGATGGTAGTAAATAAGGTGATCCCTCATACTAATTTCAAGAAGTGTTCCCCCTAACTATGCACCGTTGCGACAGTTCGCTGTTTCAAAACACCACGTGATGATCGGGTGTTTTATTCAGACGTTCACATACAACGGGTGTAAGACAGATTTACACATGCAAACACTTAGGTTGACTTGACGAGCCTAGCATGTACAGACATGGCCTCGGAACACAGAAGACCGAAAGGTCGAGCATGAGTCGTATAGAAGATACGATCAACATGAAGATGTTCACTGATGTTGACTAGTCCGTCTCACGTGATGATCGGACACGGTCTAGTTTAACTCGGATCATGTAATACTTAGATGACTAGAGGGATGTCTAATCTAAGTGGGAGTTCATTAATAATTTGATTAGTTGAACTTAATTATCATGAACTTAGTCTAAATATTTTACAATATGTCTTGTAGATCAAATGGCCAACGTAGTCCTCAACTTCAACGCGTTCCTAGAGAAAACTAAGCTGAAAGACGATGGCAGCAACTATACGGACTGGGTCCGGAACCTGAGGATCATCCTCATAGCTGCCAAGAAAGATTATGTCCTACAAGCACCGCTTGGTGACGCACCCGTTCTCCCTGCAGAACAAGATGTTATGAACGCTTGGCAGGCACGTTTCGATGATTACTCGCTCGTTCAGTGCGGCATGCTTTACAGCCTAGAGCCGGGGCTCCAAAAGCGTTTTGAGAGACATGGAGCATATGAGATGTTCGAAGAGCTGAAAATGGTTTTCCAAGCTCATGCCCGGGTCGAGAGATATGAAGTCTCCGACAAATTCTTCAGCTGTAAGATGGAGGAAAACAGTTCTGTCAGTGAGCACATACTCACTATGTCTGGGTTGCATAACCGCTTGACTCAGCTGGGAGTTAATCTCCCGGATGATGCGGTCATTGACAGAATCCTCCAGTCGCTTCCACCAAGCTACAAGAGCTTTGTGATGAACTTCAATATGCAGGGGATGGAAAAGACCATTCCTGAAGTATTTGCTATGCTGAAATCAGCAGAGGTAGAAGTCAGGAAGGAACATCAAGTGTTGATGGTCAATAAAACCACTAAGTTCAAGAAAGGCAAGGGTAAAAAGAACTTCAAGAAGGACGGCAAGGAGGTTGCCGCGCCCGGCAAGCAAGCTGCCGGGAAGAAGCCAAAGAATGGACCCAAGCCCGAGACTGAGTGCTTTTATTGCAAGGGAAGCGGTCACTGGAAGCGGAACTGCCCTAAGTACTTAGCGGATAAGAAGGCCGGCAAAACAAAAGGTATATGTGATATACATGTAATTGATGTGTACCTTACTAGTGCCCGTAGTGGCTCCTGGGTATTTGATACCGGTGCAGTTGCTCACATTTGTAACTCAAAGCAGGGGCTGCGGAATAAGCGGAAACTGGCAAAGGACGAGGTGACGATGCGCGTCGGGAATGGTTCCAAGGTCAATGTGATCGCCGTCGGCACGCTACCTCTGCATCTCCCTTCGGGATTAGTTTTAAACCTTAATAATTGTTATTTAGTGCCAGCTTTGAGCATGAACATTGTATCGGGATCTCGTTTAATTCGAGATGGCTACTCTTTTAAATCTGAGAATAATGGTTGTTCCATTTTTATGAGAGATATGTTTTATGGTCATGCTCCTATGGTGAATGGTTTATTCTTTATGAATCTCGAACGTGATGCTACACATGTTCATAATGTGAGTACCAAAAGAAGTAAGGTTGATAATGATAGTCCCACATACTTGTGGCACTGCCGCCTTGGTCACATAGGTGTCAAACGCATGAAGAAGCTCCATGCTGATGGACTTTTAGAGTCTCTTGATTATGAATCATTTGACACATGCGAACCATGCCTTATGGGTAAAATGACCAAGACTCCGTTCTCAGGAACAATGGAGCGAGCAACCGACTTATTGGAAATCATACATACTGATGTGTGCGGTCCAATGAGTGTTGAGGCTCGCGGTGGCTATCGTTATGTTCTCACCCTCACTGATGATTTAAGTAGGTATGGGTATATCTACTTAATGAAACACAAGTCTGAAACCTTTGAAAAGTTCAAGGAATTTCAGAGTGAGGTTGAAAATCAACGTGACAGGAAAATCAAGTTTCTACGATCAGATCGTGGAGGAGAATACTTGAGTCACGAGTTTGGGCACACTTAAGAAAATGTGGAATAGTTTCACAACTCACGCCGCCTGGAACACCTCAGCGTAATGGTGTGTCCGAACGTCGTAATCGCACTCTGTTAGATATGGTGCGATCTATGATGTCTCTTACCGATTTACCGCTTTCTTTTTGGGGCTATGCTTTAGAGACTGCCGCATTCACTTTAAATAGGGCTCCGTCGAAATCCGTTGAGACGACACCGTATGAATTATGGTTTGGGAAGAAACCTAAGCTGTCGTTTCTAAAAGTTTGGGGATGCGATGCTTATGTCAAGAAACTTCAACCTGAAAAGCTCGAACCCAAGTCGGAAAAATGCGTCTTCATAGGATACCCAAAAGAAACTATTGGGTACACCTTCTACCTCAGATCCGAAGGCAAGATCTTTGTTGCCAAGAATGGGTCCTTTCTAGAGAAAGAGTTTCTCTCGAAAGAAGTAAGTGGGAGGAAAGTAGAGCTTGATGAAGTATTACCTCTTGAACCGGAAAATGGCGCAACTCAAGAAAATGTTCCTGAGGTGCCTGCACCGACTAGGGAGGAAGTTAATGACAATGATCAAGATACTTCTGATCAAGCTTCTACTGAAATTCGAAGGTCCACAAGGACACGTTCCGCACCAGAGTGGTACGGCAACCCTGTCTTGGAAATCATGCTGTTAGACAACGATGAACCTTCGAACTATGAAGAAGCGATGGCGGGCCCGGATTCCGACAAATGGCTAGAAGCCATGAAATCCGAGATAGGATCCATGTATGAAAACAAAGTATGAACTTTGACTGACTTGCCCGTTGAGCGGCGAGCCATAGAAAATAAATGGATCTTTAAGAGGAAGACAGACGCGGATGGTAATGTGACCATCTATAAAGCTCGGCTTGTCGCTAAGGGTTATCGACAAGTTCAAGGGGTTGACTACGATGAGACTTTCTCACCGGTAGCGAAGCTGAAGTCCGTCCGAATCATGTTAGCAATTGCCGCATTCTATGATTACGAAATATGGCAAATGGACGTCAAAACGGCATTCCTTAATGGTTTCCTTAAGGAAGAATTGTATATGATGCAGCCGGAAGGTTTTGTCGATCCTAAGAATGCTGACAAAGTGTGCAAGCTCCAACGCTCGATTTATGGGCTGGTGCAAGCATCTCGGAGTTGGAACATTCGCTTTGATGAGATGATCAAAGCGTTTGGGTTTACACAGACTTATGGAGAAGCCTGTGTTTACAAGAAAGTGAGTGGGAGCTCTGTAGCATTTCTCATATTATATGTAGATGACATACTTTTGATGGGAAATGATATAGAACTCTTGGACAGCATCAAGGCCTACTTGAATAAAAGTTTTTCAATGAAGGACCTTGGAGAAGCTGCTTATATATTAGGCATCAAAATCTATAGAGATAGATCGAGACGCCTCATAGGTCTTTCACAAAGCACATACCTTGATAAGATATTGAAGAAGTTCAATATGGATCAATCCAAGAAGGGGTTCTTGCCTGTGTTACAAGGTATGAAATTGAGCTCAGCTCAATGTCCGACCACGGCAGAAGATATAGAAGAGATGAGCGTCATCCCCTATGCCTCAGCCATAGGTTCTATTATGTATGCCATGCTGTGTACCAGACCTGATGTTAACCTTGCCGTCAGTTTGGTAGGAAGGTACCAAAGTAATCCCGGCAAGGAACACTGGACAGCGGTCAAGAATATCCTGAAGTACCTGAAAAGGACTAAGGAAATGTTTCTCGTTTATGGAGGTGACGAAGAGCTCGTCGTAAAGGGTTACGTCGACGCTAGCTTCGACACAGATCTGGATGACTCTAAGTCACAAACCGGATACGTGTATATTTTGAATGGTGGGGCAGTAAGCTGGTGCAGTTGCAAGCAAAGCGTCGTGGCGGGATCTACATGTGAAGCGGAGTACATGGCAGCCTCGGAGGCAGCACATGAAGCAATATGGGTGAAGGAGTTCATCACCGACCTAGGAGTCATACCCAATGCGTCGGGGCCGATCAAGCTCTTCTGTGACAACACTGGAGCTATTGCACTTGCCAAGGAGCCCAGGTTTCACAAGAAGACAAGGCACATCAAGCGTCGCTTCAACTCCATTCGTGAAAATGTTCAAGATGGAGACATAGAGATTTGTAAAGTACATACGGACCTGAATATAGCAGATCCGTTGACTAAACCTCTCCCTAGAGCAAAACATGATCAACACCAGAATTCCATGGGTGTTCGATTCATCACAATGTAACTAGATTATTGACTCTAGTGCAAGTGGGAGACTGTTGGAAATATGCCCTAGAGGCAATAATAAAAGCATTATTATTATATTTCCTTGTTCATGATAATTGTCTTTATTCATGCTATAATTGTGTTATCCGGAAATCGTAATACATGTGTGAATAACAGACACCAACATGTCCCTAGTGAGCCTCTAGTTGACTAGCTCGTTGATCAACAGATAGTCATGGTTTCCTGACTATGGACACTGGATGTCATTGATAACGAGATCACATCATTAGGAGAATGATGTGATGGACAAGACCCAATCCTAAACATAGCACAAGATCGTATAGTTCGTTTGCTAGAGTTTTCCAATGTCAAAGTATCTTTTCCTTAGACCATGAGATCGTGTAACTCCCGGATACCGTAGGAGTGCTTTGGGTATGCCAAACGTCACAACGTAACTGGGTGACTATAAAGGTAGACTACGGGTATCTCCGAAAGTGTCTGTTGGGTGACATGGATCAAGACTGGGATTTGTCACTCCGTATGACGGAGAGGTATCACTGGGCCCACTCGGTAATGCATCATCATAATGAGCTCAGAGTGACCAAGTGTCTGGTCACGGGATCATGCATTACGGTACGAGTAAAGTGACTTGCCGGTAACGAGATTGAACGAGGTATTGGGATACCGACGATCGAATCTCGGGCAAGTAACATATCGATAGACAAAGGGAATAGCGTACGGGATTGATTAAATCCTCGACATCGTGGTTCATCCGATGAGATCATCGTGGAGCATGTGGGAGCCAACATGGGTATCCAGATCCCGCTGTTGGTTATTGACCGGAGAGTCGTCTCGGTCATGTCTGCTTGTCTCCCGAACCCGTAGGGTCTACACACTTAAGGTTCGGTGACGCTAGGGTTATGAAGATATGTATATGCAGAAACCCGAATGTTGTTCGGAGTCCCGGATGAGATCCCGGACGTCACGAGGAGTTCCGGAATGGTCCGGAGGTAAAGAATTATATATAGGAAGTGCTATTTCGGGCATCGGGACAAGTTTCGGGGTTATCGGTATTGTACCGGGACCACCGGAAGGGTCCCGGGGGTCCACCGGGTGGGGCCACCTGTCCCGGGGGGCCACATGGGCTGTAGGGGGTGCGCCTTGGCCTAGATGGGCCAAGGGCACCAGCCCCTATAGGCCCATGCGCCTAGGGTTTCCACCATGGAAGAGTCCATGTGGTGGAAGGCACCCCTAGGTGCCTTGGGGAGGAGGGAAACCTCCCCTTGGCCGCCGCCCCCCCTAGTAGATCTCATCTACTAGGGCCGGCCACCCCCCTTGGCACCCCTATATATAGTGGGGGAGAGGAGGGACTTCACACACCAGCCCCTGGCGCCTCCATCTCCCCCCCGTTACGTCTCTCCCTCGTAGTCTCGGCGAAGCCCTGCTGCTGTGACGCCCTGCATCCACCACCACGCCGTCGTGCTGCTGGATCTTCATCAACCTCTCCTCCCCCTTGCTGGATCAAGAAGGAGGAGACGTCTCCCGTCCCGTACGTGTGTTGAACGCGGAGGTGCCGTCCGTTCGGCGCTGGTCATCGGTGATTTGAATCACATCGAGTACGACTACATCATCACCGTTCTTTTGAACGCTTCCGTGCGCGATCTACAAAGGTATGTAGATGCATCTAATCACTCGTTGCTAGATGAACTCCTAGATGATCTTGGTGAAACGAGTAGGAAAATTTTTGTTTTCTGCAACGTTCCCCAATAGCTTAATGTTCGATGACGATTTGTATTATGAGTTATGTGATTTGATGAACCAAAGTTTGTTCAGAGTCCCAGATGAGATCACGGACATGAAGAGGAGTCTCGAAATGGTCGAAACATAAAGATTGATATATTGGACGATGTTATTCGGCCACCGAATGAGTTCCAAGAGGTACCGGATAAGTATCGGAGTGTCGAAGGGTTATCGGAACCCCCCGGGGGAACTAATGGGCCTTAGTGGGAAGAGAGGAAGGGCCACAAGGGGCTGGCCTCCCCCTGGGTCCAAATTGGACTAGGGGAAGGGGCGGCGCCCCCCTTTCCTTCCCTTCCCTCTCTCCCTTCCTTCTTCCCCCTCTTCCTTAGGTGGAAACCTACTAGGACTTGGAGTCCTAGTAGGATTCCCCTCTCCTGGAACGCCCTAGGAGGGCCGGCCGGCCTCCCCTCCCCTCCTTTATATACGGGGGCAGGGGAGCACCCTAGGACACACAAGTTTCTCTTAACCGTGTGCGCTGCCCCCCTCCACAGTTACACACCTCGGTCATATCGTCGTAGTGCTTAGATGAAGCCCTGCGCCGGTAACTTCATCATCACCGTCGCCACGCCGTTGTGCTGATGGAACTCTCCCTCGACCTCAACTGGATCAAGAGTTTGAGGGACGTCATCGAGCTGAACGTGTGCTGATTGCGAAGGTGCCGTACGTTCGGTACTTGGATCGGTTGGATCGCGAAGACGTTCGACTACATCAACCGCGTTACTAAACGCTTCCGCTTTCGGTCTACGAGGGTACGTGGACACACTCTCCTCGCTCGTTGCTATGCATCTCCTAGATGGATCTTGCGTGATCGTAGGTAAATTTTTTGAAATACTGCGTTCCCCAACAGTGGTATCCGAGCCAGGTCTATGCGTAGATGTTATATGCATGAGTAGAACACAAAGAGTTGTGGGTGATAATAGTCATACTGCTTACCAACAACGTCTTACTTTGATTCGGCGGTATTGTTGGATGAAGCGGCCCGGCCGACATTACATGACCGCATTCATGAGACTGGTTCTACCGACGTGCTTCGCACACAGGTGGCTAGCGGGTGTCTATTTCTCCAGCTTTAGTTGAATCGAGTTTGACTATGCCCAATCCTTGTTGAAGGTTAAAACAACATACTTGACGAAAAATCGTTGTGGTTTTGATGCGTAGGTAAGAACGGTTCTTGTTAGAAGCTCGTAGCAGCCACGTAAAACTTGCAACAACAAAGTAGAGGACGTCTAACTAGATTTTGCAGGGCATGTTGTGATGTGATATGGTCAAGACGTGATGATATAAATTGTTGTATGAGATGATCATGTTTTGTAACAGTTATCGGCAACTGGCAGGAGCCATATGGTTGTCACTTTTTTGTATGAAATGCAATCGCCATGTAATTGCTTTACTTTATCACTAAGCAGTAGCGATACTCGTAGAAGCAATAGCTGGCGAGACGACAACGATGCTACGATGGAGATCAAGGTGTCAAGCTGGTGATGATGGTGATCATGACAGTGCTTTGCATATGGAGATCAAAGGCACAAGATGATGATGGCCATATCATATCACTTATTTTCATTGCATGTGATGTTTATCCTTTATGCATCTTATTTTTCTTAGTACGGCGGTAGCATTATAAGATGATCTCTCACTAAATTTCAAGGTATAAGTGTTCTCCCTGAGTATGCACCGTTGCTACAGTTCGTCGTGCCGGGACACCACGTGATGATCGGTTGTGATAAGCTCTACGTTCACATACAACGGGTGCAAGCCAGTTTTGCACACGCGGAATACTCGGGTTAAACTTGACAAGCCTAGCATATGCAGATATGGCCTCGGAACACTAAGACCGAAAGGTCGAGCGTGAATCATAGAGTAGATATGATCAACATAGTGATGTTGACCATTGAAATCTTCTCCATCTCACGTGATGATCGGACATGGTTTAGTTGATATGGATCATGTGATCATTTAGATAACTAGAGAGATGTCTACCTAAGTGGGAGTTCATAAGTAATATGATTAATTGAACTTTAATTTATCATGAACTTAGTACCTGATAGTATTTTGCATGTCTATGTTATTGTAGATCAATGGCCCGTGCTACCGTTCCTTTGAATTTTAATGCGTTCCTAGAGAAAGCTAAGTTGAAAGATGATGGTAGCAACTACACGGACTAAGTCCGTAACTTGAGGATTATCCTCATTGCTGCATAGAAGAATTACGTCTTGGAAGCACCGCTAGGTGCAAGACCCGCTGCAGGAGCAACACCGGACGTTATGAACGTCTGGCAGAGCAAAGCTGATGACTACTCAATAGTTCAGTGTGCCATGTTTTACGACTTAGAATCGAGACTTCAAAGATGTTTTGAACGTCAGGGAGCATATGAGATGTTCCAGGAGTTGAAGTTAATATTTCAAGCAAATGCCTGAATTGAGAGATATGAAGTCTCCAATAAGTTCTATAGATGCAAGATGGAGGAGAATAGTTCTGTCAGTGAACATATACTCAGAATGTCTGGGTACCACAACCACTTGACTCAACTGGGAGTTAATCTTCCTGATGATAGTGTCATTGATAGAGTTCTTCAATCACTGCCACCAAGCTATAAAAGCTTCATGATAAACTATAATATGCAAGGGATGGATAAGACAATTCCCGAGCTCTTCGCGATGCTAAAGGCTGTGGAGGTAGAAATCAAGAAGGAGCATCAAGTGTTGATGGTTAACAAGACCACTAGTTTCAAGAAGAAGGGCAAAGGGAAGAAGGGGAACTTCAAGAAGAACGGCAAGCAAGTTGCTGCTCAAGTGAAGAAACCCAAGTCTGGACCTAAGCTTGAGACTGAGTGCTTCTACTGCAAAGGGACTGGTCACTGGAAGCGGAACTGCCCCAAGTATTTGGCGGATAAGAAGGATGACAAAGTGAAAGGTATATTTGACATACATGTTATTGATGTCTACCTTACTAATGCTCGTAGTAGCGCCTGGGTATTTGACATTGGTTCTATTGCTCATATTTGCAACTCGAAACAGGGGCTATAGATTAAGGGAAGATTGGCTAAGGACGAGGTGACAATGCATGTGGGAAATGGTTCCAAAGTCGATGTGATCACGGTCAGCACGCTACCTCTACATCTACCTTCAAGATTAGTTTTAGACCTGAATAATTATTATTTGGTGCTAGCATTAAGCATGAACATTATATCTGGATCTTGTTTGATGTGAGACAGTTGTTCATTTAAATCTGAGAATAATGGTTGTTCTATTTATATGAGTGATATCTTTTATGGTCATGCACCCTTGATGAGTGATCTATTTTTATTGAATCTCGATAGTAGTGATACACATATTCATAGTATTGAAGCCAAAAGATACAAGTTTAATAATGATATTGCAACTTATTTGTGGCACTGCCGTTTAGGTCATATTGGTGTAAAGTGCATGAAGAAACTCCATGCTGATGGGCTTTTGGAATCACTTGATTATGAATCACTTGATGCTTGCGAACCATGCCTCATGGGCAAGATGACTAAGACTCCGTTCTCCGGAACAATGGAGCGAGCAACGGACTTATTGGAAATAATACATACTGATGTATGCGGTCCAATGAGTGTTGATGCTCGCGGCAGGTATCGTTATTTTCTGACCTTCACAGATGATTTGAGCAGATATGGGTATATCTACTTGATGAAACATAAGTCTGAAACATTTGAAAAGTTCAAATAATTTCAGAGTGAAGTGGAAAATCATCTTAACAAGAAAATAAAGTTTCTATGATCTGATCGTGGAGGTGAATATTTGAGTTATGAGTTTGGTCTTCATTTGAAACAATGCGGAATAGTTTCGCAACTCACGCCACCTGGAACACCACAGTGTAATGCTGTGTCCGAATGTCGTAACCGCACTTTATTAGATATGGTGCAATCTATGATGTCTCTTACTGATTTACCGCTATCATTTTGGGGTTATGCTTTAGAGACGGCTGCATTCACGTTAAATAGGGCATCATCTAAATCTGTTGAGACGACACCATATGAACTGTGGTTTGGCAAGAAACCCAAGTTCTTGTTTCTTAAAGTTTGGGGCTGCGATGCTTATGTGAAAAAGCTCCAACCTGATAAGCTCGAACCCAAATCAGAGAAATGTGTCTTCATAGGATACCCAAAGGAAACTATTGGGTACACCTTCTATCACAGATCCGAAGGCAAGATATTCGTTGCTAAGAATGGATCCTTTCTAGAAAAGGAGTTTCTCTCGAAAGAAGTGAGTGGGAGGAAAGTAGAACTTGATGAGGTATTTGTACATTCTCCCGAATTGGAAAGTAGTTCATCACAGAAATCAGTTCTAGTGATTCCTACACCAATTAGTGAGGAAGCTAATGATGATGATCATGAAACTTCTGATCAAGTTACTACCGAACCTCATAGGTCAACCAGAGCAAGATCCGCACTAGAGTGGTACGGTAATCCTATTCTGCAGGTCATGTTACTTGACCATGACGAACCTATGAACTATGAGGAAGCGATGATGAGCCCAGATTCCGCAAAATGGCTTGAGGCCATGAAATCTGAGATGAGATCCATGTATGAGAACAAAGTATGGACTTTGGTTGACTTGCCCGATGATCGGCAAGCCATAGTGAATATCTGGATCTTCAGGAAGAAGACTGACGCTGACGGTAATGTTATTGTCTACAAAGGTCGACTTGTTGCGAAAGGTTTTCGACAAGTTCAAGGAGTTGACTACGATGAGACCTTCTCACCCGTAGCGATGTTTAAGTCTGTCCAAATCATGTTAGCAATTGCCGCATTTTATGATTATGAAATTTGGCAAATGGATGTCAAAACTGCATTCCTTAATGGATATCTTAAAGAGTTGTATATGATGCAACCAGAAGGTTTTGTCGATCCAAAAGGTGCTAACAAAGTGTGCAAGGTCTAGCGATCCATTTATGGACTGGTGCAAGCTCTCGGAGTTGGGATATATGCTTTGATAGTGTTATCAAAGCATATGGTTTCATACAGACTTTTGAAGAAGTCTGTATTTACAAGAAAGTGAGTGGGAGCTCTGTAGCATTTCTGATATTATATGTGGATGACATATTGTTGATCGGAAATGATACTAAATTTCTGAATAGCATAAAAGGATACTTGAATAAGAATTTTTCAATGAAAGACCTCGGTGAAGCTGCTTATATATTAGGCATCAAGATCTATAGAGATAGATCAAGACGCTTAATTGGACTTTCACAAAGCACATACCTTGATAAAGTTTTGAAGAAGTTCAACATGGATAAGTCAAAGAAAGGGTTCTTGCCTGTGTTACAAGGTGTGAAGTTGAGTCAGACTCAATGCCCGACCACTGCAGAAGATAGAGAGAAAATGAAAGTCATTCCCTATGCCTCAGCCATAGGTTCTATCATGTATGCAATGCTGTGTACCAGACCTGATGTGTGCCTTGCTATTAGTTTAGCAGGGAGGTACCAAAGTAATCCAGGAGTGGATCACTCGACAGCGGTCAAGAACATCCTGAAATACCTGAAAAGGACTAAGGATATGTTTCTCTTTTATGGAGGTGACAAAGAGCTCGTCGTAAATGGTTACATCGATGCAATCTTTGACACTGATCCGGATGACTCTAAGTCACAAACCGGATACATATTTATATTGAATGGTGGAGCTGTCAGTCGGTGCAGTTCCAAGCAAAGCGGTGTGGCGGGATCTATGTGTGAAGCGGAGTACATGGCTGCTTCAGAAGTAGCAAATGAAGGAGTTTGGATGAAGGAGTTCATATCCTATCTAGGTGTAATGCCTAGTGCATCGGGTCCAATGAAAATCTTTTGTGACAATACTAGTGCAATTGCCTTGGCAAAGGAATCCAGATTTCACAAGAGAACCAAGCACATCAAGAGACGCTTCAATTCCATCTGCGATCAAGTCAAGGAGGGAGACATAGAGATTTGCAAGATACACATGGATCTGAATATTGCAGACCAGTTGACTAAGCCTCTCTCATGAGCAAAACATGATCAGCACCAAGACTCCATGCGTGTTAGAATCATTACTATGTAATCTAGACTATTGACTCTAGTGCAAGTGGGAGACTGAAGGAAATATGCCCTAGAGGCAATAATAAAGTTGTTATTTATATTTCCTTATATCATGATAAATATTTATTATTCATGCTAGAATTGTATTAACCGGAAACTTAGTACATTTGTGGATACATAGACAAACAGAATGTCCCTAGCTTAGTACATGTGTGGATACATAGACAAAAGATGGTTAAGTTTCCTAGCGATAGACATGTGTTGTCATTTGATGAACGGGGTCACATCATTAGAGAATTATGTGATGGACTAGACCCATCTGTTAGCTTAGCATAATGATCGTTTAGTTTTTCTGCTATTGCTTTCTTCATGACTTATACATGTTCCTCGGACTATGAGATTATGCAACTCCCGAATACCGGAGGAACACCTTGTGTGCTATCAAATGTCACAACGTAACTGGGTGATTATAAATATGCTCCACAGGTGTCTCCGATGGTGTTTGTTGAGTTGGCATAGAATGAGATTTGGATTTGTCACTCTGTGTATCGGAGAGGTATCTATGGGCCCTCTCGGTAATGCACATCACTATGAGCCTTGCAAGCAATGTGACTAATGAGTTAGTCATGGGATGCTGCATTATGGAACGAGTAAAGAGACTTTCCGGTGATGAGATTGAACTAGGTATGATGATACCGACGATCGAATCTTGGGCAAGTAACATACCGATGACAAAGGGAACAACGTATGTTGTTGTGCGGTTTGACCGATAAAGATCTTCATAGAATATGTAGGAGCCAATATGAGCATCTAGGTTACGATATTGGTTATTGACCGGAGATGTGTCTCGATCATGTCTACATAGTTCTCAAACCCGTAGGGTCCGCACGCTTAACATTCGATGATGATTTGTATTATGAGTTATATGATTTGATGAACCGAAGTTTGTTTGGAGTCCCGGATGAGATCATGGACATGACGAGGAGTCTCGAAATGGTCGAAACATAAATATGGATATATTGGACGATGTTATTCAGACACCGGATGAGTTTCGAGAGGTACCGGATAATTATCAGAGTGTTGGAGGGTTATCGGAACCCCCCCCCCCCCGGGGGGGGGACCAATGGGCCTTCATGGGCCTTAGTGGGAAGAGAGGAAGGGCCACAAGGGGCTGGCCACCCCCCCCCTAGGGTCTTAATTGGACTAGGGGAAGGGGGCAGCGCCCCCCTTTCCTTCCCTTCCCTCTCCCCCTTCCTTCTTCCCCCTCTTCCTTAGGTGGAAACCTACTAGGACTTGGAGTCCTAGTAGGATTCCCCTCTCCTGGTGTGCCCTAGGAGGTCTGGTCGGCCTCCCCTCCCCTCCTTTATATACGGGGGCAAGGGCACCCTAGGACACACAAGTTTCTCTTAACCGTGTGCGGTACCCCCTCCACAGTTACACACCTCAGTCATATCGTCGTAGTGCTTAGGCGAAGCCCTGCGCCGGTAACTTCATCATCACCGTTGCCACGCCATCATGCTGACGGAACTCTCCCTCGACCTCAACTGGATCAAGAGTTTGAGGGACGTCATCGAGCTGAACGTGTGCTGATCGCGGAGGTGCCATACGTTCGATACTTGGATCGGTTGGATCGCCAAGACGTTCGACTACATCAACCGTGTTACTAAACGCTTCCGCTTTCAGTCTACGAGGGTACGTAGACACACTCTCCCCGCTCATTGCTATGCATCTCCTAGATGGATCTTGCATGATCGTAAGTAAATTTTTTGAAATACTGCATTCCCCAACACTTGTCACCACATTGTTTCATGTTGCTATTGTTGTATGAATGAAGTGAACTGCTGTTATTGTAAGAATAGAAGTGAGCTGCTGATTTTTGAATAAAATTGACTTGTTTGCAGATTCCTATATGTGCATAAGAAAGGTAGAATTGACCTTGTGTACTGACTGTTGTATGATGTTGATGGACGTCACCAGTCAAAGGGTGACGCCAGATGTTGTGCAGGTGACACACTCTCTAGTGTGGATCTCCAAGTCTGCTCCTTGAGGTCATCCACCTTCATGTACATTGTTGGTTTCACAAAGAATCTGGACTGATTTGATATGGTTCAGTTCAATTTGATTAGATAGTTGTCGTAGTGTTAAATTCCCGGATGCAACATTTGTTTGGCAGGTTTTACTCCCATGTAATTGCTGAGATTGAAGTAGGAGAGGAAGAAACTAGACTTCATTGCATGGGAATGTAAGTACATATTTTCTAGTGTGCCTGGCTTCAATTGTTTGGGTTTGATATCTACCCAACTTATAAACTGGCTACTGTTCAAGGCAAGTTCTGTCTATGTGAGATAATTTTTTATAATGCTGAACTGTAAGAATGACCCGAGGACCATCTTTACAATCAATAAATAATGAGTTGCATGTACCATAGGATTTCATGGTTAACTTTTCATGCGTTAGGCAATGATGTGTGATTTCAAGGATGCGTAATCAATTGTTAAATTCCCAGATGCAGCATTTGTTTGGCAGGTTTTTACTCTAATATAGTTACTGAGATTGAAGTAGGAGAGAAAGAAAAGAGACGTCATTGCATTTTCAGGTTCAGTGGTAAATGATGCCATACGTTCTTGATCCCCGGATATGCCTTGCTTCTATATGTACTTTTCTTGCTGGTGGAACATATCTCCAACTCACATTTTTTCTAGTTTTAACATGTTATGGTTGTTGAAAAAACAGAAATTGATGCCCCTCTGTTTTCTTAACTGTTTTCTATTTGTCCTTCATGTGATGTTGCATGGTCCAACAACTCTTCAGGGTTAGAGGAAGAAGTTGGAGCAAATCCTTGTGGTGTAGAATTCAAGGCATTAGTGAAAACAGTAACGAAGGCAACAACAACTGAGAGAAACTTTTGATTTGTGTTCACTCTGATCTTCTTCAATTTTTGTAAGGGCATGTGATGTCTTCACCATATGAGGTGGGCAGTGGCCCGACTATAAACACTCATTGGATAGGGTCAGGACTGCACTGCTCCGGCACTTCACCGGCCACCTTGTCAGGTCTAGCGAGGTATGTTCTACTCTCCCTCCTTCCTCTCCTTTCAGTTCCTATCCACTCCCCTCCTCTGCTCTTTCGTTTTTGCATGCATGATGTTGTTAGGTGTCAACTGAGGGGAAAATACGATGGATAGTAAGAAGAAAGTGGGATATCGGGAGGAAGTTGCTAAAGTTGGCCAAACAAAAGTAATAATGGCCCTCCTCGGTGTTTAAGACAAGGACATGTGTTCTACATTGATAGTATCATTAGTCTAACAACTAATGTTCAATTTTACTATCACCGACCAGCTTGGGAATGTAAGTGCATCTTTTTTGGTGTGCCTGGCTTCAGTATTTTGGTTTTGATATCTACCCTACTTAGAAACTGACTACTCTTCAAGGGAAGTTTCATCTTTGTGAGATAATTTTCTATAATGCAGAACTGTAAGAATGACCCTAGGACCATCTTTACAATCAATAAATAATGAGTTGCATGTACCATAGGATTTAATGGTTAGCTTTTCATGCCTTAGTTAGGAATTGATGTGTGATTTCAAGGATCGTACTAGCTTTTCCTAACCCTGCTTTTTTTCTCAAAGGCTAGAGAGAAAGCATTCAAGAAAGCTTGACAGTTATGTCAATGTTGATGCACACAGAAAAGTTATGGTAGAAAACTGATGGGCAATAAAAAAAATGTCCACACACATGCACATCTCTACTTTCCCAACCCCCTATTCCTAGGATAAAGGAACATATTCCTCATGATCTCCCACAACACTCACTCATGCGCCGCTATCAGCCACCATGACGGCATGGTGTGCAGCGAGGAAGGTGAGCACGGTAAGTAGTGCAATGAGCACAAGTGCATCGATGGCCACTGCCATGGGGTGTGGTTGCACAGGCTGGTGAAGAGCCTTTGAGAGACGAGGATGATGTCGCATGGCAGGGTGGGAGCGGCAGCATGGTGAGGGTTCTTAGGGATGAATCGGAAGTTATTTTTCCTTGTTGTGAGTAGGATCAAATTTTGATTGGCCAAGCTTCTGTGTGATGTTGCTTTTCTATAGGCATGAGGCTCACACTTTCTCATGAACAATAGTAATTTTTCATAGTAAGCAATTTTTTGTACATTTATTTATGTCTTTTTCTTACCCCATGGGTGGATTAGCTCTAGTGATTATGCAACCCTCGAGGAGGTAAGGTTTTCATCAAATGATTTTATAATTCGTTTGGTGTCAATAATGGGTGGTAGTAATCTTCATTGCTACTAAGTGCAGAATAAGAACTAAGCATTTGTCTTATTATATACACATGACATATATCAAAATGACCATGAAGGATATAGGTGCTGTCATAAGATGCCTAGAAATATGAGTTTCTCATAGCAGCTATTTAGTCGGTAGAAAACATAGATTGAAGATGGACATATCAGATGTGCCTGCTTGATAGGTTGCTTATTTGGTTATGTAGATGCAGTGATGCTTCCTTTGATGGGGACAATGTGTTATTTTTTTAATGTTTTATGATTTTATCACTTGCTTCTTGCTTGTCTATCAGGCTATGTTGGTAGACTGTAGAGAGAAATTTGTCTTTGAACAAGACTACCAAGGAAGCATCAGGGCAAAGATATCTATTGCATTATTATAGTTGAGATAATTTGATTTAATTCGAATATGTCAAGCTTCCGAAAGTTCACTATGTACAGTGGTTTGGTGATTTGATATTTGTCGCAACGTAGTAATAAGCACCATACAACACATAAATTCTTGTTTTTTTGTTCTTCAGCGGGACACATCCTTGTGGAGTACAAGACATTTTTTATAACTATGCCTATAACTCAAGATCTCTATGCCTAAATTTATTGTTTTGTGGCAATGTGAGCACATTTTTCTCTTGGTGACCAATATCCCTCAAGCTATATGAAATTTGATTAAGAACATGGGGATACATTTCTTAAGTCATGATGATGAATAGGTATATCTGGACTTCAAGTTTGAGTCACATTTATTTGGTTTAGCTATACATTGTATAGGGAAGAAGATATCATACTATTTTGCGGGATGATCGCTTTAAGCAGGAGGGGTTGTTAGGACCACAAGAGGGCTTGTTGTGGTTTTATCGATAACAGTGAGATGACTAGCAATGTTGGATCAGCATTGCTGATATGTCCATTTTGCATCATGCTTTTATATCGATATTTATTGCATTATGGGCTGCTATTACACATTATGTCACAATATTTATGCCTATTCTCTCTTATTTCACAAGGTTTACATGAAGAGGAAGAATGCTGGCAGCTGGAATTCTGGGCTGGAAAAGGAGCAAATATTAGAGACCTATTTTGCACATCTCCAAAAGTCCTGAAACTCCACAGGAATTATTTTCTGAATATATAAAAAATATTGGGGGAAAGAAGTACCAGAGGGGGGCCACCCACCGTCCACGAGGGTGGGGGCACGCCCTACCCCCCTGGGCGCGCCCCCCTGCCTAGTGGGCCCCCTGGTGGCCCTCTGATGCCCATCTTTGGATATATGGAGTCTTTCGTCGAGGAAAAAATCATAGGCAAGCTCACGGGACGAAACTCCACCGCCACGAGGCGGAACCTTGGCGGAACCAATCTAGGGCTCCGGCGGAACTGTTCTGCCGGGGAAACTTCCCTCCGGGAGGGGGAAATCATCACCATCGTCATCACCAACGATCCTCTCATCGAGAGGGGCTCAATCTCCATCAACATCTTCACCAGCACCATCTCATCTCAAACCCTAGTTCATCTCTTGTATCCAATCTTTTTATCCACACCTCAGATTGGTACCCGTGGGTTGCTAGTAGTGTTGATTACTCCTTGTAGTTGATGCTAGTTGGTTTACTTGGTGGAAGATCATATGTTCAGATCCATTATACATATTAATACCCCTCTGATTATGAACATGAATATGCTTTGTGAGTAGTTACGTTTGTTCCTGAGGACATGGGAGAAGTCTTGCTATAAGTAGTCATGTGAATTTGGTATTCGTTCGATATTTTGATGAGATGTATGTTGTCATCCCTCTAGTGGTGTCATGTGAACGTCGACTACATGACACTTCACCATTGTTTGGGCCTAGAGGGAGGCATTGGGAAGTAATAATTATATGATGGGTTGCTAGAGTGACAGAAGCTTAAACCCTAGTTTATGCGTTGCTTCGTAAGGGCCTGATTTGGATCCATATGTTTCATGCTATGGTTAGGTTTACCTTAATACTTCTGTTGTAGTTGCGGATGCTTGCAATGGGGGTTAATCATAAGTGGGATGCTTGTCCAAGTAAGGGCAGTACCCAAGCACCGGTCCACCCACATATCAAATTATCAAAGTACCAAACGCAAATCAGGTGAACGTGATGAAAACTAGCTTGACGATAATTCACATGTGCCCTCGGGAGTGCTTTCCTTTATATAAGAGTTTGTCCAGGCATGTCCTTTGCTACAAAAAGGATTGGGCCATCTTGCTGCACCTTATTTACTTGAATTACTTGTTACTCGTTACAAATTACCTTATCACAAAACTATCTGTTACCGATAATTTCAGTGCTTGTAGAGAATACCTTGCTGAAAATCGCTTATCATTTCCTTCTGCTCCTCGTTGGGTTCGACACTCTTACTTATCGAAAAGGCTATGATAGATCCCCTACACTTGTGGGTCATCAAGACTCTTTTCTGGCACCGTTGTTGGGGAGTGAAGCGCCTTTGGTAGGTGGAATTTGGTAAGGAAACATTTATATAGTATGCTGAAATTTACTATCACTTGTTACTATGGAACATAATCCTTTCAGGGGCTTGTTCAGGGTATCTTCGCCCCGACCAGTAGAGCAAAGAGTTGCTCCTCAACCTACAGAAAATGTTTACTTTGAAATTCCTTTGGGTATGATAGAGAAACTGCTAGCTAATCCTTTCATAGGTGATGGAACATTACATCCCGATTTGCACTTAATCTATGTGGATGAAGTTTGTGGATTATTTAAGCTTGCAGGTATGCCCGAGGATGTTATCAATAAGAAGGTCTTCCCTTTATCTTTGAAGGGAGATGCATTGACATAGTTGAGGCTATGTGATGATATTGGATCATGGAACTACCAATGATTGAAATTGGAATTTCATCAGAAGTTTTATCCTATGCATCTTGTTCATCGTGATCGTAATTATATATATAATTTTTGGCCTCGCGAAGGAGAAAGCATCGCTCAAGCTTGGGGGAGGATTAAGTCAATGTTATATTCATGCCCCAATCATGAGCTCTCAAAAGAAATGATTATTCAATTTTTTTATGCTCGGCTTTCTCTCAGTAATCGCTCCATCCTCGATACTTCTTGTACTGGATCTTTTATGATGAAGACTATTGAATTCAAATGGGATTTATTGAAAAGAATTAAATGCAACTCTGAAGATTGGGACCTCGATGAAGGTAAGGAGTCAGGTATAACACCTAAGTTTGATTGTGTTAAATCTTTTATGGATACCGACGCATTCCGTGAATTTAGCACTAAATATGGACTTGACTCTGAGATAGTAGCTTCTTTCTGTGAATCCTTTGCTACTCATGTTGATCTCCATAAGGAGAAGTGGTTTAAATATAATCCTCCCATTGAAGTAAAAGTAGTTTCACCTATTAAAGTTGAAGAAAAGACTATCACTTATAATAGTCCTGCTGTTCCTACTTCTTATATTGAGAAACCACCTTTCCCTGTTAGAATAAAGGATCATGCTAAGGCTTCAACTGTGGTTAATGAGGGAGTCCTGGATTAGGGGGTCCCCGGATAGCCGGACTGTTGGACTATGAAGATACAAGATTGAAGACTTCGTCCCGTGTCCGGGTGGGACTCTCCTTTGCGTGGAAGGCAAGCTTGGCAGTTCAGATATGTAGATCTCCTCCCTTGTAACCGACTCTGTGTAACCCTAGCCCCCTCCGGTGTCTACATAAACCGGAGGGTTTAGTCCGTAGGACAAAAACAATCATAATCATAGGCTAGCTTCTAGGGTTTAGCCTCTACGATCTCATGGTAGATCAACTCTTGTAATACTCATATCATCAAGATCAATCAAGCAGGAAGTAGGGTATTACCTCCGTCAAGAGGGCCTGAACCTGGGTAAACATTGTGTCCCCCGCCTCCTGTTACCATCCGCCTTAGACGCACAGTTCAGGACCCCCTACCCGAGATCCGCCGGTTTTGACACCGACATTGGTGCTTTCATTGAGAGTTCCATTGTGCCGCCACGATAAGGCTTGATGGCTCGTCTTGTTGTCAAGGACAACATTACCTCGGGGGGAGCCTTGGCTGTAGGCCAAACTCTCCGACTAGGCGGCTTCGTCAGGACCGCCCATTCGGCCGTCGCGCCGGCGATGACTTCTCGGGTCATCAAAAACAGCCTCCACATCGGCTCGGGATTTGCCTTGCAGATGGATCCAATAGAGCTCTCTTCCTTGAACGAGCTCTTGGATCGCATCGCCGCCCTGGGAGTCGCAACGGACTATGATCGGATCGGGCTTAAACTCGACCAAAGGGAGATTAACTCTCTGCCGGTCACCCATCAGATAGCGGTGGTGGAGGAGCAATGTAGCAATTCTTCCTCTATTTTGAGGACAAACTATGTCCGGATTCCCGAGCTCTCCGAGCCGGATACCCGACCACGGGAGGACATGGCCCAAGCTTCGAACCTAGAATCAGACAGCGGGCCAGAACTATTGGGCAACATCCTGGAGTCCGAACCGCCAAGCTCGGAAACTCCTCCGCCCCTGGGTCTCAGATCGGGTCAGGGTTCGGACCTAAATCTACCCACCCACCCAGACTCAAGTGATATTTCCCACATTAGACAAGAGCCCCAAGATACAGTACATCACTATTGGGCCAGATTCCTCCTTGTAATGAGCAAGGTCAAGGACTATCGCGAGGAAGACGCAATTTCATTCTTTTGCAAAAATTCCACGGACAAGGGAATCCTCAACACCATAAGTCGTCGTGACATAGCACACTTTGTTGACTTGGCGGCCATAGTAAGGAAGTACCGTGCGATGGAAAGTGCCTGGAAAACCCAAACAAAATTCTAGGACCCTCTTGCTCTCATTAAACCTCCCGTCCGAACTAAAAGGGTGTACTCTCATAAGTAACCCGATCCAATTACAAAGAAACAAAAGCCCACTACAGGGCGTAGAACTGTATTGGAGGGATGGCTCAATGGGCCATGCAAAATTTACAGTACAACAGATACCATGCCAACACACAGCCTTAGAGCATGTTGGATACTCAGGCAGGTGGCCAAGAGTGGCGAGGATATCCTCATCAACAATACAACAGAGCACCATCCCGTGGAAAATAACAATACAATATTGACAGTCTTCGAGACCTTCGCCTCAAATAATAGGCGCAAATGAACACTCCGCAGCCTTGCCGAAGTCTGCCACGTTGCAGCAATAAATCCATGGAACGACACGGCCATAACCTTCAATGCCAATGACGAACCTCAATTCCGAACAGCCCGAGCACCAGCCGCTTTGGTCCTTAGTCCAATTGTGGATGGGTTCCGGCTTACTAAAGTGCTCATGGACGGTGGCAGCGGATTAAACCTCATCTACGAGGAAACTCTTAGCAAAATGGAAATAGACAAGAGCCGCATTGAGCAAAGCAGCACGGCCTTCAGAGGAATCATCTCTAGTCGGGAGGCACGATGTGCGGGAAAAATCACACTAGATGTGGTATTCGGCACGCCAGAGAATTATAGGTCTGAAGAAATCACATTCCAAGTGGCCCCGTTCAGTAGCGGATACCATGCCCTTTTAGGGCGGGAGGCATTCACGATCTTCCAAGCTATACCCCATTGCGGGTACATGAAGCTCAAAATGCCCGGGCCCAATGGAATCATCACTCTGGCTAGTGATCCGGACATAGCACTCCGCGCCGAAAATAAAACCGCCGCACTAGCCCTTGAGGCGTTATCCGTAGCCCTTGCGGCCGAAGAACTAACTGCGCTGCGCTCCACGGTGGACAGGGACGACGTGATACTCGACAAAAGACCCAAGTCCACCTCTTTTAAACCAGCGGACGAAATAGTCAAATTCCAGGTCCACCCAACGGACCCTACAAAAACAGCATCCATCGGGGCACAGCTGAACCCCACAACAGACGCCGCACTGCGGGAGTTCTTGCGCGAGAATTGGGACATCTTCGCCTGGCATCCTTCAGACATGCCAGGAATCCCACGCAGGCTGGCCGAGCATAGCCTTAACATTCTAAAGGGGTTCAAGCCGGTCAAGCAGACTCTTCGGCGTTTCTCTGAGCCTAAGCGACAAGCCATGGGAGAAGAGCTAGCCAAGTTACTCGAGGCCGGATTCATTAGAGAAATAAAACATCCGGACTGGCTAGCAAACCTAGTGATGGTACCAAAGAAGGACAAATCCTGGCGCCTATGTGTCGATTTCAAGGACCTTGACAAGGCTTGCCCCAAGGATCCCTTCCCACTCCCCCGCATCAATCAAATTATCGACGCTACCGCAGGACACGACTCATTGTGCTTCCTCGACGCATACTCCGGATAGCATCAAATTAAGATGGCGGAGCCCGATCAAGCCGCAACGACATTCATCACTCCATAAGGCCCCTTATGTTTTAACACCATGTCTTTCGCGCTCAAAAATGTCGGGGAAACCTATCAACGCATGATTCAGACATGCCTAGAAACACAAATCGGCAAAAGAGTGGAGGCATACATAGACAACGTGGTCATTAAAACAAGACACGTCGAATCCTTAATAGACGACTTGAGGCTCACGTTCGACAATCTCCGAACATATGACATCAAGCTCAATCCGGAAAAATGTGTTTTCAGCGTGCCCGCCGGAAAGCTCTTGGGCTTCATCGTCTCTAATAGAGGAATTGAAGCAAATCCGGCTAAAATCTGAGCTTTGTCACAGTTGGCTATCCCAACAGACCTCAAGCAAATCCAGAAGTTAACTGGATGCGTGGCTGCCTTAAGCCGCTTTATCTCCCGATTAGGAGAAAAGGCACTACCTCTTTATCGCCTTCTTCGACGCACCGAACACTTCGAGTGGACGGATGCGGCCATGGCCGGGTTGGAAGAAATAAAAACTGTATTGGCCACCAACCCAATCTTGGCCGCGCCAAATGTCGACGAACCAATGATGTTATATATAGCGGCAACACACCAAGTTGTAAGCGTAGTGCTCATCGTCGAATGAGAGACGGACGGACATAAGTTCCCGCTTCAAAAGCCGGTATACTACGTATCCACCATCCTCACTCCATGCAAATCACGGTACCCACATTATCAAAAGATAGCATACGCGGTCTTCATGGCATCCCGTAAACTACGACACTACTTTGAAGAGTGTTCAATTACGGTGGCCTCTGAAGTACCACTCAATGACATAATAAATAACCGCGATGCCACAGGACGGATTGCTAAATGGGCTATCGAGCTCCTCCCATTCGACATAACATATAAACCAGGGCGAGCCATTAAGTCGCAAGTACTGGCTGATTTCGTCGCCGAATGGACGGAAGCCGAACTCCCTAAAGAGTACGGCGCGTACTCCAATTGGATCATGCACTTTGACGGCTCTAAGATGCTGGCTGGTCTAGGGGCAGGCGTCGTCTTGACATCCCCCACCGGAGATACAGTCCAATACGTACTCCAAATATTATACACAGACTCCAACAATGCAGCAGAATATGAGGCCCTGTTGCATGGTCTCCGGATGGCAGTCTCCATGGGCATTCAACGCCTAGAGGTGCGGGGGGGATTCGAACCTCGCAATATCTCAAATAAATGGGGACTTTGACGGCAAGGACCCAAAAATGGCGGCTTACCGCAACGCCGTCCTCAAAATGTCAGCTCGGTTCAAGGGCCTCGAATTCCACCATGTGGTCCAAGAAAACAATCAAGCGGCGGATATCCTCGTCCGCATCGGCGCTAAGCGCGACCCTGTCCCACCTAATATCTTCTTGGAAAGGTTGTTTAAGCAATCCGTGGTGTGGGAAGGGGAGACTGGCAAAAACACTCCGGATCCGGCCACAACATTAGACCCCGAACACTCTGACATAATCGGAGGCTCTGCCACCGAAATAACACCTTTGGCCCACGTGATTATGGCTGTCATCACCCCGTGGACAGAACCCTTCTTGGCTTACCTAACTAGGCAAGAACTCCCGGATGACCCAAATGAGGCACGTTTCATTGTGCGGCGGTCTAAAGCCTACAAGGTCCATGAGGGAGAGCTTTATAAGAAAAGCGCTACCGGAGTACTTCAAAGGTGCATCTCCGAAGAGGAAGGACGGCAACTTTTGGCAGAAATTCATGCTGGACTTGGCGGCCACCACGCCGCAGCTCGCTCCCTAGTAAGCAAGGCCTTCTGTACAGGTTTTTACTGGTCAACGACCCGAGCAGACGCACAGGACCTTGTTCAACGTTGCATCGGTTGCCAGCTTTTTGCAAACCAAAGCCATATGCCACCTACCGCTCTCCAAACAATCCCCATTACTTGGCCCTTTGCGGTCTAGGGGCTTGATATGGTCGGACCCCTTAAAGGGGAAAGCCATAAGAAAAAATACCTATTGGTCATGGTGGATAAATTCACCAAATGGATAGAAGCCAAACCAGTTAAAACAGCCGAGTCCGGACCAGTGATAGACTTCATATCCGGGGTTGTACACCGTTACGGCGTCCCCCACAGCATCATCACCGATAACGGCTCGAACTTTACAGCCGATGATGTATAAACTTGGTGCAGAAACATGGGCATTAAGCTCGATTATGCCTCTGTCTATCATCCGCAAACTAACGGTCAAGTCGAGCGAGCAAATGGTCTTATCATGAGCGGCATTAAACCCAGATTAGTGCGATCCTTGAAGGAATCAGATACGCACTGGGTGGAGGAGCTTGACTCTGTACTATGGGGGCTGCAGACCACGCTGAATCGCACTACCGGATACACACCGTTCTTTATGGTGTACGGCGCAGAGGCGGTACTGCCCTGCAACATCATTCATGACTCACTTCGAGTGCGCATGTACGAAGAGAAAGAAGCCGAGCTTGATCGGGAGGACAGTTTGGACGCCCTGGAGGAGGAGCGTGACGTGGAAAAAGCCCGCTCTGCATTCTATCAGCAATAGGCTCGGCGGTATCAAAGCAGAGAAGTACGGGCCAAAACTTATAACGTTGGCGAACTCATTCTACGCCTACCGGAGAAGAAAAGAACAAGCTCAAACCCAAATGGGAAGGTCCCTTCATTATTGACAAAGTTCTGACCGGTGGAGCGTACCATCTGCGGGATGCGTCGGACAATCGACTCGAGCCAAACCCATGGAACGCAGCCAGACTCCGAAGTTTCTACGCCTAGTGCCGGACTCCGTGTTCGTCTCCTCACCTCCGTATATTTTTTATATATCCGTTATCTGCCTTTTCTTTCTTTCTTCCCTTTTTCTTCACGGCCTTAAAAGGTTAAAATGTGTCTTGACTACACAATCTTGGCACGCTAGGCGTGCTCATTATACCTGGGGGCTTCTTATACAGAAGCTTAATATAACTATGTTCCGGGCTCTATGCCCCCCGCACATGTGTTACTTTTCCACATGTACCTTTTCTTTGCCATTATATGCATCGATATGACTTAAGTTTTGGCCAAGCTGGGTTGCCTGGCTCTTGTGTTTATGCCCTACGTTCCCGTTAATTCGGCTAGGGCATAAGGGGAGCACCTCTGCGATTGTTACTGCCGGGTCAGCCGGATGTGTACCTCAGACTGGGTGAAGCCGAAAGCTAGCGTTCTTAAGGGAATATTCGGTCGGTGAACAAAAGATGACTTTTATTTATTGTAATACATGCCCCCAGATGTTTATATCATGCGTCTCTTTTCGCAGTTCGGACATGCACATTAATGCATGCGTACCCAGGGAAAGGAACCCTTAACGGAACTATTCTCCCTGGAAGATGTTTCTTACTATCCATGTAATATAACATAGCTAGTTGGGTACTTGTCTGTTCAAGCACTTATGACCCCTACGCCTGGTTTCCACGCGTACCCCGGTTTTTACATAACTGAGCAGGTATTCGGATACACTCCGGACTGTCGGGTCCGGAGGTCGAAGCGAAAAGGTCCGCCATGACAAATGATTTACAATCCGGCTAGGGACAATATATGTCACTTGAAGTACACAGTCACTTAGACTGACTAAATTCTTCTTCTATACCATCCAACAGGCTGTCTAGCCTACAATCCTGTTGGGAATACTTTGCGGCTAATTTCACCTGGTCATACACCAAACTGACGGGGATCTCTTTCCCATCAGACCCCACAGGTCCGACCTCGGCCATGTGGTTCGGGTCAGCCTTGGTATATCGCGTCTTCACCATGGCCCAGGCTTCCCTTGCACCTTGTCGGCAGGCTGATATCTTCCATAATCGGAAGCGCCGCCGCGCTCCCTTGAGCATCTCTACAAGCTCCCCCATGCCTCCTGGCAGGGAGGCGGATGGCCACAAGGCTTGGGCAATGCCCTGCATCACCTGCCGAACTTGTTCGTGCAGTTGTGAGAGCTCTGGCAGAAGATCACCCGCAGACCCGGGCATCTCCTCTACGGGACGACCCGTCAGCATACCTACAGATATAACTCTGTTAGCCGGTTTCTTCGCCGAACTCTATAAAAGTTCGTTCAAGCACTTACTAAAAATGCCGCGTCGAAGCCTCTTATTCTCCTTTACGGAGTCAGCAAGCTGGGCCCGAACATCTTTCAGTTCAACGCCCAGCCGGGTATTGGCATCTTGGAGATCGTTTTTCTCCCGCCTAACCTGCGTAAGCACGCGCTCGCCAGCCTTTAGCTGTCGTTGAGCATGTTGCTCATCCCCTCGCACGACCTCCGGATTCACTCCGGGATCATCCGCAGAATCTATTGTTAGATTTGCATGCATGCCGAATACTAACTGGTACATGTCATTCTTTTAGATAGAAACAAGTGTTACCAGATGGGGCCTTCTCGGACTCCTTCATTGCGGCAACTGCGGCCCGTAGCTGGGCTTTGCACTCCTCCAGCTCTTGAGACAACTGGGTATTCTTCTCCGTAAGAACCTACGCAAACAATGATCCTTAAATCAGTTGTGCCAACTGTTTCAAGTCTCAGGGGCTACTGATATACATAATTATTAGATTTTCTTACCCGTATATCCTTCACATACTGGTCCGTGGCTCGGGAAAGACCATTTTGAGTAGCTCGGATGTACGCGTGTCCTGAGTTGAAGGCATCGAACGCCTCTTGAGAGAAACAAGCGTCGCGGAGTACGGCCCGGCGACGCCTGTGATTCATGGCACTCTCCACTTCGGAATTCGTAGCGGACAGCCTATCCGCATCCTCTGTAGGAGGAACATCCGGTGTTGGCCCCACGTTAGCATCTGCCTCTAAGTCCGGCTCTGGAGCCCGGCTGGTGGAGGCTTGGCCAGCAGGCTCTCCGGATATGGTCCGGCGAGCGTTTTTCCTGCCAGGAACCATGGACGTTATTATATTTTAAAAGACGACAACCACGGAGCGGGGTTCTTTTTCATACCTCTGCGACGGCGTCTCAGTCCTGACCGCCTTCCTTTTAAGCCTACCTGGCTTCGGTGCCCCTTGTTGGTGAGTCACTACGGGTTCGGCATGGCGTCCCAAGGGCCTTCCCTGTAAGACACCATATGTGTGCGGTAGGTGAAGTGCGAAAAAAGGGATCCTTCTCGGAAGTTGGGACTCCGGTTTTACTTACATGCGATGCAGGGAGCAGTCCAGGATAATCGGCTATGATGGCCACCAAGGCACCGTCGCAGCTTAACTGATAGAACGGCATGTCGATGAGCTCCACAAATGTGTCCGGATCTTCTTCGAGTACGGGGTCGAGGGCCCGGTCAGGTTCCTCTGGTTGTGGAGACGGGTTGTGGACCTCCCTCACAGCTTTTCGAAGTTCCTACTATGAAATAGCAAGGTAAATACTTATGACGAAGAATGCGGGAAGGTATGGAGTAGAAAGTAGCAGCTCACCCAGTTTGGGGGGTTAGAATCCAGCCCGCGGCTTAATGCGGATGAACTCCTCTTCCTCTCCTTTATATAAATCGGACAGTATTTTCGCTAGAGCAGCGACGGAGTCCGGTCCCTTACGACCGCAGCGGGTGGCATCGTCTTCTCCATTAAAGTGCCACATGGGTTGTCCCCGATATTGAAGTGGCTGCACCCCCCGCATTATACATATTGACATAACCTCGATTATTGTCAATCCTGATTTGGCCAGCGTTTTTATCCGGCCCATCAGGTAAAGGACCTCTCTGTTATCTTCCTCCTGGGGGCTCCGAGGGCGCCAGCTGCGGCGTTTCTTCAAAGGGGCGTTATTGAACTCAGGAAGGCCCATCCGAATAGGGTCCGGAAGGGGGACGTCCTCCATATAAAACCACTCCGAAGGCCAGTCTTCGGATGTCTTCTTCGGAGTACCGGACAGGTATCCGGTCCCGGCGATGCGCCATATCTCGGCTCCGCCCACTTGATATATTGACCCCTCCTGTGTACGGGGTACGAGGCAGAATAGCCTCTTCCATAGCTCGAAATGAGCTTCGCAGCCCAAAAACAGCTCGCAAAAGGCGACGTAGCCAGTGATGTGTAATATGGAGGCGGGAGAAAAGTTATGCAGCTGGAGGCCGTAGAACTCCAGGAGCCCGCGGAGGAACGGATGGATTGGAAATCCAAGCCCCCTTAATAAGTAAGGGACAAGGCATACCCGCTCCCCCATGGATGGGTTGGGAAAGCTCTCCGCTTGCTCCCCGCCGTTGTAAGTGGCAAGTCCGGCTCGAACGGGGACCATATACGCTGGAGGGAGAAACCCCTGGGTCTGTAACTCTACTAATTGGCTGTGGGGGCGGAACACTTATTCCAATCGCTTGGCTTAGGGCTACGGGAGCGAGAGGAGGAGCTGCGATGGTCGGCCATGATGGGATGGACTTTTCCGGGCGCGCTCCGATGGATACTCGCTGTGGGAGGATGGTGTGATCTGGATCTGAGGATCCCCGTCTCTTTAAATAGACGATTTACTCACATGGTTAGGGTGGCAAGTGTAAAAATGCCCCGACTTCTCGCATTCGCTCAACACATGGAGGATAGCCATTATTAGGCGTAGAAGCCAAGGAGTGCACCATTCATGGGAAGGCGAACACTACTTGACATGTATTCGCAATTTGGAGAAGAACCCGTCTTGCAATGCCGAAGACAATCTGCGCGTCGGACTCATCATCATTGAAGCCTGGTTCAGGGGCTACTGAGGGAGTCCTGGATTAGGGGGTCCCCGGATAGCCGGAATATATCCTTTGGCCGGACTGTTGGACTATGAAGATACAAGATTGAAGACTTCGTCCCGTGTCTGGGTGAAGGCAAGCTTGGCAGTTCGGATATGTAGATCTCCTCCCTTGTAACCGACTCTGTGTAACCCTAGCCCCCTCCGGTGTCTATATAAACCGGAGGGTTTAGTCCGTAGGACAAAAACAATCATAATCATATGCTAGATTCTAGGGTTTAGCCTCTACGATCTCGTGGTAGATCAACTCTTGTAATACTCATATCATCAAGATCAATCAAGCAGGAAGTAGGGTATTACCTCCATCGAGAGGGCCCGAACCTGGGTAAACATTGTGTCACCCGCCTCCTGTTACCATCCGCCTTAGGCGCACAGTTCGGGACCCCCTACCCGAGATCTGCCGGTTTTGACACCGACAGTTAACAAAAGTAATATTAAGACACCTAAACCCCCTGAGCAAATTAAAGTTGAACCTAGTGTTGCTGTGGTTAAAGATCTCTTGACCAATAATATTGATGGGCATGTTATTTACTTCTGCAATGAATTTGCTAGAATTGCTAGACCTGATACTAAAAATAAACATAGACCTGTTGTAAGCATGCCTGTTATTTCTGTTAAAATAGCAGATCATTGCTATCATGGCTTATGTGATATGGGTGCTAGTGCAAGTGCAATACCTCATTCCTTATACAAAGAAATTATGCATGATATTGCACTTGCTGAGATAGGAGAAATAGATGTTACAATTAAGCTTGCCAATAGAGATACTATTTCACCAGTTGGGATTGTTAGAGATGTTGAAGTCTTGTGTGGGAAAGTTAAATATCCTGCTGATTTTCTTGTTCTTGGTTCCCCACAAGATGACTTTTGTCCCATTATATTTGGTAGACCCTTCTTGAACACTATTAATTCTAAGATGGACTGCAATAAGGATATTGTTTCTGTGGGTTTAGGGGATATGTCTCATGAGTTTAATTTTGCTAAATTTCGTAGACAACCCCATGATAAATAATTTCCTAGTAAAGATGAAATTATTGGTCTTGCTTCTATTGCCGTGCCTCCTAGTGATCCTTTAGAACAATATTTGCTAGACCATGAAAATGATATGTTTATGAATGAAAGAAGGGAAATAGATGAAGTATTCTTTAAATAGGGACCTGTTTTGAAACACAACTTGCCTGTTGAAATCCTAGGGAATCCTCCTCCACCTAAGGGTGATCCCGTGTTTGCACTTAAGCCTTTACCTGATACTCTTAAATATGCTTATCTTGATGAGAAAGAGACATATCCTGTTATTATTAGTGCTAACCTTTCAGAGCATGAAGAAAAGAAATTATTGAAAACTCTGAAGAATCACCATGCTACTATTGGATATACTCTTGATGATCTTAAGGGCATTAGTCCCACTCTATGCCAGCACAAAATAAAATTGGAGAAAGACACTAAACCAGTTGTTGATCACCAATGACGGTTAAATCCTAAGATGAAATAAGTGGTAAGAAAAGAAATACTAAAGCTTCTGGAGGCAGGTATAATTTATCCCGTTGCTGATAGTCAGTGGGTAAGTCCTGTCCATTGTGCCCCTAAGAAGGGAGGTATTACTGTTGTTCCTAATGATAAAGATGAATTGATCCCACAAAGAATTGTTACAGGTTATAGAATGGTAATTGATTTCCGCAAATTAAATAAAGCTACTAAAAAGGATCATTACCCATTACCTTTTATTGATCAAATGCTAGAGAGATTATCTAAACATACACATTTTTGCTTACTAGATGGTTATTCCGGTTTCTCTCAAATACCTGTGTCAAAAGAGGATCAACAAAAGATAACTTTTACTTTCCCTTTAGGTACCTTCGCTTATAGGTGTATGCCTTTTGGTTTATGTAATGCACGTGCTACTTTTCAAAGATGTATGACTGCTATATTCTCCGACTTTTGTGAAAAGATTGTTGAGGTATTCATGGATAATTTCTCTGTTTACGGAATTTCTTTTGATGATTGCTTAAGCAACCTTGATCGAGTTTTGCAGAGATGTGAAGAAACTAATCTTGTCTTGAATTGGGAGAAGTGTCACTTTATGGTTAATGAAGGTATTGTCTTGGGGCATAAAATTTCTGAAAGAGGTATTGAAGTTGATAAAGCTAAAGTTGATGCTATTGAAAAGATGTCGTGTCCTAAGGACATTAAAGGTATAAGAAGCTTCCTTGGTCATGCTGGTTTTTATAGGAGGTTCATTAAGGACTTTTCTAAAATTTCTCGGCCTCTGACTAATATCTTACAAAAAGATGTCCCTTTTGTCTTTGATGATGACTGTGTAGAAGCATTTGAAATACTTAAGAAAGCTTCGATTTCTGCACCTATTGTTCAGCCTCCTAATTGGAATTTACCATTTGAAATTATGTGTGATGCTAGTGATTATGCTGTAGGGGCTTTTCTAGGACAAAGAGTTGATAAGAAATTAAATGTTATTCAATATGCTAGTAAAACTCTAGATAGTGCCCAAAGAAATTATGCTACTACTGAAAAGAATTTGTAGCAGTGGTAATTGCTTGTGATAAGTTCAGACCTTATATTGTTGATTCTAAAGTAATTGTTCACACTGATCATGATGCTATTAAATATCTTATGGAAAAGAAAGATGCTAAACCTAGACTTATTAGATGGGTTATCTAGCTACAAGAATTTGATTTGCATATCATTGATAGAAAGGAAGCTGAGAACCTCGTTGCAGACAACTTGTCTAGGTTAGAGAATGTTCTTGATGACCCACTACCTATTGATGATAGCTTTCCTGATGAACAATTAGTTGTCATAAATGCCTCTCATACTGCTCCATGGTATGCTGAATATGCTAATTACATTGTTGCTAAATTTATACCACCTAGTTCCACATACGAGCAAAAGAAAAAGTTCTCCTATGATTTAAGACACTACTTCTGGGATGACCCACATCTTTATAAATAAGGAGTAGATGGTGTTATTAGACATTGTGTACCTGAGCATGAACAGGAACAGATCCTACGCAAGTGCCACTCCGGCGCTTATGGAGGACACCATGCTGGAGATAGAACGGCATACAAGGTATTGCAATCCGGTTCTATTGGCCTACTCTCTTCAAAGATGCCCGTAAGTTTGTCTTGTCTTGTGAATAATGTCAAACAATTGGTAATATTAGTAGACGTCAAGAAATGCCTATGAATTATTCACTTGTTATTGAACCATTTGATGTTTGGGGCTTTGATTATATGGGACCTTTTCCTTCCTCTAATGGGTACACACATATTTTAGTTGTTGTTGATTATGTTACTAAGTGGGTAGAAGCTATTCCAACTAGCAGTGCTGATCATAACACCTCTATTAAGATTCTTAAAGAAGTTATTTTTCCGAGGTTTGGATTCCCTAGATATCTAATGACTGATGGTGGTTCACATTTTATTCATGGTTCTTTCCGTAAAATGCTTGCTAAGTATGATGTTAATCATAGAATTGCATCTCCATATCATCCACAGTCTAGTGGTCAAGTAGAACTTAGCAATAGAGAGCTTAAATTAATTTTGCAAAAGACTGTTAATAGATCTAGAAAGAATTGGTCCAAGAAACTTGAAGATGCATTATGGGCCTATAGAACTGCATATAAAAATCCTATGGGTATGTCTCCATATAAAATGGTTTATGGTAAAGCATGTCACTTACCTCTTGAACTAGAACATAAGGCATATAGAGCTCAACTATGACTTCAAACTTGCCGGTGAGAAGAGGCATTTTGACATTAGCTTGCTTGATCAATGGAGAACCCAGGCCTACGATAATGCCAAATTGTTTAAAGAAAAGGTTAAAAGATGGCATGACAAAAGGATACAAAAACGTGAGTTTAATGTAGGTGACTATGTATTGCTATACAACTCTCATTTGAGATTTTTTTGCAGGCAAACTCCTCTCTAAATGGGAAGGCCCTTACGTCATCGAGGAGTTATATCGTTCCAGTGCCATAAAAATCAACAACTTTGAAGGCACAAATCCGAGGGTGGTGAACGGTCAAAGAATCAAACATTATATCTCAGGTAATCCCATAAATGTTGAAACTAATGTTATTGAAACCGTAACCCCAGATGAATACATAAGGGACACTTTCCAGAACGTTTCAGACTCCGAAAAGGAATAGGTATGAGGTACGGTAAGTAAACCGACTCCAAAATAGTTCAAATGGCAATTTTTCTCCGTTTTGGAATATTTAAGAAAATAGGAAAATAAGAAGCAGACCGGAAAGGACACGAGGCTTCCATGAGGGTGGAGGGCGCTCCCCCTGCCTCGTGGGCACCTCGTGTGCTCTCCGAACTCCGTTTTCTTGCACGATACTTATTTTGGTCAGTAAAAATTCACTATATAATCTCCCAAAGATTTTGACCACCGTATCACACAAATATCCTCTGTTTTTGTTTCGAGTTGTTTCTGCTGCAGATTAGAGCAATATGTCATCCCAAGATTCGGAGGGAGAAAGCTATGTGGCGGATTACCTTGCAGATCATAAGGTCTACGGGGACTTGGAGAATTGTGGTTGGACCACGGAGGAAGAAGAAGACTATGAGCCTAGGGTAAATGTAACACCCTCGATGCGACTATAGCTCCCACGTGTCGAGGCACGACTTAGAGATATAATCGCATTGAAGGCATATGTCGCAAGTTAGGCAATCTTCACAACATCCCATGTAATATGATAATAAAAAGGGAGAGAACATAGTTGGCTTACACTCGCCACGTTAATCAGGTACATAAATAACATTACAACATCCAAACACTCATGGCCCGGCTACGGCGCCAAAATAAAGAGAACCCAACATGCAACAACGGTCCCGTTCACCCCCGACTGGGCACTACTACTGATCGTCGAGAAAGGAAACATAGTATCGTTGAGAGTCTTCATCAAACTCCCACTTGAGCTCATACGCGTCTCCTGGAGCGGAATCATCAGGCCCTGCATCTGGTGTAATAGTAATATGTGAGCCACAGGGACTCAGCAATCTCGCACCCTCGCGATCACGACTATTCAATCTTATAGGTATGGCAAGGTAAAATATGAGTGGAGCTGCAGCAAGCGACTAGCAAGTATGGTGGCTAACTTATTCGCAAAGGAGAGCGAGAAGAGAAGGCAAGCACGAGCGAGAAACTAGAGAACAACCTGCGCAAACATTACTCCAACACCGTGTCCACTTCCCGGACTCCGCCGAGAAGAGGCCATCACGGTAACACACTCAGTTGATTCATTTTAATTAATTAAGGTTCAAGTTATCTACAACTGGACATTAACAAATTCCCATCTGCCCATAACCGCGGGCACGGCTTTCGAAAGTTCAATCCCTGCAGGGGAGTCCCAACTTAGCCCATGACAAGCTCTCACGGTCAACGAAGGAATAGACCTCCTCCCAAGACGTTCCGATCAGACTCGGTATCTCGGTAATTCAAGACACTTCGATAGGTTAAAACAAGACCGGGAACACCGCCCGAATGTGCCGACAAATCCCGATAGGAGCTGCACATATCTCTTTCTCAGGGCACACTTAGATGAGCGCTCCATACAACTAAAACCAAACCTCGAGTTTCCCCGAGGGGGCGCTGCACAGGACTCTAGTTTGGTCCAACACTCAGAGGAGCACTGGCCCGGGGGGGGGGGGGTTAAAATAAGATGACCCGCGGGCTCCGGAAACCCGAGGGAAAAAGAGGCTAGGTGGCAAATGGTAAGACCAAGGTTGGGCATTGCTGGAAAAGCTTTAATCAAGGCGAAATATCAAGGGGTTCCCATTATAACCCAACCGCGTAAGGGACGCAAAAATCTGGGAACATAACACCGATATGACGGAAACTAGGGCGGTAAGAGTGGAACAAAACACTAGGCGAGAGGCCGAGCCTTCCACCCTTTACCAAGTATATAGATGCATTTAAGATAACATAGCAATATAATGATATCCCAACAATTAAATAAAAGATGTTCCAAGAAGGAACGGCCTCCAATCTTCACCTGCAACTAACAACACTATAAGAGGGGGGGCTGAGCAAAGCAGTAACATAGCCAATCAACGGTTTGCTAGGACAATGGTGGGTTAGAGGTTTGACATGGCAATTTGGGAGGCTTGCAAGCAAATGGTAGGCATCGTAGCATTGGCAAAGCAAAAGAGCGAGCAAACTAGCATAGCAAAGATAGTAGTGATTTCGAGGGTATGATCATCTTGCCTGCACAGTTGTCAGAGTTGATTGGATCCTCAAAAGCAAACTCAACGGGCTCCTCGTTAGCGAACTCATCTCCCGGCTCTACCCAAACAAGACAAACAAGCAACAAGGATACAATCAACCACGTGCAAGACCAAGCGATATGATGAAATGATTATATGCTATGCGGAATGCGATGCGAGATGCAAAATGCAAGATATGACAGGAAATGCATGAACCTGGCCTCAACTTGGAAATCCAAGTGTGCCACTGGAAAGATGAGATGAAATCGCTTGAAAACGATATAAAGAACACCGGAATCGGAGTTACGGTTTGGAAATGGCAAGCGATTCAAATATGACACTGGTCTGCGATTTACAGCAAGTAGGCATCTAAATGCAATGAGATGAACATGATACAGCACCCAAACATGACAACAAAATACATGGCAGGGATGCACACAAGATTCTTAACAAAAGTCTAGCACTGAGCTATGGGCAAATCATCCATTAGGAGGTTCAAACAAGCATGGCAAAATGCAAATGGCAAACAGATCTCAGACTTAGTGAATTTAACACTTGTCTGGAATTTCAGATCATATAGCCCTCTTCGGAGCAACCAAACAACATGCTAAAGGACCTGAACATGACAAAGAAAGACATGGCATGGAGCTACTCAACAATCTTAACAAAAGTCCCTTAGTGACCTTGAGCCAAAAGGGATCACAAAATATACTAACAAGCACACGAACATAGCAAAAACATAATCAGTTTTCAGACTTAGTGAAAACTGGCACATGCTGAAACATAACTCACGAAGGCATGTTTACGAGCTCGATGCACTCACTATGGTGCAAGTAATGGCAAGACAAGCATACATCCCTTAAGAAGGCACAAAATACAAGCTAGACATGGCAATAACAATGGCATAGCATGCACGGATCAACTACAATAACATCGGCAAAATCGCAAACAAGTTGACGATCTGCCCAGATTCGCAACGAAGCAAAAGTAGAGCTCGATTGACTCAAGCTAGGGTGCTCCATAATTGCAAACAAAGACATTGATGGATATAGCACTACAATATTAACAAAACTCCTTTACTGATCATCCTCAAAAGAGGCACGGATTACTAGGAAACAACATGAATATATGGCATCATGAGATAAACAATCCCAGGACTTAGTGAAATCACTAAGTCCCTGAAAACAGAATTAGCAAGTGCACCACTTTGCAAGCTTGCACAAGTCACCACATACATACTAAAAATACATGGGTTGCACCTCTGGAAGATGACAAAACCCTTAACAAAACATATGAAGAACTCATGGGCATAGCATGCACACATTAATCATGGCAAAAATGACAAAAGTGCTAAACGGAGTAACAGATCTGACAATTAACTCAAGTAGCCCTCTTCTAACAGCATTTCGGGCATCAAGATGAGCTCATATGAAAATGATGCAATGTAATGAAATGATGTACTCTCTGAAGTGAACATTTTGATATGCTATACGCTCAAATCGGAGCTACGGATGCAAAGTTACGGGGCCTCGAACAGAAGCATATGGACTGAAAATTTGGGGACTTAGAGAAAATTTCGACCTCCTAGGGTTTCACTGTAGCTGCGAACCGGATCCAGATCTCGCGCACGCCGACCGAGGATGGCCGGATCCCTCGCCGGAGTAGGGCCGCGGTGGCCGGAGGAAGGAAGCGGACGGCCCGAGGCTCGCCGGAGTGGCGGCGCTCGGACGCGGAGGGGCGGCGCTGGCGCGGCGGCCGGCGCCGGGGTTGAGGCGGCGCGGCGGCGAGCAACTCCGGCCGGCGCGGGCGGCGCGGATGCCGGCTCCGGAGGAGAAGGGTGGCGCGCGGCGGAGCGCGGGCGGCGCTGGGGAGGCGGAAGGCGGCGCGGGGCGCGGCGCGGGAGGGCCGGCCTCGGGCCCCTGCGGGCCGCGGCGGCGGCGGGCGCCGGCACCACGTGGCGCGTCCTGGTTGGGCGGTGGTGGTGGCGGACATTGTCCGGCTCCGCCCGGACACGTCCGGAGCGGCGGATCTGGGATTTTTAGGGTTAGGGGGGAGAGGATCCGCGAATTTGGAATGGGGGGTGTATATATAGGCATAGAGGGAGCTAGGAAAGTCCAAATGAGGTGCGGTTTTCGGCCACGCGATCGTGATCGAACGCTCTAGGACATGGAGCAGAGTTTGGTGGGTTTTGGGCCAAATTGGAGGGGTGTTGGGCTGCAACACACACGAGGCCTTTTCGGTCCCTCGGTTAACCGTTGGAGTATCAAACGAAGTCCAAATGGTACGAAACTTGACAGGCGGTCTACCGGTAGTAATCCAAGGCCGCTTGGCAAGTCTCGGTCCAATCCGGAAATGTTTAATCCCCACACACGAAAAAAAAGTTAGAAATGACCACCGGAGGAGAACGAAGCGCCGGAACGCAAAACGGACAACGGGGAAAATGCTCGAATGCATGAGATGAACACGTATGCAAATGCAATGCACATGATGACATGATATGAGATGCATGACAACGACAACAACACACGGAGACAAAGACCCGAACCCGAGGAAATAAACTACTTAACGCCGGAAATGGCAAGAGTTGGAGTACAAATAGGGAAAGTTACATCCGGGGTGTTACAACACTCCACTACTACGAAAGGATCTCGTCCCGAGATCTAGGACTGAAAGAACGTCGGGTACTCAGAACGGAGGTGATCCTCGCGTTCACAGGTAGCTTCACGGTCGGAATGGTGTGACCACTTGACTTTGAGAAATTTGATTGACTTGTTGTGAGTCTTGCGTTCAGTCTCTTCAAGAATAGCAACTGGGTGCTCACGATAAGAGAGATCTTCTTGGAGCTCAATGTCCTCGAAGTTGACGGTGCGTCAGGAGTCTTGAAGCACTTTCAAAGCTGAGAGACATGGAACACGTCATGAACATTTGCAAAGTTGAAGGAAGCTCGAGTTGATAGGCGAGGTCGCCTCTCTTGCTGACAATCTTGAAAGGTCCCACGTATCTGGGGGCAAGCTTCCCTTTGATACCGAAGCGACGAGTACCTTTCATAGGGGAGACACGGAGGTAAACATGATCTCCGATCTCGAAAGCCAAATCACGATGCTTACTATCATAGTAGCTCTTCTGACGGGATTGGGCTGCTTTGAGGTTATCTCGAATGACTTTGCACATTTCTTCTGCCTATGTGATTAAGTCATTACCCAAAAGCTGACGTTCACCGGTTTCGGACCAGTTGAGAGGGGTACGGCACTTCCTGCCATACATAATTTCAAAAGGGGCCTTGCCCAAACTTGCTTGAAAACTGTTGTTGTAGGAGAATTCAGCATAAGGAAGACAATCCTCCCACTTCATGCCGAAGGAGATCACACAAGCCCTGAGCATATCTTCAAGAATCTGGTTGACACGCTCGACTTGACCGCTAGTTTGAGGATGGAAAGCTGTGCTGAAACGGATGTTCGTGCCCATGGCCTTCTGAAAAGAATCCCAAAACTTCGAGGTAAAGATGCTGCCACGGTCTGAAGAGATCACTTGAGGAATACCGTGTAGAGAGACAATACCAGAGGTATAGAGTTCCGCCAATTGAGCTGCAGTGATCGACTCTTTGATAGGCAGAAAGTGAGCCACTTTGGTGAGTTTGTCGATGACAACGAATATAGCATCACGCGTCGCCATCGGTTGGTCACCTCATCACCACTCGGCCGCCCCGCACGTCGCCACTCGGTTGGTCACCTCATCACCACTCGGCCGCCCCACGCGTCGCCACTCGATTGGTCACCTCATAACCACTCGACCGCCCCGCGCGTCGCCACTCGGTTGGTCACCTCATCACCACTCGGCCGCCCCACGCGTCGCCAATCGGTTGGTCACCTCATCACCACTTAGCCGCTCCACGCGTCGCCATCGGTTGGTCACCTCATCACCACTCGGCCGCCCGGCGCGTCGCCATCGGTTGGTCACCTCATCACCACTCGGCCACCCGGCGCATCGCCATCGGTTGGTCACCTCATCACCACTCGCCCCCCCCGCGCGTCGCCACTCGATTGGTCACCTCATCACCACTCGGCTGCCCCGCGCGTCGCCACTCGGTTGGTCACCTCATAACCACTCAACCGCCCCGCGTGTCGCCACTCGGTTGGTCACCTCATCACCACTCGGCATCCCCCAGTGGGTGACTTAGCTGCGAATCTTTTTCGCCTAAGTTCAAGAAATCCTACCGAGTGATGAGTCAGCCTCTCACTCGGGGGCTTAGCGGTGAATCTTTTTCGCCTAAGTTCAAGAAATCCTACCGAGTGATGAGTCAGCCTCTCACTTGGGGGCTTAGCTGCGAATCTGTTTCGCCTAAGTTCAAAAAATCCTATCAAGTGGAGAGCAAACCTTCCACTCGGGGGCTTAGCTGCAGTCCAGTACTCGCCTAAGTTTGAAAAAATCCTACCGAGTGGAGAGCAAACCTCCCACTCGGGGGCTTAGCTGCAGTCCAGTACTCGCCTAAGTTTGAAAAAATCCTACCGAGTGGAGAGCAAACCTCCCACTCGGGGGCTTAGCTGCAGTCCAGTACTCGCCTAAGTTTGAAAAAATCCTACCGAGTGGAGAGCAAACCTCCCACTCGGAGGCTTAGCTGCAGTACAGTACTCGCCTAAGTTTGAAAAAAAATCCTACCGAGTGGAGAGCAAACCTCCCACTCGGGGGCTTAGCTGCAGTCCAGTACTCGCCAAAGTGTTTGAAATCCTACCGAGTGGAGAGCAAGCCTCCCACTCAGAGGCTTAGCTGCAGTCCAAGGACTCGCCTAAGTAGCCAATATCCGACTGAGACAAGAGCAAACCTCTAACTCAACGAGCTGCATCACAAGTATAATGTGTGTTCCATCCCTATCCGCAAGGACACCGAGACGAAGATCGACTGTCACCATCGCCTCGTCACCACTCGGCCACTCGCGCACCTTCAGACAGCTAAGTCATTTTACATTCTGTTATTTCCGTCTTCGCGAGTGTCCCGTAATTCACACATCACGTTCACTCGGAGGCCACGCCACCGAGTGTACCTCTACGCTCGGCTGCTTATTTTCACATACTTTCTTAGTACTGGTTATGTGACTCCCGAGTCCAACTTCCATTTTTTCGCATACATCATGCACGAACACCATGTGTCGTTCTTCATTTCGAGTTTGCATCGGTCCTCCGAGGCTGCAACTCAGTCGAAACACCACTTCCATTTTATTTGAGCCATTATTCCAATGAGTTTAATCGGACCCATCGCTTCGACAAGTTCGAACGGATCCTTCGCTCTTTCAAACTCTTGCTGGCTAACCAGCAAGCCCCTTGCACTCCCAGCGGGTGTCTATGGGTGTTATTCACACAAATCATTTCAACACACATCAAATTTCCTCGAGAAATTATTTCGTTGGCTTGTGTCGTTTTTTACACAAGTTGCACGATCACTCGATGGCCCTATGCGCCAACTTCATCGCTGCTCGGACTTGGTCACCTTACCGGTCCCAGCGCACCACAACACCGACCTTGTCGCTCTGTTGACTTCAAACACATCCGGTCAACCCCTCTGCGGAATCCTCTTCATCGTATCAATAATGTAGAGTTCGTCAGGCATGAGACAGATATGTCCCTTTTATAATCAAACTTCACACTTCACTCCTTTGCGAGTTTGCCTCTTTCGAGCACCACTCGGAAGCTTCTCCTCATCTTTACCCGAGTCCGACTCGATGAATTGCAAATCATCCATTCAAAACTATATTTCTCGTATTCCGACATGTCCATTGTCGAAGCCTGTAGTACGCTCGGGGGCTACGCCGCACTCGGGGACTGCATCTCATTTGGAATGACACTCTCCTAAGTGGTTGAGTACTTCATCACCAGTCAGATCCTTCACTTCAACAAGCGCATTCAATCCGCCACTTTGACAAGTTTTATAATCACCCAGAACGCTCTGCGCGCCATCTTCATTCCTACTCAAACTCAGTTGTCACGCCGGTCTTGTTGCGTCGCAACCACACTACATCAACCTCATCATTACATTAGCTTCGAAAGCATCTGGCTGGACACGCAATCTTTCACTCGGCTGCCCCGCACGTCGTCACCTGGCCACGCCGTGCGTCGTCACCCGGCCACCTCGAGCATCCTCACTCGGCCATCCCGCATGTCACCACTCGGTTGTGCATGTCTTCACCACTTGCCCACTCCGTGCGTCGCCTCTCGGTTGTGCATGCCTTCACCACACGGCCGCCCCACGCGTCACCAGTTGGATGGACACGTAGTCCTTCACTCGGCCACCTCGAGCATCCTCACTCGGCCGTCCCGCATGTCGCCAGTCGGTTGTGCACATCTTCACCACTTGGCCACTCTGCGCGTCGCCTCTTGGTTGTGCATGCCTTCACCACACGGCCGCCCCGCGCGTCACCACTTGGCTGGACACGTAGTCATTCACTCGGCCACCTCGTGCATCCTTACTCGGCCGTCCCGTGCGTCGCCACTCGGTTGTGCACATCTTCACCACTCGGCCGCTCCGTGCGTCGTCACTCGGTTGGTCACCTCATCACCACTCGGCCGCCCCGCGCGTCGCCATCGGTTGGTCACCTCATCACCACTCGCCTGCCCCGCGCGTCTCCATCGGTCGGTCACCTCATCACCACTCGGCCACCCCGCGCGTCGTCACTCGGTTGTGCACATCATCGCCCCTCGGCCACCTCGCGCGCCACCATCAGTTGGACATATCTTTACCTCTACACCCCCAGCATGGGAACGACTAAGTTACTCATATGATCAAACCTCATATCACACTCTGTAGCAAGCTTACCTCTTTCAAGCATCACTCGGGGGCTACACTCAGCCATTGGCCATGCTGCACTCAGGGGTTACGCCCATTCGATCAACCCATTGATCACATCAGGAGTATCTTTCTGACCATACATGCTCGTTCCGCCGAAAATTTATAAGGGTAGGTACCGTTCACTCGGACAATCGCCCAAGTCATTTCTTGAAGTCATCTTCAGGACTGCAAAAGGGTGAAACGATGGTCCTCTACGGATACACTTGGCCCTTATCCTAGGCTCCAAGGCGTCAGTTTCACAAACTTGGACTCAGAGATGGCATGCGCTGGTGTTCCCCCGGGATGATGAGTGGCATCTCTCCGGAGAGTCAGCCCACACACTAGCCTCGCCACTCGGGTTTCATGGCATGTCGATGTCAGACCACTAGTCTATCTCCTCCGGGAGACATACGAATGCCACCAAGTTTTTCCTTGCAGTCAACATACCCAGATCAGTTGGGAAGCACGTCCACTCGGACAAATACCCCTTTCACGCAAAATCTAACGGTCAATATAAGAAGTACTACTGGAACGACCACTCCCTGGAGTGTCCAGCTTTTTTCTACAGTCGGCAGTTTCAAAGCCGAGTTCATTCACCGTGCCGAGAGCACGAAGATTCACCTGCTTGACCAAGTTCCAGGTTGAATTTATCCCGTGCCGAGTGCACGAAGATCAGTCCGACTGACTCAGCTCCAGGCTGAGCTTATTTACCATGTCAAGCGTCTGAAGATGCATCCGATTCACTCAATTTCATCCTAAAAGATATTTACCGTGTCGACTGCATGGAGGTTTACCAGGAGACTTAAACCCTCTGCCCGACTCATCTAGTCCGACAGAGGCTCGGGGACTACACCCAGTGGGTGCACTCAACGTGCCCCCACTGGAAGAGAACTCAGAAAGAAACATTTTTGCTCGGTCAAGACCAGCTCCAGATCACTCAAGTATTACTCGACTTCCGAGTCGAGGAGAAACAAGCTAGACCAATACCAGATTCTCAAGTACTACTCGACCTCTGAGTCGGAGAGGAACAAGTTCAATCGGTACCGGCCAAGAAGATTTTTACTTTTCTCAGACCCCCGCCGACTGCCCGCAGTCGACGGCGGTCTCGGGGACTACACCCAGTGGGTGCACTCAGCGTGCCCCCACTGGAGTAATCTCCACTCGGTACGACCTGACCAGTCCGAGTGATGAACAACAAACAAACAAGTTCTAAAGGCTCCCATCGGCTACCAAAGAAAATTGCTATAAGGTGAGTTTAACGCTCCTCTGTGGACCTGTCTTGAGCCTTCTTCTAGGACTCAAAGCATGAAACTCATAAGTTTGGATCAAGAACCGACTCGTATTGACGTTCCTCCGGGATAAGAATGGCATCTCTCCGAGAGAACAACCCATGCGTTAATCTTGTTGCCCGGATTTAATGACACATCCATACTCTGATCTCAAGTTAACCTCTTCCGAGAGATGGTCGAATGTCACCAAGTTGCTCCTCGCGGGCACTTACCCCATATCAGTCGGGAAGCACAGTACTAGAATCCATTGAGATTTTGTTCAAACCTTGGTTGTCTGAAAGCACGATGAAAAGTACCGAGTATTTCTGTAATCACTCGGACCAAATTGTGTCTTTCACGAACTCGTTCTGCAAAATCGCAATCGATTCGGGGGCTAATGTTGGGGATACACATAATAGGTAGGCCCACGAATGGTTGAAATATCATAAAGCATGGGGTCCACACAACATGTGGGTCCAGATAAATTTTATACAGGCATACTATCCACTCGGACAAGCAGCATACTATCCACTCGACCAAGCAGCATACCATCCACTCGGATGACAGTTCACCACTCGACCGTACGACTCACTCGGATATGTGAAGACCAACAGACAGCAAAGCAGTCGGCATCATTCTCATAGTGAGGGCTTGGTAGTGGGCTGGTATTATGGCATTCATGCCCCACTTTGTAACATAGGAGGTGAGGGGGTGGCGCACTCTATATAAGCCACCCCCACCACTAGACGAGGGGGCTCTTTTCTTCTACCTCTCTCTCTTTCTAACCATTAGTCTCAGGACATAGCTCAGGCATGGAGATCCGCTCTCCCCTCTCTCTCTCAAACACACATTGTAATACCCGGATACATACTCAGATAAAACAAAGCTTCTCCGGAGCACGAGACGTAGGGTTGTTATCTCCACCGTGAGAGGCCCGAACTCGCTAAAACCACCGTGTCACCCATTTGCATCTCGATAGATCATGCTCCTTTATCCTACCCCTCTCTTATTGTTGGAATCGTTACCACGACACTCCCTCCTTTGCTTCTTTCCCCTCCCTTCCACTAAGGCCCAATAAGGCCCATATACCTCCCGGGGGGTTCCGGTAACCTCCTGGTGCTCCGGTATACTCCCGTTTTCACCCGGAACCATTCTGATGTCCAAACATATGCTTACAATATATCGATCTTTACGTCTCGACCATTTCGAGACTCCTCGTCATGTCTGTGATTAAATCCGAGACTCCAAACTACCTTAGGTACATCAAAACACATAAACTCATAACACCGATCGTCACCGAACGTTAAGCGTGCGGACCCTACGGGTTCGAGAACTTTGTAGACATGACCGAGACATGTCTCCGGTCAATAACCAATAGCGGAACCTGGATGCTCATATTAGTTCCTACATATTCTACAAAGATCTTTATCGGTCAAACCGCATAACGATATACGTTGTTCCCTTTGTCATCGGTATGTTATTTGCCCGAGATTCGATCGTCGGTATCTCAATACCTAGTTCAATCTCGTTACCGGTAAGTCTCTTTACTCGTTATGTAATGCTACATCCCGTAACTAACTCATTAGCTACATTGCTTGCAAGGCTTATAGTGATGTACATTACCGAGAGGGCCCAGAGGTACCTCTCCGATAATCGGAGTGACAAATCCTAATCTTGATCCATGCCAACTCAACAAACACCATCAAATACATCTGTAGAGCACATTTATAATCACCCAGTTACGTTGCGACGTTTGTAGCACACAAAGTGTTCCTCCGGTATTCGGGAGTTGCATGATCTCATAGTCATAGGAACATGTATAGTTATGGAGAAAGCAATAGCAACAAACTAGACGATCATCATGCTAAACTAACGAATGGGTCAAGTCAATCACGTCATTCTCTAATGATGTGACCCCGTTAATCAAATGATAACTCATGTCTATGGTTAGGAAACATAACCATCATTGATTCAACGAGCTAGTTAAGTAGAGGCAAACTAGTGACACTCTGTTTGTCTATGTATTCACAGATGTACTAAGTTTCGAGTTAATACAATTCTAGCATGAATAATAAACATTTATCATGATATAAGAAAATATAAATAACAACTTTATTATTGCCTCTAGGGCATATTTCCTTTAGTCGTTTCCTTCCTACAGGCTCCGTCACGGTGCCCCCTTTCCCTTCGGGTTACTCTGGGTGAAAGCCTGATCTGCGTGATCGGACGGTGGCGGCTATGGTCGTGCCCTTGTTGGAGGCACCGTTTTGGAGTCCTTGCTCCGTCGTTGGTCGTCTCACCTCTCCTCGGTGGTTGCTCATGGTGATCTCCGTCGACTCAAGGCAATGCCTTTTTGCTCATCTTTAGTGTGCTTTGTAGTCCGTTGGAGTGGTGTGTCGGTGCCCGTCACCCTTGTATCTCGCCCTGGGTGTGTCTTCTTGCCTTGGGTGCATGGTGTGTGTAGTGGTGGTGTGTGTTTGTATCGGCTCTCGGTTGTAATAGGTGATGGATGCTTTATAATATAAAGCAGGGGAAACCCTTTTTCTTACAATTCCTTTTTCCATTGTTACTACAAAAGAGTAGCCAAAATGATACTTGAGGTACCGCTAGGCGACACGGGCGGCAGTCCCCACCACACCGCCACCCCCCCCCCCCTCCTCCTCCGGCTACTCCCTTCTTTGCCGCCGGAAGCCACCACCAAGCGAAGCTCGCACTGTGGCGGCGGCGGTGGGGCTTTCCCCCGTTGCGCGGCTCCCCTCGTGTGGCGCCCCGCGGCGCGTTGGTCCGTTGGCACCTCTCCCGGCGTCCTAGCGGCTAGCGGCGCGCCTCCCGAAGGCGGATCCAGTGCCTCCGCTCCCTTCCGCGCCTCCTGGTGATCGTCTTGGCGGTTGATGTGAACTGAGGACCCGATCTTTCGATGAGAGAGGATAACTATGATTTTTGTGGGACTTGACCCTCACGATCCGGCTACCAACCGTACATGGAGAACCGTACACGAATGATATTCACGGCAATCGCTGAATCAACTCCACGGTGTTATCGACCGAGCCAACGGCACGATCGACCTATTCACGAAGAATTTTTCCTACAAGCAAATCGAAAAACATGCAAGAAAATAATACCAAGCAATCTGAAATTGCAAATATGCTAGATGGATTAATCTCATAAGATAGGGTTCTGATAAGATGTCTTGACGGTCGCATTAGTCGCTACGAATGAAGACAAATAAAAGTAGCTAAAGCTAAACTTCTCTAAGCAAAATCTAAGTCTAAACCCTAATAGATGGTGGCTATTTATTAAACGTAGATGCGCCTGAGTATGTTGTTGTATCCCATCCGGACTGCTTCCTCCGGTCGAAGGCATCTGTCAACCGGCCTCGGACTGCACAAAGGCCGTACAGGGGCCGGCCTTGCTGGACGTTGCAAGTACGTGGTGGAGCAGTAACCAAAAATTCTAGAGGCCCACCTACGTGGTTGAGTCCATCAAGTAAATTCCAAATCCTTTGGTTCATGTGCACGTAATGGTTCGGTGGATGCAAAGGTCACTTCGCTTGAAGTTAATGTACAGTAATCTTTGTCTTTAATTGATCTTTTGGTCCCTTTATTCCTGATGAGTAAAAATAAAACGAATAATGAGCGTAGCATCATATTCATGTTAGTCAAATCTTGTGTACCAAGAAGTGAAAATACCTGGTTATTAATTTGTCGTGTAATATTTGTAAACATTTTTCTGATAGGTATGTGCGCATCATCGGTGCTCCTCCCCGAGACCCCTCCTAGTGGCGAATTTGGCGTCGCCTCCACGGCTCCTCCTCGCCCGATGCGGCGCGTTCCCCTCCTCCCACCCTTTCCTACGCTCCACCTCGCCCGGCCACCCACCCCATGGCCATGGTTGTCCGACATCCTCCCGGCGGCAGGACCTCGTCCCGGCCAGGCCTCCTCTCGGACTAGCCGTGGCGGTGCTGTGGGCCCTCCTACATCCGGATGTCCGGCGTCCCTCCGTTGGCGGAGCCTCATCCCGGACATGCCTCTTCTCATACTAGCTGCGGTGGGCTGATGGCGGCAGATTTGGGCCTCCCCTGGCTCGATCCGGTCCGTGGTGGTTATCGGTGGTGGTGGAGCGTCCGGCGGTGCCCATCGTCACCTTCCCCGGCTCTTCTTGCGACACTTGTGGTCTTCGCCTGTCATGGTTTCCGCGTCTTCGATTCCTGATCCGCAGCCTTTGGGATTGCGCGGACTTTGTCCGGGGCGAAAGCCCTGATCAGCTTGCTGATGCTGGCGGCGTCGACACCTGTCGTTTCCTTCTTGGAGGTGCTGTCATGGCCTTTTCTCTGTTCCCCTACTCGAGTATCAGGGGAAACCCTAGATCTAGTTCGGTAGATCAGACGACGGCGGCGGCTCGTCGTTGTACCCTTCATGAAGGCGTCGTCTTGCTGCTCGTGGTATGCTCGGTGTTGGATTCAAAGATTGTGGATGCTTTGCTGGTCCGGGCTGCTCCTCGCGGTGTGGGCATCCGGGGCACAATGTACGGCCTCGACGGCGCTCTCTCCATGGCTTCTCCTTCCAATCCGGTTTGGTCCTACACCTCACTTGTTGATCCTCTAGGCGCATAGGTGGGAGGTACATTGATCCGGTCCGGCCTAGAGTTGTGGTCGTGCGATGATGGTGCTCGGCGTCGGTCGTGACGCGGTCTAGATGCCTTGTATCTCATCTCTTTGCCTTGTTGGCTGGAGTTCAAGCTAGGAGAGCTTTATGATGTATGTATCTCTTTTTGTTTTTCTCACCCTTTGTCTGATGCTCCTCTCATGTTGTCATGTATGCCTTTGTTATTTCTCTCCTATTTAGCAATGAATGATACGCGAGCTTTGCGTATTCACGAAAAAAATACTTGAGGTACCATGTCAACAACTAAGAGGAACCAGCTAACCTGAGATCATTTACACCTACATAAAACATGGCATACATGGTGCATTTGTATGATAAATGTTCATTTTTATGCGTGGTTTTTTAGTTGGACATGCATTTTTGTGTGTTGTGCGAAGAAAAAAAGAATGATGGACAAGGAATTGTTGTTTGAGCCCCTTATTATTATTTTTCCAAACAAACCACAAATTAGATTATATGAACTTTTGAAAACTTGAAAGAGGCTTCTAATTTTTTTTAGACAAAAAAGGAAGTGTACTTGTGACCCAAAATTATGCATCCCTATGCTCATCTCCCTCAAGGCATGTGCACTACTTATTTTGTGCGAGAAAACTTCTGACCTATTCATCTTCAATCATGTGAGTATAACGAACACCTGAAATGATAAAAATTACATTCAGATATGTAGACCATCCGGCGACGACTACAAGCACTGAAGCGAGTCGAAGGTGCGCCGCTGTCATCATCCCTCCTTCGCTGGAGCTGGGCAAAACTTGTTGTAGTACACAGTCGGAAGTCGTCGTCTTAAGCCTCCATAAGACCAGCGCAGCAGAACAACAACCGTTGCCGATAGAGAGTTGCGTAGATCAGAAGGATCCAACCTGAACAAATACAAACATGGACGAACTACGACCAGATCCAAGCAAATCCATCAGGGACAGATCTGTCGGAGACACACCTCTACATCCACCGACGATTCTAAACATACCACCGAGACAGAGGCTAGACGGGGAGAAGCTTATTTCACTTTCAGGGAGCCGCCGCCGTCTCATCTCTCTGGGCCTTATACCACCGAGACATAGGTATGGATTGATTAGCAGATGACACGGATCACACCGTAAAAAAGCCCACCAAGACACAACACTATAAAAAAAATCTTTTTTCAAAAATTATGAAACTCTAACAGCACGAGCGATGCAGTGAAGCCCATCCAACCCTTCTAATAGTGATCAAACAAGAGACAACTTGGCTTGGTACCAGCTACCAGAGACAACAAGATTACCTGGCCCCGGTCCTAAGAGCAACTCTAGCAGACCCCGCAAAACGTCCCGGCCCGCAAAATAACCGTTAAATTATGGGTCGGGGCCAGAAAATCTGCACGAGCAGACCCCGCATCCCGTCCTGGCCCGTAAATTTTTTTGCAGGGCGCGGAAAATCTTCTCCCCCAACCTCTATCTTCACGGGCTAGGAGGCCGACCCGAGCTCAACCCCTATCCCGCGCGAGATTTGACGGGAGGGACATTTTCGCGCTGCCCTTCCCGCTCCCCGCACCCTCCGCCACCATTGCCCCCACTCCGCAAGCTCCGGCTGCTCTTCCCCGGCCGTCCGTCGCCGCCATGAACGACCCCCTGCTGTTCCCCGTCACCATCGAGGTCGAGCACGCCCCTTCCGCTCGGGCGGATCTCATCGCCGGCCAAGTTGGCCCCGCCGCCGTCGCCCAAGACCAAGTGCGCGCAAGCGGCAGGGCAACGTGGTCGTGCAGGGCGGGAATCCGGCCGCCCCCGCCGCGATGGCCCGCGCTCCGGGCGCCAACGCGGCAGCGCGATCCCGTCCGGCGGCGGAGAAGGTCAGCAAGGTCGCGGGCGTAAAGCGGAGGAAGGTTCCGACTTTAAAGAAGCCACCTTCTTCAATCTCTCGCTCCATCCCGCCGCAAGGAGGTGCTCCGGCGATGCCGTTCAACGGTGCCGCTCCCCCCGCGAGCGAGGTGTTCAACAAAATGGCCGGAAGGTATGCGCCTTCGGTCTTGGCGATTCCCTTTCATTTTTTGCCATTATTCTCGATAGCGCGTGACTTGTTATCATTCGCTACAGCGGTGGTTCGAACAATGCAACAACCGAGTTCGTGAACTTGTTGGACACGAACGCGGTTGACATTGATCAAGCCCCTTTCGAACCATTCGAGTAAAATGAAGCGGAGGCCGGCGTGCATGATCATGGTTGTGCGGACGAATTGGAGGAGATCGAAGCGGAAGCGTTTGAGCAATCGCAAGCAAAAACTGGGGAAATCATAAGATCGAAGAACTACACGATCTTGGAAGATCAAGCTTTGATTCAAGCATGGAGTGCGGTGTCTCTTGATGCATGCACGGGTACATCTCAAACTTCCAAGAGATATTGGCAAAGGATCGAAGATCAATACTTCCGCATTATGGCAAAGTATCCCAATAGGACTCCACGCACATTTCGGTAGCTTCAAGGGCATTGGGAGAACATCAAGCCTATGTGCAGCCGTTGGGCAGCTTGCTTGGAGCAAGTACGCAATGCACCTCCAAGTGGCACCGTGGAGTCCGACTATGTGAGTTTGTTTTGCCTTTGTTCAAATTGTGCATCATCATATTGCATCATGAGAAGTGATTGGATCATTTTGTTCACGTTGTGTAGGAAAAGATTGCTCAACATAGATACAAGGACATGGAAGCTTCGGAAGGTAAATTTTTCAACCTAGAGCATTGTTGGGAGTTCCTCCAAAAGTGCGAGAAGTGGAAGTTGATCGACAAAGAATCCCCACCAAAGAGAGGCTCACTTACAAACATGGATGAAGATGAGGATGATGATGGCCCAAGAAATTTGCACAAGCCCGATGGTGACAAGAAGACCAAGAAGAAGATGAAGAGAGAGCAAGAAGCATCAAGCTTGAGGGAGAATATTGATGTCATGTTGCAATCCAACGAGTCGATGTTGTTGAAATCATTGGAAATCAAGAAAGAGTTGGCCGAGAAGAAGCAAGAAAAGTGGCAGTTGCTCAAGGAAGAGGGGCTGCGCAAAGCTGCCATCGAGGAGAGAAGAGCACGAGCCACCGAAAACAAATCTATGTCCATGTTGCTCGCCGAAGAGAACAATATCATGTCAATGAACCACAATGATATGGACGACCTCACCAAAACATGGCATGATATGGCAAGGAGGAAAATCTTGAAGAGAAGAATGGTGGCGTCGGCCGGTTCGTGCTACAGTTCCGGTGATGTTTTCTTCGCTCCATATGGTGGCAATGTGGATGATTTCGGTGCGGGAGTTGGAACAAGCGCCGGAGATGGATTCGGTGGCGCCGATGAACTCCAAGATGGACTCGATGGTGCGGAGTGAAGATCGATCAAGATGATGCCGGACATGGGCGCAAACCTTTTGCAGGGCTCTCTTTTACTTAGCCGTAATGAACTTGGCTTCTATTTACGCGTAAAATTGTTTGTGTCGTTTGAATTTAAACTTGTTTGTAAAATTCTATGTCAAATGCGAGATTTACAGTTTATCTGTTTGCGGGTCGTCGCGGTGGTGTCCAAGCAGAACCCGCATAGCCGACCCATAAAAAAGCATATTCCGCGAATATACTTTTTTACGGATCCGTTTATAGCGTTTGCATCTGTGCCAGCCCACGCCAGCCCGCAAAAACTGTTTTACGCGAACTGCAAACGCGTTTTGCGGACCGACATTTTGCGGGGTCTGCTAGAGTTGCTCTAACATGCGCCCCGGATCTGTCTCTCATTGTGAGCGTATTACCTGCGCCACATGTCACTACGCTCACCACTGGAATCGCATACATCTGAGCTGCGCAACCTTGCCAAGGACAAGGAGTATCTCCCGTATGCTGGATCACGGGATGAATCTCCGCAGAATGGCCAAACCGACGCGCGGTACGTGACGAAAAGTGCGGTACACAGCTCGGACGTACGTGCGCGTGAGAGCTTTGTTCGTGCCTACGGGCGACAAGCTGCAGGCAAAAGAACGAGGGTACGATACAAACCACTGTTGCGTCCTAGAGCACGTACGTCCGCATGTGCATTATGCGTTTTGGCCTGGATCGGCACGAGACCATGGACGATACGTGCGTGCTATACCTAACCTGGCACGTCCTCTGGTGGCTGACCTACCTGTTTGGATCATCGGATGCGCTCACAAAGCTCGAAGGGGAAATCAATTATTCGACAATAATGGTGTGGCGCCGTGCCGGAGAACATGCGGATGCAGCTCGGGCTAGGCGGGGCGCGAAAGGGGCGTCGCAACCACTGCAGTCGAAATAGGGTTCCTTTGGTGTGTGCTGTGTAGTTTGTGTAGTAGTTCAGTGAGTAGTTTCAGAAGGGTTAAGCTTTGTGTATTGACGTATCCTTGTGAGCCAGAATGCGAACTCGCCGTAGCGCCCATAGACTGTGGTGGCAGTTTTTTTTTTTTTTTTGAAACGATGGAATGTACCGTTCCGTGCTTAAGCTAAACGGGTGTTTTGTTCGTTCATTAAAATGGCAACCTACATTACAATATGAGCTGACAGAAAAAGGAACATTAGTGCCATGCCATTTCTCAGTATATGTTTATATGTAACTGGCAACGCAATATATTTTGCAGGAATAGTTATCTCAATGTATTCATGTGCGCAATTCTTCATCAGCGGTGCCTTGGATGGTTAGGAATGTAGTGGTGCCCCTAGGCCCTAGTTCATAAAAAATAAAAAACTCAGGTTTGACGCTTTGTATTTAATAAAGGCAGAACAATTAAACCCATTAAGCGTCGCATGAAGGGCGGCCAACCAGCTATGCCGCGTGGCGCAAGCTACATGATGAGAAATCTTTTGAATTTTTTTTAGATGGAGGTGAGGATTATTTTTAAATGTATTTTTTTCTTTTTTAAATGGAGGTAAGGACCTCTGATATTTTTTAAATGGAGGGTTAGGCAAAATGGCCTTCGCTCATAGGTTGCCGTGGTAAATTTTTTTCATTTTTTCATTTTTTACTTGTTTTTCAAGATGAAGGTGAGGATTTTTTTTTTCTGAGATGTTTTTCTAGACGGAGGCGAGGATTTTATGTATTATTATTTTAATGAAAACATGTGCACAACTTCCTCTCAAGCGGCGCCACAGGATGGTGCCTCAACCACTAGTTTTTCAGCGGGAGGCGATGTTTTCATCATTAGCAAGGTGCATGTAGTGACTTCGTCAATCTGAACACCTGCCGGCTCAGCTTCTCCAAGGTGCTCATAGGGATAGATGTGTCCGCGTGTGTTCAAAAAGATGAATGTATGTATGTGTTTGTAAGCGTCTGCATCTGTACTGTATCTTTAAAAAAATACTCATTCTAGCACGTAAGGTAAGTAGGATTGCATAATTACCAACTTTTCTTCACCTTTCTTTCTAGATAAACGGTCTGATTTCATTGAATGCCTACGTTGAAAAAACAAGAACCCTCAGTGTAACCACATGCGAAAATAATGTCTTTGAAAGTTGTCCACGACTGTTAATTTTGTATTCCGTATCTTGATGTTCTTCCATGATTGTATAAAGTGTTGAAGACCAAAAGATCCACTAGTTAGACGGACTATAAGGTTTCTGAAAGGCACATCAGTCGTCTATCTCAAATAGTATGAAACCAAATAAAATAAGGATGAAATGCAAAATATAGACACCATAATGAAAACAACACATATAACAAATGATGTAAGAAAAATGTCATCAACACATACCATTTCCAAAATTTAACCATCGTTCGCCAAATCAACAACCGTGGTAGCGCGAGACTTGGATCCCCGACGTCGGTTGTAACAGAATTTTCAAAATGAGTTTATATTGCTGCATTATTTTTTGGAGAGAGAGCTACGCACATGCGCTATGTTTTTTACGGGAATCTCACAACTGTTTATTGATCAAATAAAATTTTTACAGGTACATATATAACATCATACATGACGGCCAACACCTAATGGCATGCACGATGTATGTACTGCGACCATGACAGATGCAGGCCGGAGAAGACAACAGTCATGGGTGAACAGCGTACAGCGGTGTTGCAATTGATAGAAAATATTCCAGAGCAATGGCCCTTTTTTTTGCTGCCGGTGGCCCATGCTATTTACTTTTTTTAGGGTTGCCCATGCTATTTACTTTTTTTAGTGTTGCCCATGCTATTTACTTGTTCGGACCTCCGAGGGAAATATCGCGAGAGCTATGTTCGGACCTCCCATGCTATTCACTTTACATACAAGATAACAATGTTAGTCATGCATTTACAAAATGTTAGTTGTGTGTAGGAATATGTTATTGATGTACACAAAAAATGTAAAAAGTTTAGGAGTAGGATTTTCTACAAGTGATTGCCACAGAACTAGTTAAGGGTTTCAACGATGTAAAAGTTCTCAAAAATTCTGAAAAAAATACTGAACCAACACACCTATAATATAACATGATCCAATGGAGGGATTAAAAAAATACGACTGTATGTGTCCTGAACAAAAAAACAAATAGTTCAGTATATATTTATGTCGTAATGAGCTGAAATGTTTATTATTTTTGCCGAGGACACATAGATGCATATTTTGACAATCCCTCCGTTGGATCATCTTATTACATTAGAGAGATGCTCTCATATTTATTTCATATTTTTTGATAACTTTTAAACCATTAAAAGTTTAGCAACCCTAACTAGTTCTGTGGCAAGCTATGTTAGACACAGTTTTACCTATATATATATATATATATATATATATATATATATATATATATATATATATATATATATATATATATATAATGTTTCCAATGTATACAATTTTTTTACAATATGCGCAAAAAAGAGGATAAAAAAGTACATTAAAAAAATTAATCATGTATTTAGACAAACATTAAACGTGTACATAAAAAACGTTACAGATGTATACAAAAAATGTGCAATATGTATAGTGAAAGTAGACATAAGAAAAATTATATTTTATAATTTTTAATAATGTATTTCGAAAATGATAAACATGTATATATAAAATGATACCGATGTATAATGTTTATGAATAAAATAGACATAAAAAATATGTTTTAAAAATGCCAATCATGTATTCCAAAATGTTAAACGTGTATATATTAAATGTTTCTAGTACGCAAAAATGTACAATGTGTATGAAAAAAATAGACATCAGAAAATATAAGTTGTGAAAAAAATGTTAACCACCTATTTGGGAAATATTAAACGTTTTATAAAAATGTTCCTGATATATACAGAAAAAGTCAAAGAAAACCAATCAAACACAAATATACAAAGAAATAAAAAGCAAAAAAATAGCAAATCTGACAAAGAAAAAAAGAAGGAAAAGAAAGAAAATAAAAAATGGTAAAACTATGAAAAAATGACACAGACAATGGAAAACAGAAAACTGAAGAAATCCAGTGAAGAAACAAAAAAATAATCGAAAGAAAAACAATATATCTTTTTAGGGAAGAAAGAAAAAACAATAGAAAATGAAAAAGGAAAAAAAAGGGATGGAACCAGCACGTATGGAGCAAGCAAGCGACCTCACAAACGAGATAGGGTAATGTTTGTGAACGGCACGTCGGCCGAACCATTGGGTCGGACGCACGCAATCCACTGGATCCACCCTCATTGCGCGGCTGGCAGCACCCTTCGCAACCTCCCCCATGTGCCACCTGTTTCCCTTGGCCCACCACCATCGCCTTTTCCCCTCTTCTACCTCCCATTCACCATCCCCTCTCTCCCGAGCAGCCATGGCCAGCTACCACCCTGCCGCGTGCTCAATTTGCTACCCCCGACATCACATCTTGCTACAACCCGCCCGCGCACCCCCGCAACACTGCCATGGAAGCTCCACTCAGCTCCACTCCGACGAGCGAACCTCCACCCCTGGAAGCTGCAACCAGCTGAGCCAGAAGCTGCAACCATCGTCGAATTTTGCTACTACCAGCAACGGAATTTCTACATCCATCACGGTAGAGCTGCGACCTACTACGACGGTGGCTTTTTCTGTTACAACCGTCATCAAATTTTGCTACTACAGGCGAGGGATTTTGCTACAACCAACGAAGCATTTTTTGTTGCCACTGCCCGATGCCGGAGCTGGAACCGCAAATTGTTTTGCTACAACCGGCGAACACTTGAGCTGGGAACATCATATTTTTTTGCTGCATCGACTACAGCAATTTCTGTGACAGCAACACCGGAGACTTTATTTTGTTTCAACTGGCAAGAGCAAAAGCTTCCATCGACATGTTTTTTTGCTACATAGGAGCTACATCCAGGGGGAGAGGTGAGGTTGCAACATGGGCGTGCATGACCGTGCCGCTGGCGAGCGGCGCCGATGAAGTTGCAATCTATCAGGGCGGCGGCCGGATCCGGTGAGGGGGCACTATGGGGGAGCGGCAACCGACTATTTTTTGAGATCCACGAGCTTTGCAAGGCATGCGACGAGCTCGGTGGGGTGTGCGGGGGAGCATGGGCGACCTCGATGCGGCAATGGGGGGCGTGCGGGGTTGCCTCGTACGGAGGAAGAAGAAGTGCGGGGGAGAAGATGATGAATCGGACGGTTACGGGAGCGCCAATCGGACTACTGCTAGGCGACCGGCCCAACTTTGGGCCGGTGTGCCGGCGCCTAGCAGTCACCAACGAGATATCAGCGATCTAAGCGATCATCTGTGGATTTCGAGCTAGGCCGAATTTGTTTCCCATTTCCTGCTACTTTTTTTCCTTTTATTGTTCTAATTCATTATTTTGAAATTTTAATAAAGTACTCACTATTTAACCAATTTATTGAGATTTACAAAAAATAGACGTATTTCATACATTTTGATAATTTTTGAAAAAAAGTCGTGCTAAGTTAAAATTTGTTAGTGTCTTTCAAATCTTGTTCACTTATTTTTATAAACAGCATGATGCACTTTGGACAATGTTTTTCTTATAATTCATATGTTAGGTAATTTTAAAAAGTGTTCATATATTTTGGTAAAAATATTTATATATTTCATGTATTTTAAAAAGTGAAAAAAAAATTCTTCAAAAAACGTTCCTACCTATAAATAACTGTTCACAAAATTTTAACAAATATTTATGTGATTTTCTTTTCTGAATTGCATTTAAAATCATTTAATATACAATTTTCTTATAATTATAAAATTGTTCACACATTAAAAAAAAATGTTGATTTAATTTTAAAAAACATGTTTATACATATAGTTTATAAAAAAAGAGGTCTAAAAATAATTCAAATGAAAAAGGAAACATACAAATTATTAGGGCATGAAAGAAAAACAACAAAGGAATAAATGTAATCTAAAAACAATGAAACCCCCAGCTAAAACCAATACCTAGAAAATAAACCTCAGCAAGAAACCAGATGTAAAACTTGTGGTCGAAAAAACAACAAGCTAAACCAGGAAAGAAATTAGATGAAACCCTACCCAAAATGGACCGCTCCATCAATAGCACCGTTGGAGCATCTCCAACAGCCGCGTCAAACTAGTGCCGTGCTACCTCTTGAGCACTGCGTTGGTTTACCTTGAAGAGGAAAGGGTGATGCAGTAAAGTAGCGTAAATATTTTCCTCAATTTTTGAGAACGAAGGTATCAATCCAGTAGGAGGCCACGCACGAGTCCCTCGCACTGCTACGTCTTGAGCTTGCGTTGGTTTTCCCCGAAGAGGAAGGGATGATGCAGTAGAGTAGCGTAAGTATTTCTCTCAGTTTTTGAGAACCAAGGTATCAATCCAGTAGGAGGCCACACTCAAGTCCCTCGTAGCTGCACAAAGTGATAGCTACTCGCAACCAAAACGATTAGGGGTTGTCAATCCCTTCACGGTCACTTACGAGAGTGAAATCTGATAGATATAATATTTTTGGTATTTTTGGTATAAAGATGCAAAGTAAAAAGTAAGACAAAGTAAAAAAGCAAAGCAAGATTAAAGTGATGGAGATTGATATGATGAGAATAGACCCGGGGGCCATAGGTTTCACTAGTGGCTTCTCTCAAGAGCATAAGTATTCTACGGTGGGTGAACAAATTACTGTTGAGCAATTGACAGAATTGAGCATAGTTATGAGAATATCTAGGCATGATCATGTATATAGGCATCATGTCCGTGACAAGTAGACCGAAACGATTCTGCATCTACTACTATTACTCCACTCATCGACCGCTATCCAGCATGCATCTAGAGTATTAAGTTAAAAACAGAATAACGCCTTAAGCAAGATGACATGATGTAGAGAGATAAATTCATGCAATATGAAATAAACCCCATCTTGTTATCCTCGATGTCACCGATGTAATACGTGTTGGGTTTCGTAGTAATTTCAAAAAATTTCCTATGCACACACAGGATCATGTGATGCATAGCAACGAGAGGAGAGTGTTGTCTACGTACCCAACGCAGACCGACTGCGGAAGCAATGACACGACGTAGAGGAAGTAGTCGTACGTCTTCACGATCCAACCGATCAAGCACCGAAACTACGGCACCTCCGAGTTCGAGCACACGTTCAGCTCGATGACGATCCCCGGACTCCGATCCAGCAAAGTGTCGGGGAAGAGTTTCGTCAGCACGACGGCGTGGTGACGATCTTGATGAACTACAGCAGCAGGGCTTCGCCTAAACTCCGCTACAGTATTATCGAGGAATATGGTGGCAGGGGGCACCGCACACGGCTAAGGAATCGATCACGTGGATCAACTTGTGTCAACTTGTGTGTTTAGAGGTGCCCCTGCCTCCGTATATAAAGGAGCCAAGGGGGGAGGAGGCGCCGGCCAGGAGGAGGTGGCGCAGGAGGAGTCCTACTCCTACCGGGAGTAGGACTCCCCTCCAATCCTATTCCAACTAGGATTCCCAAGGGGGAAAGAGGGAGAGGGGTGGCCGGCCACCTCTCCTAGTCCTAATAGGACTAGGGGAAGGGGGGAGGCGCGCAGCCCCTTTGGGCTGCCCCTTTCTCCTTTCCACTAAGGCCCATGATGGCCCATATGGCTCCCGGGGGGTTCCGGTAACCTCCCGGTAACCCGGTAAAATCCCGATTTCACCCGGAACACTTCCGATGTCCAAACATAGACTTCCAATATATCAATCTTTATGTCTCGACCATTTCGAGACTCCTCGTCATGTCCGTGATCACATCCGGGACTCCGAACAACCTTCGGTACATCAAAATGCATAAACTCATAATATAACTGTCATCGTAACCTTAAGCGTGCGGACCCTACGGGTTCGAGAACAATGTAGACATGACCGAGACACGTCTCCGGTCAATAACCAATAGCGGGACCTGGATGCCCATATTGGCTCCTACATATTCTACGAAGATCTTTATCGGTCAGATCGCATAACAACATACGTTGTTCCCTTTGTCATCGGTATGTTACTTGCCCGAGATTCGATCGTCGGTATCCAATACCTAGTTCAATCTCGTTACTGGCAAGTCTCTTTACTCGTTCCGTAATACATCATCTCACAACTAACATATTAGTTGTAATGCTTGCAAGGCTTATGTGATGTGTATTACCGAGAGGGCCCAGAGATACCTCTCCGACAATCGGAGTGACAAATCCTAATCTCGAAATACGCCAACCCAACATCTACCTTTGGGGACACCTGTAATGCTCCTTTATAATCACCCAGTTACGTTGTGACGTTTGGTAGCACCCAAAGTGTTCCTCCGGTAAACGGGAGTTGCATAATCTCATAGTCATAGGAACATGTATAAGTCATGAAGAAAGCAATAGCAACATACTAAACGATCAGGTGCTAAGCTAATGGAATGGGTCATGTCAATCAGATCATTCAACTAATGATGTGACCTCGTTACTCAAATAACAACTCATTGTTCATGGTCAGGAAACATAACCATCTTTGATTAACGAGCTAGTCAAGTAGAGGCATACTAGTGACACTTTGTTTGTCTATGTATTCACACATGTATTATGTTTCCGGTTAATACAATTCTAGCATGAATAATAAACATTTATCATGAAATAAGGAAATAAATAATAACTTTATTATTGCCTCTAGGGCATATTTCCTTCAGTCTCCCACTTGCACTAGAGTCAATAATCTAGTTCACATCGCCATGTGATTTAACAGCAATAGTTCACATCACCATGTGATTAACACCCATAGTTCACATCGATATGTGATCAACACCCAAAGGGTTTTACTAGATTCAGTCATCTAGTTCACATCGCTATGTGAATAACACCCAAGGAGTACTAAGGTGCGATCATGTTTTTGCTTGTGAGAGAATCTTAGTCAACGGGTCTGTCACATTCAGATCCGTAAGTATTTTGCAAATATTTATGTCAACAATGCTCTGCACGGAGCTACTCTAGCTAATTGCTCCCACTTTCAATATGTATCCAGGTTGAGACTTAGTGTAACTTTTACAACAAACTCTTTTATCACCTCCATAATCGAGAAACATCTCCTTAGTCCTTACTAAGGATATTCTTGACCAATGTCCAGTGATCTACTCCTAGATCACTATTGTACTCTCTTGCCAAATTCAGAGTAAGGTATACAATAGGTCTGGTACATAGCATAGCATACTTTATAGAACCTATGACTGAGGCACAGGGAATGACTTTTCATTTTTTCTATTTTCTGATGTGGTCGGGATTTGAGTCTTACTCAATTTCATACCTTTGCAACACAGGCAAGAACTCTTTCTTTGACTGTTCCATTTTGAACTATTTCAAAATCTTGCCAAGGTATGTACTCATTGAAAATCTTATCAAGCGTCTTGATCTATCTCAATAGATCTTGATGCTTAATATGTAAGTAGCTTTTACTGAGGTCTTTTCCTTTTAAAGAACTCCTTTAAAACACTCCTTTATGCTTTGCAGAAAAATTCTACATTATTTCTGATCAACAATATGTCACTCACATATACTAATCAAAAAGGCTGTAGTGCTCCCACTCACTTTATTGTAAATACAGGCTTCTCAAAAAGTCTGTATAAAACCATATGCTTTGATCAACTCATCAAAGCGTATATTCCAACTCCGAGAGGCTTGCACCAGTCCATAGATGGATCGCTGGAGCTTGCACATTATGTTAGTACCTTTAGGATTGACAAAACCTTCTGGTTGCATCATATACAACTCTTCTTTAATAAATCCATTAAGGAATGCAGTTTTGTTTATCCATTTGCCAGATTTCATAAAATGCGGCAATTGCTAACATGATTCGGACAGACTTAAGCATAGATATGAGTGAGAAAATCTCATCGTAGTCAACACCTTGAACTTGTCGAAAACCTTTTTGCGACAATTCTAGCTTTGTAGATAGTAACACTACTATCAGCGTCCGTCTTCCTCTTAAAGATCCATTTATTCTCAATTGCTTGCCGATCATCGGGCAAGTCAACCAAAGTCCATACTTTGTTCTCATACATGGATCCCATCTCGGATTTCATGGCTTCAAGCCACTTTGCGGAATCTGGGCTCACCATCGCTTCTTCATAGTTCGTAGGTTCATCATGGTCTAGTAACATGACTTCCAGAACATGATTACCGTACCACTCTGGTGCGGATCTTACTCTGGTTGATCTACGCGGTTCAGTAGTATCTTGATCTGAAGTTTCATGATCATTATCATTGGCTTCCTCACTAACTGGTGTAGGTGTCACTGAAACAGTTTTCTGTGATGAACTAATTTCCAGTAAGGGAGCAGGTACAGTTACCTCGTCAAGTTCTACTTTCCTCCCACTCACTTCTTTCGAGAGAAATTCCTTCTCTGGAAAGGATCCATTTTAGCAACGAATGTCTTGCCTTCGGATCTGTGATAGAAGGTGTACCCAACAATTTCCTTTGGGTATGAAGACGCACTTCTCCGATTTAGGTTCGAGCTTATCAGGATGAAACTTTTTCACATAAGCATCGCAGCCCCAAACTTTAAGAAACAACAGGTTAGGTTTACTGCTAAACCATAGTTCATACAGTGTCGTCTCAACGGTTTTAGATGGTGCCCTATTTTAAAACGTGAATGCAGCTGTCTCTAATGCATAACCCCAAAACGATAGTGGTAAAGAGATATCATAGATCGCACCATATCAAATAAAGTGCGGTTACGACGTTCGAACACACCATAATGATGTGGTGTTCCAGGTGGCGTGAGCTGTGAAACTATTCCACATTGTTTTAATTGAAGACCAAACTCGTAACTCAAATATTTGTCTTCGCGATCAGATCGCAGAAACTTTATTTTCTTGTTACTTCACTCTGAAATTCTTTGAACCTTTCAACTATTTCAGACTTATGTTTCATCAAGTAGATATACCCATATCTGCTCAAATCATCTTGTGAAGGTCAGAAAACAACGATGCTTGCCACGAGCATCAGCACTCATTGGATCGCATACATCGGTATGTATTATTTCCAATAAGTCAGTAGCTCGTTCCATTGTTCCGGAGAACGGAGTTTTAGTCATCTTGCCCAAAAGGCACAGTTCGCAAGCATCAAGTGATTCATAATCAAGTGATTCCAAAATTCCATCAGTATGGAGTTTCTTCATGCGCTTTACACCAATATGACCTAAACGGCAGTGCTACAAACAAGTTGCACTTATCATTATTAACTTTGCATCTTTTGGTTTCAATATTATGATTATGTGTATCACTACGATCGAGATCCAACAAACTATTTTCATTGGGTGTGTAACCATATAAGGTTCTATTCATGTAAACAGAACAACAATTTATTCTCTTACTCAAATGAATAATCGTATTACAATAAACATGATCAAATCATATTTATGCTCAACGCAAACACCAAATAACACTTATTTAGGTTCAACACTAATCCCGAAAGTATAGGGAGTGTGTGACGATGATCATATCAATCTTGGAACCACTTCCAACACACATCGTCACTTCACCCTTAACTAGTCTCTGTTTATTCTGCAACTCCCGTTTCGAGTTACTAATCTTAGCAACTGAACTAGTATCAAATACTGAGGGTTTGCGATAAACACTAGTAAAGTACACATCAATAACATGTATATCAAATATACTTATGTTCACTTTGCCATCCTTCTTATCCGCCAATCACTTGGGGTAGATCCGCTTCCAGTGACCAGTCCCTTTGCAGTAGAAACACTTAGTCTCAGGCTTAGGATCAGACTTGGGCTTCTTCACTTGAGCAGCAACTTGCTTGCTGTTCTTCTTGAAGTTCCCCTTCTTCCTTCTGCCTCTTTTCTTGAAACTAGTGGTCTTGTCTACCATCAACACTTGATGTTTTTCTCGATTTCTACCTTCGTCAATTTCCGCATTACGAAGAGCTTGGGAATCGTTTCCGTTATCCCTTGCATGTCATAGTTCATCACGAAGTTCTACTAACTTGGTGATGGTGACTAGAGAATTCTGTCAATCACTATCTTATCTGGAAGATTAACTCCCACTTGATTCAAGCGATTGTAGTATTCAGACAATCTGAGCACATGCTCACTAGTTGAGCGATTCTCCTCCATCTTTTAGCTATAGAACTTGTTGGAGACTTCATATCTCTCAACTCGGGTATTTGCTTGAAATATTAGCTTCAACTCCTGGAACATCTCATATGGTCCATGACATTCAAAACGTCTTTGAAGTCCCGATTCTAAGCCGTTAAGCATGGTGCACTTAAACTATCAAGTAGTCATCATATTGAGCTAGCCAAACGTTCATAACGTCTGCATTTGCTCCTGCAATAGGTCCGTCACCTAGCGGTGCATTAAGGACATAATTCTTCTGTGCAGCAATGAGGATTTAACCTCAGATCACGGATCAAATCCGCAACATTGCTACTAACATTTTTCAACACAATTTTCTCTAGGAACATATCAAAATAAACACAGGGAAGCAACAACGCGAGCTATTGATCTACAACATGATTTGCAAAATACTACCAGGACTAAGTTCATGATAAATTTAAGTTCAATTTAATCATATTACTTAAGAACTCCCACTTAGATAGACATCCCTCTAATCCTCTAAGTGATCACGTGATCCAAATCAACTAAACCATGTCCGATCATCACGTGAGATGGAGTAGTTTCATCGGTGAACATCATTATGTTGATCATATCTACTATATGATTCACGCTCGACCTTTCGGTCTCCGTGTTCCGAGGCCATATCTGCATATGCTAGGCTCGTCAAGTTTAACCTGAGTATTCTGCGTGTGCAAAACTGGCTTGTACCCGTTGTAGATGGACGTAGAGCTTATCACACCCGATCATCACGTGGTGTCTGGGCACGACGAACTTTGGCAACGGTGCATACTCAGGGAGAACACTTCTTGATAATTTAGTGAGAGATCATCTTATAATGCTACCGTCAATCAAAGCAAGATAAGATGCATAAAAGGATAAACATCACATGCAATCAATATAAGTGATATGATATGGCCATCATCATCTCGTGCTTGTGATCTCCATCTCCGAAGCACCGTCATGATCACCATCGTCACCGGCGCGACACCTTGATCTCCATCGTAGCATCGTTGTCGTCTCGCCAATCTTATGCTTCCACGACTATCACTACCGTTTAGTAATAAAGTAAAGCATTACATCGCGATTGCATTGCATACAATAAAGCGACAACCATATGGCTCCAGCCAGTTGCCGATAACTCGGTTACAAAACATGATCATCTCATACAATAAAATTTAGCATCATGCCTTGACCATATCACATCACAACATGCCCTACAAAAACAAGTTAGACGTCCTCTACTTTGTTGTTGCATGTTTTACGTGGCTGCTACGGGCTTAAGTAAGAACCAATCTCACCTACGCATCAAAACCACAACGATAGTTTGTCAAATAGACTCCGTTTTAACCTTCTCAAGGACCGGGCGTAGCCATACTCGGTTCAACTAAAGTTGGAGAGACAGTCGCCCGCAAGCCATCTATGTGCAAAGCACATCGAGGGAACCGGTCTCGCGTAAGCGTACGCGTAAGGTTGGTCCGGGTCGTCTCGTCCAACAATACCGCCGAACCAAAATATGACATGCTGGTAGGCAGTATGACTTGTATCGTCCACAACTCACTTGTGTTCTACTCGTGCATATAACATCAACATCAATAACCTAGGCTCGGATGCCACTGTTGGGTTTCGTAGTAATTTCAAAAATTTTCCTACGCGCACACAGGATCATGTGATGCATAGCAACGAGAGGAGAGTGTTGTCTACGTACCCAACGCAGACCGACTGCAGAAGCAATGACACGACGTAGAGGAAGTAGTCGTACGTCTTCACGATCCAACCGATCAAGCACCGAAACTACGGCACCTCCGAGTTCGAGCACACGTTCAGCTCGATGACGATCCCCGGACTCCGATCCAGCAAAGTGTCGGGGAAGAGTTTCGTCAGCACGACAGCGTGGTGACGATCTTGATGAACTACAGCAGCAGGGCTTCGCCTAAACTCCGCTACAGTATTATCGAGGAATATGGTGGCAGGGGGCACCGCACACGGCTAAGGAATCGATCACGTGGATCAACTTGTGTCAACTTGTGTGTTTAGAGGTGCCCCTGCCTCCGTATATAAAGGAGCCAAGGGGGGAGGAGGCGCCGGCCAGGAGGAGGTGGCGCAGGAGGAGTCCTACTCCTACCGGGAGTAGGACTCCCCTCCAATCCTATTCCAACTAGGATTCCCAAGGGGGAAAGAGGGAGAGGGGTGGCCGGCCACCTCTCCTAGTCCTAATAGGACTAGGGGAAGGGGGGAGGCGCGCAGCCCCTTTGGTCTGCCCCTTTCTCCTTTCCACTAAGGCCCATGATGGCCCATATGGCTCCCGGGGGGTTCCGGTAACCTCCCGGTAACCCGGTAAAATCCCGATTTCACCCGGAACACTTCCGATGTCCAAACATAGACTTCCAATATATCAATCTTTATGTCTCGACCATTTCGAGACTCCTCGTCATGTCTGTGATCACATCCGGGACTCTGAACAACCTTCGGTACATCAAAATGCATAAACTCATAATATAACTGTCATCGTAACCTTAAGCGTGCGGACCCTACGGGTTCGAGAACAATGTAGACATGACCGAGACACGTCTCCGGTCAATAACCAATAGCGGGACCTGGATGCCCATATTGGCTCCTACATATTCTACGAAGATCTTTATCGGTCAGACCGCATAACAACATACGTTGTTCCCTTTGTCATCGGTATGTTACTTGCCCGAGATTCGATCATCGGTATCCAATACCTAGTTCAATCTCATTACTGGCAAGTCTCTTTACTCGTTCCGTAATACATCATCTCACAACTAACATATTAGTTGTAATGCTTGCAAGGCTTATGTGATGTGTATTACCGAGAGGGCCCAGAGATACCTCTCCGACAATCGGAGTGACAAATCCTAATCTCGAAATACGCCAACCCAACATCTACCTTTGGGGACACCTGTAATGCTCCTTTATAATCACCCAGTTACGTTGTGACGTTTGGTAGCACCCAAAGTGTTCCTCTGGTAAACGGGAGTTGCATAATCTCATAGTCATAGGAACATGTATAAGTCATGAAGAAAGCAATAGCAACATACTAAACGATCAGGTGCTAAGCTAATGGAATGGGTCATGTCAATCAGATCATTCAACTAATGATGTGACCTCGTTACTCAAATAACAACTCATTGTTCATGGTCAGGAAACATAACCATCTTTGATTAACGAGCTAGTCAAGTAGAGGCATACTAGTGACACTTTGTTTGTCTATGTATTCACACATGTATTATGTTTCCGGTTAATACAATTCTAGCATGAATAATAAACATTTATCATGAAATAAGGAAATAAATAATAACTTTATTATTGCCTCTAGGGCATATTTCCTTCAATACGTGCCTTGCTGCTCCTTCTGTCACTGGGAAAGGACGCCGCAAGATCGAACCCAAAGCTAAGCACTTCTTCCATGGCAAGAACTACCAATCTAGTTGGCCAAACCAAACGGATAATTCAAAGAGACTTGCAAAGATAACCAATCATACATAAAAGAATTCAGAGAAGATTCAAATATTATTCATAGATAGACTTGATCATAAACCAACAATTCATCGGTCTCAACGAACACACCACAAAAAAAGATTACATCGAATAGATCTCCACAAAAGAGGGGGCGAACTTTGTATTGAGATCCAAAGAGAGAGAAGAATCCATCTAGCTACTAACTATGGACCCGAAGGTCTGAGGTAAACTACTCACACTTCATCGGAGAGGCTATGGTGATGTAGAAGCCCTCCGTGATGACAGCCCTCTTCCGGCGGAGCTCCGAAACAGGCCCCAAGATGGGATCTCGTGGATACAGAAAGTTGTGGCAGTGGAATTAGGTTTTTGGCTCCTGTTCTGATCGTTTGGGGGTACGTGTGTATATATAGGAGGAAGGAGTACGTCGATGGAGCACCGAGGGGCCCACAAGGCAGGGGGGCGCGCCCCCCACCCTCGTGACCTCCTCTTTGACTCCTTGGAGTAGGGTCGAAGTCTCCTGGATCACGTTCCCGAAGGTTTTATTCCGTTTGGACTTCGTTTGATATTCTGTTTCTCAGAAACATTGAAATAGGCAAAAAAACAACAATTCTGGGCTGGGCCTCCGGTTAATAGGTTAGTCCCAAAAATAATATAAAAGTGGAAAATAAAGCCCAATATAGTCCAAAATAGTAGATAATATAGCATGGAGCAATCAAAAATTATAGATACGTTGGAGACGTATCAGGCATCCCCAAGCTTAATTCCTGCTCGTCCTCGAGTAGGTAAATGATAAAAAGAGAATCTTTGATGCGGAGTGCTACTTGGCATAATTCCAATGCAAATCTTCTTAATTGTGATATGAATATTCAGATTCGAAAGATTCAAGACAAAAATTTATATTGACATAAAAATAATAATACTTCAAGCATACTAACAAAGCAATTATGTCTTCTCAAAATAACATGGCCAAAGAAAGTTATCCCTACAAAATCATATAGTCTGGATATGCTCTATCTTCACCACACAAAGTATTTAAATCATGCACAACCCCGACGACAAGCCAAGCAATTGTTTCATACTCTAACTTTTCAAAACTTTTTCAATCTCCATGCAATACATGAGTGTCGGTGTCAAAACCGGTGGATCTCGGGTAGGGGGTCCCGAACTGTGCGTCTAGGCCGGATGGTAACAGGAGGCAAGGGACACGAAGTTTTACCCAGGTTCGGGCCCTCTTGATGGAGGTAAAACCCTACGTCCTGCTTGATTAATATTGATGATATGGGTAGTACAAGAGTAGATCTACCACGAGATCTGAGATGCTAAACCCTAGAAGCTAGCCTATGGTATGATTGTTGTTCTATATGTTGTCCTACAGACTAAAACCCTCCGGTTTATATAGACACCGGAGAGGGTTAGGGTTACACAAAGTCGGTTACAATGGTAGGAGATCTATATATCCGTATCGCCAAGCTTGCCTTCCACGCCAAGGAGAGTCCCTTCCGGACACGGGACGAAGTCTTCAATCTTGTATCTTCATAGTCCAGGAGTCCGGCTGAAGGTATAGTCCGGCCATCCGGACACCCCCTAATCCAGGACTCCCTCAGTAGCCCCTGAACCAGGCTTCAATGACGACGAGTCTGGCCCGCAGATTGTCTCCGGCATTGCAAGGCGGGTTCCTCCTCCAAGTACTTCATAGAAGATTTGAACACAAAGACAGTGTCCGGCTCTGCAAAATAAGTTTCCACATATTGCCATAGAGAGAATAATATTTTCACAAATCTAATCTGCTGACGTATTCCATAGTGTGACGCACCACGGCCAGGCCTTTATTCGAATCGTTTTATTATCCCACCTCAGCACGTCATGCGAGGCGGTTTCCTTGTCACGTCTTGTTAAAGCAGAGATCGTGTCCCCTTATTCCGGGATTCTCATCAATACGGGCGTGGGTAACCCAACCGCGCCATTGATTATGATGCGTGGAGATAAGCGAGTTTTACCAGGCTGGTGGGGACACGTAGTGGCGTCCACCCATATAAGAGGATAAGGATCCACCTTTTCACCTACACCTTCTTCCTCCTTTGCCTATCCATTTTCGCGCACTCGAGCTCCAGCGCCCAAGTCAGCACTCCCCACCTCAACCTTCTCCAGCCATGTCTGGAGCGGGAGGCAAGTGGATGCTCTCCTCCGTCACGGAGGGACACATCAAAAAACTGAGGAAGGCCGGATACTTGTGTAACGACATCGCGTACCGGCTTCCCGAAGAGGGGCAGCTCCTCCCCACCCCAAGGCCCCATGAGAGGGTAGTGTTCCTTCCCCACTTCCTCCGCGGATTGGGCTTTCCTATCCACCCATTTGTCTGGGGACTCATGTTCTACTACGGCCTGGATTTCCATGATCTGGCCCCGAACTTCATCCTCAACATCTCGGCATTTATCGTCGTGTGCGAGGCTTTCCTCTGCATCCGCCCCCATTTCGGCCTATGGCTCAAGACTTTCAATGTCAAGCCGAAGGTGGTGCGCGGCAACCAGGCGGAGTGCGGAGGCGCCATGGTGGGCAAGATGCCCAACGTCTTATGGCTCGAGGGGTCCTATGTGGAGACCCTGAAGGGGTGGCAATCGGGATGGTTTTACATCACCGAGCCGCGCGACCCTAAGTGGGTTGCAGCCCCCGAGTTCCGGTCCGGACCCCCAACGCGGCTCACGTCCTGGAAAGAGACGGGCCTGTCGTGGGGCAGCAAAGGAGAGGTGACCGGACTGCAAACATGCATCCAAACCCTGGTGGACAAGCAGCTCAAGCTTGTTAACGTAGTCCTGGTTATGCTCATCCGCCTGATCCTCCTGTGTCAACAACGGGCCTTCAATTTGTGGGAGTTCAACCCGGCGCAACACCGAACTCTGAGCAGGCTCTTCGGCACGACGTATGAAGATGGCTGGAAGGTGCTTTTCAAGGGCGCCGAGGCTCCCGCATCCGCTACCGAGGATCGCGGATTCAGCGCGCAGCGTCACGCTAGCGCGGTAAGTTGTTTGTACCTTTTACAGGGTATTAGTTTTTCATAGTTTAACTCTATGCGGGATCTAAAATCCCTTACCTTTGACAGGTTTGGCAGGCGAAGTCCGGACAGATCGGCTGTCCAGCTCCTTTGCCCGAGGACCCAGCAGATGCCCACTTGGCGAAGCTGCTGGTTCTGGCACCCCATGTGGTGCCGGAGAAGAAGGCCATGAAGAAGGCCATGGGGACTCGAAAAAGTGCCTGGCGCCAGGAGGTGTCGGGTTCATCATCCGACGGCTCCAAGGCGCATTCCTCCCGTGAAGACGAGGATGAGGAATAAGAGACCTCTCCCCCTCCAGCGAGGGGAGATAAGAAAAGGAAGGCCGCCCTCACTGGGGAGGCCGAAGGGTCCAAGAAGGGGAAAACCCTTCCTCCGGACTACTCCACCGATGCCGACGACGGCGGAGAGGAGTGGCCGCTCAGGGCCAAGCCCCTGGCGAAATCGTAAGTATCAGGATACCAGAGTAATTCATAGTATTCCTTTATTGCACAGCTTTCCCTTATGTCAAATATGATTATGCAGCCCACCCAAAGACCGACTCGACGCGTCGTCGAGCGGTTCACTGGACTCGTCGGATGTGAATTCGCTTCCGACGGCTACCTCCCCCCGCCCTACGGACGACGCCGAAGTGTTGTCCCAACAGGTTCCAAGCCAGGAGGAGGTGGTCCCGGAGGCACCGCAAGGCGACCTCCCAAACTCCAGGAGTAAAGAGGAAAAAACCCCAGGGCTCCAAGTCCGGTTCTAGGCCGGACACCGCTCCGGAACCTTCAAAGGTTCCAGAGTCCGGCGGGCGACCTCCTTCCAAGAGGAGCAAGCCCACCGTGCCGGTGACCCCCGTCCAACCGGAGGCGCCGGACAACCTGTTGGAGGTGCTCAAAGGCGCCTCCATCGACGAGGAGCACCGCACCATTATGAGTGCGGTGGTCCAGAAGGTTCAGTCTGCCAAGAGCGGACTGACTGAAACTTGTACTAGCCTTTTAACAGGATTTGAGGTAAGTAAAGAATGTGTAAATAATATTACCGCATAGACAGTAGCCCCTGCTAGCATTCGGGAAGAAAAGCCGAATAGAGGATCAAATAAAATTCGCAGGAGTCTAACAAAAAGGAGTCAATATGCGTATGCAGGCTTCTCTGCTGGCGTCCGCCGCACTGACTGCGGAAGTGGACACACTAAAGCAGAACCTCGAGCAGTCCAAGCAAGAGCTCGGGTGTGCCAAGAAGCATCTTGAGGATAAGGAAGGTAAGAAATACCTTGTTTAAATATATATAAAAAAAGTGCAATTGCAAAAAATGACAGGATTATCATGGCTATTGTAGGGGCCACGTCGGAGGCGGCGACCCTTAAGCAAGCACTGGTCGAGGCCGAGAAGAGGGCGGCCACGGAGCGCACCGAGCGGGAGAAGTATGAGGCCCAGGTTGGAAAGGTGCGGCAAGAGCTCCAGGCTCTCATGAAAAAACATGAGAGTTTGGAGCTTGACTCAAAGACGCGAGCGTCCGAGCTCGCGATGGCTATTGAAAATGCCAAGTCTGCCAAGGCCGAATCCCAGAAGACCCTCCAGGAGTTGGATGCGGTGAAAAAGATAGCGGCGGGTAAGGCATTCTTTATGCAAAGCAAACACATAAACGTGAGTTACTTGTTACTTACCCGAATCCGGAGCTCTCCAGGAGCATTCGCAGATCTTCCCCGTAGCGTGTCCGATGCCGCCGCATTCTATCGAGCCGAGGAGGGCAGCTTGACAGAGAAGGTGTTCTGGTCTCAGTATGCTGAGGCCGGACACCCCGTGCCCCTGAGCGACCAGCTGAAGCAACTGGTCAAGCTCCACAAGGCGGCCGAACAGGCCATGAAGGGCCTCATAGTTCGGCTGTGGCCTGGAGAGGCTCTGCCTGGGAGCTATTTAGGGCTGGTGCGGCGGCTGGTGGGGGCCTGTCCAAGGCTCGAAGTCATCAAGCGCTCCGTCTGCATTGAGGGTGCCCGTAGGGCCCTTGCCCATGCTAAGGTGCACTGGGGCAAGCTGGATGCTGAGAAGCTTGTGAAGGACGGGCCACCGCTGGGGAAAGAGCATCACAAGCCCGAGAATTATTATACGGATGTTCTGAAGGGTGCCCGCCTTGTGGCGGATGAATGTTCCAGGGATGTAATTTTTGAGTAAAACTCGCTTGTTTTGTCCTGTGCGCTGAAAACTTGTTCATATGCGCTAAGCAATGCTGTTGGAATTTAAAATATTACCTTCTGTGCGGCTGTTTATCAATTCTGAGAGATGGCGAGTCGTCGACTTCTGCCCCCGTGCCGCTAGTGCTGGGGTGTTCGGGGATAAACTTGAGCGCTCTTTTTCCCATGTTTGGGTCCTTCGAGGGAGGCGCTCAGCACAACGAACAAGGCAATCGGACTATAACGCGTGAACACTCTCACTTAGCCATAGAATTCTATAATTTTAAATTTCGGCGAAGCCCCTAGTATTCGGAAGACCGAGTTCGGGGCGCTATCCACGCCTTGGCCGGACAGAGCCGACTCCTCGCTCTAAGCGGCATAAGTCTTTAGGGACTCGAAAAACCTCTCGAACAGCGACCGGCTCTCGCTTCATCATGACAGTCAGTTTTAGCTTTCTCTACTGAGGTGCTCGACCCAGCTCAACTGGGGTACAATCGCAGTAGTTCTCCTAGTGCTACCTTAGCCGATATAGCGGAATGTAAGGCACCAAAACATAGGAGCCGGGCAAACCCAACTATTGACCCAAGACATGATTCGGAGCCGATGCATATAATGCTATAAGTTCGGGGTGCCGCACTTTTTAAAGTGTTCGGACTTCTCACACCATATTGAGGGGTACTAAAGCCCCTGGCGCATTTTGGCTGTACCAAAGTGTACGGGTGCAACACGTCGTTAAGGAACATATATTTGTAAAAAAAGAGTAATGAAAAAATAGACAAAAGCTATGCATTGTTTATTAAAAAGGGCTGCGATCAAAGCAGGACGATACAAAATAATGCGATAAGCAAAAGGTTGGACTATTTAACATGGCCGTTCCAGGGGCAGGCTGCGGAATGGTATGCGAAACAGGTATACTGCTCATGATAGAGACCACCTGGGAGTTCCGTAATGCGGCATGGCTTGTCTGCTTCCCTGGTTCTTGCATCATTTGTGCGGCAATTGAACTGCCGAACAGGCCTTCCGAAGAATGGAGTCCTGAAAGTAAGAGAAAATTAAAAAATCGGCAGCCCCTGGTGCGGTTTAAGCCGTGTTTCAGGCGTGTCGTGATGGTGCCCCTCCCCCTATACCCATGGTATTTCTAGAGCGTAGTTATGTATGCGAAGCACTGGCGTTGCATTTTTGCGAGGGCTGGGGTTGGGGCCGCATTGCTACGCTTGCTTGGAACCTGCCAGGCGGTCTTGTTGTAGGTTACTCTGGGCGCGCTTGACGGTGTCCAGACGTTTAATGGCCGGACTGGAGAACTGCCTGGAGAGGCTACTTTGTACTTTCGCTGTAAGGGGCGCCGTGTGCTCCTCCGTTCGGAGGGAGCGTTCGGTGTTTCCATTGACCGTAATTACTCCTCGAGGGCCTGGCATCTTGAGCTTAAGGTATGCGTAGTGCGGTACCGCATTGAACTTGGCGAATGCGGTTCGCCCAAGCAGTGCGTGATAGCCACTGTGGAATGGGACTATGTCGAAGATTAACTCCTCACTTCGGAAATTATCCAGAGATCCGAAGACCAGTTCAAGTGTGACTGAGCCTGTACAGTTGGCCTCTACACCTGGTATTACGCCTTTAAAGGTCGTTTTGGTGGGCCTAATCCTCGAGGGATCTATGCCCATTTTCCGCACTGTATCCTGGTAAAGCAGGTTCAGGCTGCTGCCGTCGTCCATAAGGACTCTAGTGAGATGAAATCCGTCAATAATTGGGTCTAGAACCAATGCGGCGAATCTGCCATGACGGGTGCTAGTGGGATGGTCCCTTTGATCAAAGGTGATCGGGCAGGAGGACCATGGGTTGAACTTTAGGGCGACTGGCTCTACCGCGTATACGTCCCTTAACGCGCGCTTCCGCTCCCTCTTGGGGATGTGGGTTGCGTATATCATGTTCACCGTCCGCACTTGTGGGGGAAAACCCTTTTGTCCACTGTTGTTCAGCGGCCGGGGCTCTTCGTCGTCATCGCTATGCAGCCCCTTGTCAGTATTTTCGGCATTTAACTTGCCTGCCTGCTTGAACACACAACAATCCCTGTTAGTGTGATTGGCCGGCTTTTTGGGGGTGCCATGTATCTGGCACAAGCGGTCAAGTATTCGGTCCAAACTGGACGGGCCCCTAGGATTTCTTTTGAATAGCTTTTTCCGCTGACCGGATTTATAGCCTCTGAATCCGGCATTAACTGCCATATCCTCAGCGTTGTCGCCGTTAATGCGGCGCTTCTGCTTGTTGCGACGCGACCTGCCACTACTGTTCCTGGTATCCGAATTACCATGGTTCTTGGTCATATTGTTGCTACGAGCAAGCCAGCTGTCTTCTCCCGCGCAAAAGCGGGTCATGAGTGTCGTGAGTGCTGCCATAGATTTCGGCTTTTCCTGTCCAAGGTGCCGGGCAAGCCACTCATCACGGATATTGTGCTTGAAGGCTGCTAGGGCCTCTGCGTCCGGACAGTCGACTATTTGATTTTTCTTTGTTAGGAACCATGTCCAGAATTGCTTGGCCGATTCATCTAGCTGCTGAATTACGTGGCTTAGGTCATCTGCGTCTCGGGGTCGCACATAAGTGCCCTGGAAATTGTCGAGGAATGCGGCTTCCAGGTCCTCCCAACAACTGATTGATCCTGCTGGCAAGCTGTTAAGCCAATGCCGAGCTGGTCCTTTAAGCTTGAGTGGGAGGTATTTGATGGCGTGGAGATCATCGCCGCGGGCCATATGGATATGAAGGAGATAATCCTCGATCCATACCGCAGGATCTGTTATGCCATCATATGATTCGATGTTTACGGGTTTGAAACCCTCGGGGATTTGATGATCCATTACTTCATCTGTTAAGCATAATGGGTGTGCGGCGCCTCTGTACTGGGCTATATCACGACGTAGCTCCAAGGAGCTTTGTCTATTGTGTTCGGCCCTACCGGATTTGTGTCCGACGTGACGGTTACCGTCTCGAGTCGTGGGGCACCCACGCGATTCGTAGATCGATCTTGTTTGCCTTGCCTTGTCCTCCAACATATCTCGCAGGTCAGGCGCATTTTCCCGTGCCTTGGTACGGGGTGCGGCTTGAGTGGAGGGCCGAGAGGCCTCTCTGTCACGGCCACGAGGTGGCCGGTCGGCCGTATCAAATGCTGGTGATGTAGGTTTAAGTGCTTCCTCCTCTAATCGGGGTAGCAACCTGCGCTTTGGGTAGCTCTTGGAGGGGCGTTCGAGTTTATGCTCCTCGGCCGCAAGGACTTCGGTCCATCTGTCGGCTAGCAAATCTTGATCAGCTCTAAGCTGTTGCCGTTTTTTTCTTGAGGCTTCTTGCCGTGGCCATAAGCCTGCGTTGAAAACGCTCTTGCTCGACGGGATCCTCTGGCATGACGAATTCTTCATCATCGAGGCTTGCCTCGTCTTCGGAGGGAGGCATATAATTATCGTCCTCGACCTCTCTGTCTGCCGCTCTCTCATGAGGGCTGGCTTCTCCATCCTCCTGTGATGAATCTTACTGGAGGGGGTTTTCTTCGGCACTCTCCGGAGTATTATTATCTCCTGTGCTGGAATCACCGTATTTGCTTTGGCGGGATTTTGAGCGGCGCCGCTGACGCCGGCGCTTAGGCTGTTTCTTGGAGGGGTCATCCTCTGCTGTTCCATCGCCATCTCCTTCTTTTGGGGTGTCCACCATGTATATGTCATATGACGAGGTGGCTTTCCAGAGCCCAATAGGCGCTGGTTCTTCATCGTCTCCTGCATCGGCGTCCATACCGTCGATGTCTTCCGAGTCGAAGTCGAGCATGTCGGTTAAATCGTCGATAGTGGCTACAAAGTGGGTGGTGGGTGGGCTTTGAATTTCTTCATCATCCGTATCCCAACCTTGTTGACCGTAGTCCGGCCGGGCTCTCCTGATAAAGAGAGAGACTTTAGTGTCTTCAAAATATCGCCAAAAGGCGAGTGCTGAAAGATGTCCGTGGCAGTAAACTCCATGATCGGCGCCCAATCGGATTCGATTGGCAGGGGCGCGGAGGGTTCGGAGTCCGGAGAGGAGTCCGGCTCCTTGGAGTCACGAGTCTCGCGGAGTGCGGGGCTGGTGTTCGGCTCGATCACCGTTGGGATTGCAGCCCCCGAGGCGGCGTCCAACCACCTATCCTCGATCGGCGCAGTTGGCTCCGAATTAAGGGTCGAAGCCGATGCGGGTGCGGCCTCCAGGGCACTATTCGGCGGCAGAGCTAGATCATGCTCGGTAGTGGCTCGAATCCGTCAAAGATCAAGTCCCCGCGGATGTCAGCCGTGTAGTTTAAACTTCCAAATCTGAGCTGACGGCCAGGGGCATAGCTTTCGATCTGCTCCAGATGGCCAGGTGAATTGGCCCGCATTGCGAAGCCACCGAAGACGAAGATCTGTCCGGGGAGGAAGGTCTCACCCTGGACTACATCGCTATTGATGATTGTAGGAGCCATCAAGCCTGACGGCGACGACACAGAGGAACTCTCAATGAAAGCACCAATGTCGGTGTCAAAACCGGCGGATCTCAGGTAGGGGGTCCCGAACTGTGCGTCTAGGCCGGATGGTAACAGGAGGCAAGGGACACGAAGTTTTACCCAGGTTCGGGCCCTCTTGATGGAGGTAAAACCCTACGTCCTGCTTGATTAATATTGATGATATGGGTAGTACAAGAGTAGATCTACCACGAGATCGGAGAGGCTAAACCCTAGAAGCTAGCCTATGGTATGATTGTTGTTCTATATGTTGTCCTACGGACTAAAACCCTCCGGTTTATATAGACACCGGAGAGGGTTAGGGTTACACAAAGTCGGTTACAATGGTAGGAGATCTATATATCCGTATCGCCAAGCTTGCCTTCCACGCCAAGGAAAGTCCCTTCCGGACACGGGATGAAGTCTTCAATCTTGTATCTTCATAGTCCAGGAGTCCGGCTGAAGGTATAGTCCGGCCATCTGGACACCCCCTAATCCAGGACTCCCTCAATGAGCGTGAGCCATGGATATAGCACTATAGGTGGAATAGAATGGTGGTTGTGGAGAAGACAAAAAGGAGGGGAAGATAGTCTCACATCAACTAGGCGTATCAACGGGCTATGGAGATGCCCATCAATAGATATCAATTTGAGTGTGTAGGGATTGCCATGCAACAGATGCACTAGAGCTATAAATGTATGAAAGCTTAACAAAAAAAACTAGTGGGTGTGCATCCAACTTGCTTGCTCACGAAGACCTAGGGCACTTGAGGAGGCCCATCATTGGAATATACAAGCCAAGTTCTATAATGTAAAATTCCCACTAGTATATGAAAGTGATAACATGAGAGACTCTCTACTATGAAGATCATGGTGCTACTTTGAAGCACAAGTGTGGTAAAATGATAGTATCATTGCCCCTTTTTATTTATTTTCTCTTTTTTGGGCCTTCTTTTTTTGGCTTTCTCTTTTTTGGGGGACAATGCTCTATTAAATGATGATCATCACACTTTTATTTATTTACAACTCAATGATTACAACTCGATTCTAAAACAAAGTATGACTCTATATGGATGCCTCTGGCGGTGTACCAGGATATGCAATGAATCAAGAGTGACAAGTATGAAGAAATTATGAATGGTGGCTTTGCCACAAATACTATGTCAACTACATGATCATGCTAAGCAATATGACAATGATGAATGTGTCATGATGAACTAGATGATGGAAAGTTGCATGGCAATATATCTCGGAATGGCTATGGAAATGCCATAATAGGTAGGTATGGTGGCTGTTTTGAGGAAGGTATATGGTAGGTGTATGATACCGGCGAAAGGTGCGCGGTATTAGAGATGCTAGCAAAGTTGGAAGGGTGAGAGTGCGTATGATCCATGGACTCAACATTAGTCATAAAGAACTCATATACTTATTGCAAAAATCTAGAAGTTATCAAAGCAAAGTATTACGCGCATGCTCCTAGGGGGATAGATTGGTAGGAAAAGACCATCGCTCGTCCCCGACCGCCACTCATAAGGAAGACAACCAATAAATAAATCATGCTCCGGCTTCATCACATAACGGTTCACCATACGTGCATGCTACGGTAATCACAAACTTTAACACAAGTATTCTTTAAATTCACAACTACTCAACTAGCATGACTTTAATATTATCACCTCCATATCTCAAAACAATTATCAAGCTTCAATCTTTTCTTAGTATTCAACACACTCAAAAGAAAGTTTCACAAATATTGAATACCAAGCATATTATTATTAAGCAAATTATCATGCTATTAAGAGACTCTCAAAATAATTTAAGTGAAGCATGAGAGATCAATAGTTTCTTTAAAACAAATCCACCACCGTGCTCTAAAAGATCTAAGTGAAGCACATACAGCAAAACTACTTATCTCAAAAGATATAAGTGAAGCACATAGAGTATTCTATCAAATTTTAATTCATGTATGGCTCTCTCAAAATGTGTGTACAGCAAGGATGATTGTGGCATACTAAGACACAAAGACACAAATAATACAAGATGCTCCAAGCAAAACACATATCATGTTGGTGAATAAAAATATAGCTCCAAGTAAATTACCCATGGAAGTGGACGAAAGAGGGGATGCCTTCCGGGGCATCCCCAAGCTTTGACTTTTTGGTGTCCTTGGATTATCTCGGGGGTGCCATGGGCATCCCCAAGCTTAAGCTCTTGACACTCCTTGTTCCATGATCCATCAAAAGAATTCACCCAAAACTTGAAAACTTCACAACACAAAACTAAAAATAGAAAACTCGTGAGCTCCCTTAGCGAAAGAAAACAAAAGACCACTTCAAGGTACTGTAATGAACTCATTATTTATTTATATTGGTGTTAAACCTACTGTATTCAAACTTCTCTATGGATTATAAACTATTTTACTAACCATAGATTCATCAAAATAAGCAAACAACACACGAAAAACAGAATCTGTCAAAAACAGAATAGTCTGTAGTAATCTGTAGCTAGCGCAAGATCTGGAACCCCAAAAATTCTAAAATAAATTTCTGGACGTGAGGAATTTACCTATTAATCATCTTCAAAAAATAATTAATTAAATAGCACTCTTCAAATAAAAATGACAGCAGTTCTCGTGAGCTAAAGTTTCTGTTTTTTACAGCAACTTCAACAATACTTTCCCCAAGTCTTCCCAACGGTTCTACTTGGCACAAACACTAATTAAACACAGAAAACACAACCAAAACAGAGGCTAAATAATTTATTTATTACTAAGCAGGAGCAAAAATCAAGGAATAAAAATAAAATTGGGTTGCCTCCCAACAAGCGCTATCGTTTAACGCCCCTAGCTAGGCATAAAAGCGAGGATAGATCTAAGTATTGCCATCTTTGGTATGCAATCCATAAGTGGCTCTCATGATAGTTTCATATGGTAATTTTATTTTCTTTCTTGGAAAGTGTTACATGCCCTTTTTAATGGAAATTGAAATCTAATATTCCCTTCCTTCATATCAATAATCGCACCAACCGTTCTAAGGAAAGGTCTACCAAGAATAATAAGGCAAGAAGGATTGCAATCTATATCAAGAACAATGAAATCTACGGGCACATAATTCCTATTTGCAACAATAAGAACATCATTAATCCTTCCCATAGGTTTCTTAATAGTAGAATCCGCAATATGCAAGTTTAGAGAGCAATCATCAAAATCACGGAAATCTAGTAAATCACACAAAGTTTTGGGAATAGTGGGGACACTAGCACCCAAATCACACAAAGCATAAAACTCATGATCTTTAATTTTAATTTTAATAGTTGGTTCCCGCTCATCATAGAGTTTTCTAGGGATAGAAACTTTCAACTCAAGTTTTTCTTCATAAGATTGCATCAAGGCATCAACAATATGTTCGGTGAAGGCTTTATTTTGACTATAAGCATGTGGAGAATTTAGCACGGATTGCAACAAGGAAATAAAATCAATTAAAGAGCAACTTTCATAATTAAATTCCTTGAAATCCAATATAGTGGGTTTAGGAACATCTAAATTTTTATTTGTTTCAATCCCACTTTCATCAATTTCATCGTAAAGATCTAAATACTCCGAATTTTTAGAACGCCTTCTAGGTAAAGGAAGATCATATTCAGTTTCATCAAGATTTATATTGCAAAAAAAAGATTTAATAGGGGACACATCAATAACTTTTATATCTTCATCTTGATTTTCATAGGCATTCGGTTTAGCGGCCATCTTATTGACTAAGGTGGCTTGCATATCCGAAATTTCAGCAGTCATCTTTTCTAGACGAGCAATTTGGGATCTTATACCATCAAATTCTTTAGACATATCATCTAGCTCTTTATTCATATAACTCATAAAACTTTTTTGTTCCTTAAGCTCATTTCTAAAGAAATTATTATGCTCAAATTGCAAAACCATAAACTTCCTAACGTTGGTTTCGATCTCCTCTAACCTTTTGAGGTGGAGATCACCAAATCTCGGTTGAGCCATCGCGACAAACAAGCAATCTAACACACGAGCAAACAAGAGCAAACGAGCAAAAGAGGCAAATAGAGAGGGAGCATAGAGAGAGAGAGGGCGAATAAAACGGCAAGGGTGAGGTGGGGGAGAGGAAAATGAGAGGCAAATGGCAAATAATGTAATGTGAGAGATAGGGATTGTGATGGGTACTTGGTATGTTGACTTTTTGCGTAGATTCCCCGGCAACGGCGCCAGAAATCCTTCTTGCTACGTCTTGAGCTTGCGTTGATTTTACCCGAAGAGGAATGGATGATGCAGCAGAGTAGCGTAAGTATTTCCCTCAGTTTTTGAGAACCAAGGTATCAATCCAGTAGGAGGCCATGCTCAAGTCCCTCGTACCTGCACAAAGCGATAGCTACTCACAACCAACGCGATTAGGGGTTGTCAATCCCTTCACGGTCACTTACGAGAGTGAGATCTGATAGATATAATATTTTTGGTATTTTTGGTATAAAGATGCAAAGTAAAAAGTAAAGGCAAAGTAAAAAAGCAAAGCAAGATTAAAGTGATGGAGATTGATATGATGAGAATAGACCCGGGGGCCATAGGTTTAACTAGTGGCTTCTCTCAAGAGCATAAGTATTCTACGGTGGGTGAACATATTACTGTTGAGCAATTGACAGAATTGATCATAGTTATGAGAATATCTAGGCATGATCATGTATATAGGCATCACGTCCGTGACAAGTAGACCGAAACGATTCTGCATCTACTACTATTACTCCACTCATCGACCACTATCCAGCATGCATCTAGAGTATTAAGTTAAAAACAGAGTAACGCCTTAAGCAAGATGACATGATGTAGAGAGATAAATTCATGCAATATGAAATAAACCCCATCTTGTTATCCTCGATGTCAATGATGCAATACGTGCCTTGCTGCCCCTTCTGTCACTGGGAAAGGACACCGCAAGATCGAACCCAAAGCTAAGCACTTCTCCCATGGCAAGAACTACCAATCTAGTTGGCCAAACCAAACGGATAATTTGAAGAGACTTGCAAAGATAACCAATCATACATAAAAGAATTCAGAGAAGATTCAAATAGATAGACCTGATCATAAACCCACAATTCATCGGTCTCAACAAACACACCTAAAAAAGATTACATCGAATAGATCTCCACAAGAGAGGGGGAGAACTTTGTATTGAGATCCAAAGACAGAGAGAAGAAGCCATCTAGCTACTAACTATGGACCTGAAGGTCTGAGGTAAACTACTCACACTTCATCGGAGAGGCTATGATGATGTAGAAGCCCTCCGTGATGACGGCCCTCTTCCGGCGGAGCTCCGGAACAGGCCCCAAGATGGGATCTCGTGGATACAGAAAGTTGCGGTGGTGGAATTAGGTTTTTGGCTCCTGTTCTGATCGTTTGGGGGTACGTGTGTATATATAGGAGGAAGGAGTACGTCGGTGGAGCACCGAGGGGCCCACGAGGCAGGGGGGCGCGCCCCCCACCCTCGTGACCTCCTCTTTGACTCCTTGTAGTAGGGTCCAAGTCTCCTGGATCACGTTCCCGAAGGTTTTCTTCCGTTTGGACTCCGTTTGATATTCTGTTTCTCCGAAACACTGAAATAGGAAAAAAACAGCAATTCTGGGCCGGGCCTCCGGTTAATAGGTTAGTCCCAAAAATAATATAAAAGTGGAAAATAAAGCCCAATATAGTCCAAAATAGTAGATAATATAGCATGGAGCAATCAAAAATTATAGATACGTTGGAGACGTATCACGCACCTACACAAACAAATAAAATCCTCGCAACCAACGCAATAAAGGGGTTGTCAATCCCTTCACGGTCACTTACGAAAGTGAGATCTGATAGATATGATAAGATAATATTTTTGGTATTTTTATGATAAATATGCAAAGTAAATAAAGAAAAATAAAAACGGCACAAGAAATAGCTTATTAACGGGAAATTAATATGATGGAAAATAGACCCGGGGGCCATAGGTTTCACTAGTGGCTTCTCTCGAGAGCATAAGTATTACGGAGGGTAAACAAATTATTGTTGAGCAATTGACAGAATTGATCATACTTATGAGAATATCTAGGTATGATCATGTATACAGGCATCACGTCCGAGACAAGTAGATCGACTACTGCCTGCATCTACTACTATTACTCCACACATTGACCGCCATCCAACATGCATCTAGAGTATTAAGTTCAAAAGAACAGAGTAACGCTTTAAGTAAGATGACATGATGTAGAGGGATAAACTCATGCACTATGATATAAACCCCATCTTGTTATCCTCGATGGCAACAATGCAATGCGTGCCTTGCTGCCCCTACTGTCACTGGGAAAGGACACCGCAAGATTGAACCCAAAGCTAAGCACTTCTCCCATTGCAAGAAAGATCAATCTAGTAGGCCAAACCAAACTGATAATCCGAAGAGACTTGCAAAGATAACCAATCATACATAAAAGAATTCAGAGAAGATTCAAATATTGTTCATAGATAAACTTGATCATAAACCCACAATTCATCGGTCTCAACAAACACACCGCAAAAGAAGATTACATCGAATAGATCTCCACGAGAGAGGGGGAGAACATTGTATTGAGATCCAAAAGGAGAGAAGAAGCCATCTAGCTAATAACTATGGACCCGAAGGTCTGAGGTAAACTACTCACACATCATCAGAGAGGCTAAGGTGTTGATGTAGAAGCCCTCCGTGATCGATGCTCCCTCCGACGGAGCTCCGGAAAAAGGCCCCAAGATGGGATCTCACGGGTACAGAAGGTTGCGGTGCCATGGGAATCCCAAAGCTTAGGCTCTTGCTACTCCTTGTTCCATAATCCATCAAAACTTAACCAAAAACTTGAAAACTTCACAACACAAAACTCAAAATAGAAAATCTCGTGAGATCCGTTAGCGAAAGGAAACAAAACACCACTTCAAGGTACTGTAATAAACTCATTCTTTATTTATATTTGTGTTAAACCTACTTTATTCCAACTTCCCTATGGTTTATAAACTATTTTACATGCCATAGATTCATCAAAATAAGCAAACAACACACGAAAAACAGAATCTGTCAAAAACAGAACAGTCTGTAGTAATCTGTAGCTAACGCAAACTTCTGGAACCCCAAAAATTCCAAAATAAATTGCTGGACGTGAGGAATTTATCTATTAATCATCTTAAAACAGAATTAACTAAATAGCACTTTCCAAATAAAAAAGGCAACAATTCTCGTGAGCGCTAAAGTTTCTGTTTTTTACAACAAGATCAAAAAGACTTTCCCCAAGTCTTCACAACGGTTCTACTTGGCACAAACGCTAATTAAACACAAAAACACAACCAAAATAGAGTCTAGATAAATTATTTATTACTAAACAGGAGCAAAAGGCAAGGAATAAAAATAAAATTGGGGTGTCTCCCAACAAGCGCTATCGTTTAACGCCCCTAGCTAGGCATAATAGTAAGGATAGATCTAGGTATTGCCATCTTTAGTTGGCAATTCTTTAATGAGACATATATCACCCTTAGGAGTTTCTTTCTTTTTATTAATTATCAAACTTCTAGGAACAAAATTGAAAAAATCATTTGTAGCAAATGGTTCCTTAATGATAGCAAAAAGATTGGGATGAATACTTATAGATTTGAGATCTGCAGTTTCCTTGCTAGAGGATTCACCCTTATTTTTAGGAACATACATAAGCTTGGAAATTTTAGTTGGAGGACTTGGAGTATTCTTTACGGAAGAAAAGGCAGTTCCCAAGTTGGTAATGATACCCTCAAGTTTATCAATTCTAGTGGAATCCTGATTTATTCTTTCATTAACTATGGGTTCCTTCTCCTTAATATTTTTCAAAGTGACTCCTACTTTAGATCCATATTGAGTAATTTGGTTGTGGATCTTTTTATCGAAATTTTCAATTAACTCTACATTAGCAACTTTATTTTCAATAATTTCAAGTCTTTGCATTACATGCTCCAAAGTTAACATAGTTCCATTAACCAAAAGAGGGGGTGAGCCAAACAAATCTATCATAACATTATAAGAATCAAAAGTATGGCTACCCAAGAAATTCCCTCCGGTAATAGTATCAAGGATATATCTGTGCCAAAGAGTAGCGCCTACATAAAAATTGCGGAGAAGAACGGAAGTAGATTGCTTCCTGGTAGATCTATTTTGAGCATTGCAAATTCTATACCAAGCGTCCTTTAGATTTTCTCCTTCCCTTTGCTTAAAATTAAGAACTTCATTTTCGAGAGACAACGGAGAAGATAGGGGACTAGCCATAATGACAAGCAAGCGATCCAACACACAAGCAAACAAGAAACAGGCAAAAAGAGGCAAATAGGGAAAGAGAAGGAGGGCGGAGAGAGAGGGCAAATAAAATGGCAAGGGTGAAGTGGGGGAGAGGAAAACGAGAGGCAAATGGCAAACAATGTAATGCGGGAGATAAGGGTTTGTGATGGGTACTTGGTATGTTGACTTTTGCGTAGACTCCCCGGCAACGGCGCCAAAAATCCTTCTTGCTACCTCTTGAGCACTGCGTTGGTTTTCCCTTGAAGAGGAAAGGGTGATGCAGTAAAGCAGCGTAAATATTTCCCTCAGTTTTTGAGAACCAATGTATCAATCCAGTATGAGGCCACGCACGAGTCCTCGCACCTACACAAACAAATAAAATCCTCGCAACCAACGCAATAAAGGGGTTGTCAATCCCTTCACGGTCACTTAAGAAAGTGATATCTGATAGATATGATAAGATAATATTTTTGGTATTTTTATGATAAAGGTCCAAAGTAAATAAAGCAAAATAAAAATGGCACAAGAAATACCTTGTTAATGGGAAATTAATATGATGAAAAATAGACTCGGGGGCCATAGGTTTCACTAGTGGCTTCTCTCGAGAGCATAAGTATTATGGAGGGTAAACAAATTACTGTTGAGAAATTGACAGAATTGAGCATAGTTATGAGAATATCTAGGTATGATCATGTATATAGGCATCACGTCTGAGACAAGTAGACCGACTCCTGCCTGCATCTACTACTATTACTCCACACATCGACTGCTATCCAGCATGCATCTAGAGTATTAAGTTCAAAAGAACGGAGTAACGCTTTAAGTAAGATGACATGATGTAGAGGGATAAACTCATGCAATATGATATAAACCCCATCTTGTTATCCTTGATGGCAACAATACAATACGTGCCTTGTTGCCCTACTGTCACTGGGAAAGGACACCGCAAGATTGAACCCAAAACTAAGAACTTCTCCCATTGCAAGAAAGATCAATCTAGTAGGCCAAACCAAACTGATAATTCGAAGAGACTTGCAAAGATAACCAATCATACATAAAATAATTCAGATAAGATTCAAATATTGTTCATGGATAAACTTGATCATAAACCCACAATTCACCGGTCTCAATAAAACACACCACAAGGGAAGATTACATCGAATAGATCTCCACGAGAGAGGGGGAGAACATTGTATTGAGATCCAAAAAGAGATAAGAAGCCATCTAGCTAATAACTATGGACCCGAAGGTCTGAGGTAAACTACTCACACATCATCGGAGAGGCTATGGTGTTGATGTAGAAGCCCTCCGTGATCGATGCCCCCTCCCGCGGAGCTCCGGAAAAAGGCCCCAAGATGGGTCTCACGGGTACAGAAGGTTGCGGTGGTGGAATTAGATTTTTGGCTCCGTCTCTGGTAGTTTGGGGGTACGTAGGTATATATAGGAGGAAGAAGTACGTCGGTGGAGCAACATGGGTCCCACGAGGGTGGAGGGCGCGCCTGGGGGGGGGGGGTAGGCGCCCCCTACCTCGTGCCTTCCTGGTTGCTTTCTTGACATAGGGTCCAAGTCTTCTGGATCACGTTCGTTCCAAAAATCACGTTCCCAAAGGTTTCATTCCGTTTGGACTCCGTTTGATATTCTTTTTCTATGAAACTCTGAAATAGGCAAAAAACAGCAATTCTGGGCTGGGCCTCCGGTTAATAGGTTAGTCCCAAAAATAATATAAAAGTGTATAATAAAGCCCAATAATGTCCAAAACAGAATATAATATAGCATGAAACAATCAAAAATTATAGATACGTTGGAGACGTATCACGCCGCGCCGCAAGAATTGCCCATTTTAGCGCGCGCGCAACCGGTATACTGGCTCCAGCGGGCGCACAAAAACCACGCGCGTGGCATACCTAGTTCAACACGCGGGCTGAAACTCCATCGCACGCCGCTTATTTGCTGCGCCCGCTCCCGCGCGCTGCACTCTCGCGCACTCGCTTGCAACTCACCCCCCTCCAACCGTGGCGCCACCGCCGCCCGCGCCATCCGGCGCTTCCCCGGCCTATCCCCGCACCGCGGCGGATTCCTCCGCCCCCTCTAGTCACCGCTGCTGCTCACGCGCGTCCATCCTCTGAGGAACAACTCCCGGGTGCTTGCTGCCGCTCGACGCCCGCAAGGTGTTCGACAAAACGCCTGCAAGGTATGTATTGCTCAAACTTCATGAATTTGGTGCATGTTGATTGTAGTTTATTTTTATAGCATAGTATTGAACATTGTAGATGAGTTCGTCGTATGATTCTTCCGAAGAAGAATTTGATATGGAAGATGAGGGGGATCTTGCAATGATCCTAGCTATGCACATCAATAAAAAACCAAAGCACGGTGGTTCGGTTATGGGTCGGCAGAAAATTTGGAGGGATAGGATAGATGCCCATAGCAGATTGATGATGCACTATTTCGTGGAGAATCCCACATACCCGGAGTTGTACTTTCGTCGCCGGTTTAGGATGAGCACTGAGTTGTTCAGGCGCATTGCAGAGAAACTAGCGAGCCATGATCGGTTTTTTCAGCAAAGGAGGAATGCCACCGGAGAGCTCGGGCATAGCACCTTTCATAAGGTGACAGCCGCTTTGCGTATGTTGTCATACGGTATCCCGGCTGATTTAGTTGATGATCACTTGGCTATGGGTGAGAGCCAAGCCATCATCTGTGTCAAGCGCTTCGCAGTCGGAATTGTGCAAGTGTTTGGCCAGGAGTATTTGAGATCTCCCAATGCTGAAGGTGTCGCAAGGCTATTGGAGAAGAACAAAGCTCGCGGCTTTCCTGGTATGCTTGGCCCAATAGATTGCATGCATTGGAGTTGGAAGAATTGTCCAAAGGCATGGCATGGGCAATTCCACGGCCAAAAAAGGGTTCCACTATAATTCTTGAAGCAGTGTCCGATCAAGAGACTTGGATTTGGCATGCATTCTTTGAAATGCCTGGATCTTTGAATGGCATCAATGTTGTTAACCGGTCTCCACTGATGAATAAGATTGCAAATGGTGATTTGCCACCGGTGCAGTTTGTAGCAAATGGCCGTACATACAACTATGGCTATTATCTAGCGGATGGCGTCTATCCAAAGTGGCAAACTTTTGTGAAGCCGTTGAAAAAGCCGGAAGGTAAGAAAAATCTTGATTTCCACAATGCTCAGGCGGCGGCTAGAAAAGATGTGGAGAGAGCTTTTGGGATTTTGCAAGCCCAATTTGCTATTGTGAGAGGACCGACTAGATTTTGGGATCAAAAAATGCTTTGGTACATCATGCATGCTTGTGTGATCATGCACAACATGATCATCGAGAATGAGCGTGGCCAAGATATAGACTACTCTCAGTATGAGCTCTTGGGACATCCCGTGCGAGCGCGACGGAGGGCTGAAAGGGTGACCCGTTTTGTTGCCTCCTATCATGCCATTCGACATCCCGCAGCGCATAATAATCTTCAAAAGGATCTCATTGAGGAGTGATGGGCATGGAATGGACGACAAAGAGCATCATGATTTCTGCGTTTGATATTGTATTGTTGAACTATTTGTTGTGTTTTATTGCACTATTTGTTGTATTGAACGATAAACTATTTGTTTGAGTTGTAATAACGAAATTGAACTATTTATTTCGATTTATTTTTGTATGTGTTTGATCTTTTAGCTTCTGTTTTGTAATGCATATGTTGTTTGTGCGAGAGTCGCGTGCTGCATTTTTACGCACTGCTGGAGCTGCGTGCGCTGCATTTTAGCGCGGCTGCTGGAGTCAGCGCTGTACGCCGCACTAAATCAGACGATGGGCGCGCGACAAAATATTTTTAAACGCGCGACGCGTTCGACGACTATGGGAGACTTTTTTTGAGACAACCTCACAATGTTTACAGGGACGAAGATAAGATTTGCAGGCTGACCTAACCAAACATGGCGGCCAACTTGGAGTGTAAGTGCATGCTTTGCAAGATTGTGAGCTTCGAAATTTGAGCTCCTAAATTCATGAACTATATTACAAGAATGAAACTCTGAAGACCTGCCTATAATCTCTTTGATAACAGACCCATGAACCGCGGCCGTGCCCTTCTTCACGTCATCTACCATCGTCTTGCAGTCTGATGCAACATGGATGTCCTGGATATAAAGATCTGCCGCGAGGGATAAAGCTTCCCTAATCGCCATTGCCTCAAGTGTTGCTGGGTCGGTGATGTGTTTGACAACCATGGCCGATGCTCCAAGGAAAACCCCATGCTGATCTCTACAAACTGAGCCAACTGCGCCATACCTGCTGCGTACGGAGAGAGCTGCATCTGCATTTAGTTTTGCACACCCTTGAGTTGGAGGCAGCCAGGTTGACGGTCTTGGATCAGGAATTCTCGTTGGTCGTTGAACTCGACAACAAGCTTTCTTTAATTCTAGCAAGTAGTGCGTTATGAAGCTGTTGGTGGAGAATGGAGATTGAAAAATTTCTTCATATACCGCTTTCCTCCGCGCTCCCCAAATTGCCCAGGCCGTAACCACCAAGAGAGTGAACTCCTCTGTATCCAGTATTTCATGTAACGTAAAGAGCCACGTCTTCGGATCCTCCTCCTGGATATGGATGAATTTTTCTACAAAATCCTCCAGTGCAAGAGCCCATATGCTTCTCGACATGGAGCAAGTCAGCAACGCATGTCTCCATGTATCTTTAGCCCCACAGAGTCTGCAAGTATCCTCATCGGCCATGTTCCGGTGATTAAGAACCTCTCCAGTCGGCATGGACTGCCTAGCGAGTCGCCATACAAACATCCGAAGCTTCGATGGGACCTGTATGTGCCAAATAGAGCTCCACTTCTCGCTTTCCCTTGTTGATGTCCCTTCTTCGTCATACAGCCAACGTTCCCTGCTCAGTTTTGTTCTCATGATCATGTGATATGCCAACCGTACGGTGAAAACACCTCGCTTTTCCTCATGCCAGGCCCAGAAATCCGTCACGTTCCTTGTGCACAGAGGTATTTTCAAGATCTCTTCAGCATCGAAGGGTGTGAACACTGTCCGTACTAACCCTTCCTTCCATTCAGCAGTATTTGGATGAATGAAATTGGAGACCTTTGATGGAGGGTTAGGAACAAGTGATGTGACCGGACGTTTGAAGTTTTCTCTAGGGATCCAGTTTTGTACCCACACATCAGTCTCCTCTCCATTCCCAATCCTCCGTATAATCCATTGGGCCAAGATATCCCTTCCATCTAAAATTGCACGCCAAATCTGTGAAGGTCGTGTTCCCAGTTCGGCTTCCAGAAGGGTACACTGTGGATAATACACAGCTTTCAACACTCTGGCACTCAAGGAATTCTCATCTGTCATTAGTCGCCAAGATTGTCTTGCCAAGAGTGCTAAGTTGAAGATCTCCAAGTCACGAAAACCTAGACCACCCAAGTGTTTTGGCTTCGTCGTCATATCCCATGCCACCCAGCTGGGTTTCCTTTTTCCATTCTTGCTTCCCCACCAAAACTGCCGTATGATCAATGTAATATTCTCACATAATCCCCGTGGCAAACGGAAACATGACATAGAGAACACGGGAATAGCTTGCGCAATAGATTTAATCAGCACTTCTTTACCAGCCACCGACAGCAACTTCTCCATCCACCCTTTGATCTTTTCCCAGACCCGATCTCTTAGATATTTGAAAGTGCCATTTTTTGAGTGTCCTACATCAGTAGGCATTCCCAAGTAATGTTCACTCAATGATTCATTGTGTACATGCAATGAGTTTTTGATCTCTTCCTTTAGATTTGTGGGACAACACTTGCTAAAGAAGATTGAAGATTTATCATGATTTATTCTCTGTCCTGAGGCATTACAATATGTATCTAGCAGGTTTGACACTGCAACTGATCCCTCCTTACAATATGTAGCCTTGAATAGCAGCAGGCTGTCATCTGCAAATAAAAGATGGTTTATGGTGGGTGCTGTGGGGGCCACCTTAATACCTGCAATTGATGACTCGGAACTGGATTTCAGGAGGCATGAAAGGCCCTCTGCTGCAATAAGGAATAAGTAAGGGCATATTGGGTCTCCCTGCCGAATACCTCTCGTCGGCTTAAAAGATTCTAGTTTCTCTCCATTGAAAAGAACTGAGAAGGATACCGGAGAAACAAGACTCATAACTGTATTGATCCATTGCTGTGAGAATCCCAGCTTAGCCATAATACCCTTCAGATATGCCCACTCCAGCCTATCATATGCTTTCATCATATCTAACTTCAATGCACAGAAGTGTTGACTTGATTTGACTTTTTCATAAAATGCAAACACTCATAAGCACATATGATGTTGTCTGTTATAAGCCTACCAGGCACAAAGGCTGATTGCACGTCAGATATAATGTTAGGCAGCACTAACTTCAGTCTGTTGGCCACAACCTTTGAAGCAATTTTATATAGCACATTGCAAAGGCTTATAGGACGAAACTGTGATAACAAAGAGGGGCTGATTACCTTCGGTATTAGAACCAGGATTGTATCATTTATTCCTTCCGGGCTTTCCTCCCCCCGTACTATATGCAGCACAATCCTCGTAACATCCTCACCACAGATATCCCAATTGCGTTGATAAAAGTGTGCAGGGAAACCATCAGGTCCCGGTGCCTTTGTTGGGAATATCTGGAACAATGCTGTTTTGACCTCCTCAGATGTGTATTCAACATTCAGACTTGCATTCATTTCATCTGTCACCCTTCTAGGAACATGATTCAACACGGCCTCCATATCATGTACCCCCTCTGAGGTATATAAGTGTTGATAGAAACTATTGGCCATGGCTTTAAGTTCATCTGGGTCAACAACAATTGTCCCCAAAGAATTTTTCAATGCTTTTATCATGTTCCTTTTGCGCCGTAGGCTTGCTCTTAGATGAAAGAACTTTGTATTCTTGTCTCCGGCTGCTAACCACTGAACCCTTGCCCTCTGGCGCCACATTACTTCCTCTCGATGATACATCTCTATTAGTCATTCATTAATTTTTAACTCTATATGGGAAGGTCCCAGCCGCAGCGGGTCCGTCTGTAGTTCCTCCAGTTTTTTCTTGAGCATTTAATCTCTTTCCGGACGCTACCAAAAGTGTCACTGCTCCAATGTGACAGCCCGCCCGCAAGATTACCTAGCTTTTGGTGCAACTCATCAACAGTGGTACAAGGCGGTCCCGAGTCCCAACCGTCCCTGACCACACCCTGAAGGCCTTCATGTGACTCCCACATCAACTCGTACTTAAAGTCGCGTGCCTTCGGTCTTCCTTTTGTTACGCCCCAATTAACCATAATCGCTGAATGATTAGATGTCGCCGCTTCTTCGTGCGTTACCACTGCCATAGGGAACCTTGCCATCCAATCTGTATTCACCAGGGCATGATCAAGTCTACATCGAGTAAAGGAGCCGCCCGTTACTTTCTTCTCGAAAGTCCAAAACCGGCCTCGATAGCCCAAGTCTAGCAACATGCAAACATCAATTGTGTCTCGAAAAGCCTGTATCTCTGCATTGCTGCGTTGTCCAACTCCTTCGTGCTCATCTGGACGTAATACTTCGTTGAAATCTCCCATGCACAGCTATGGCAAGTTGCTCAAAGTGCTAATGTTTTTCAGGGTTGTCCACGTTTGGTGGCGCAAATGGGTTTGAGCTTCACCGTACACACAAGTTAACCTCCACTTATCCTCCCCTTGTTCTTCTACTGACACATCGAGATGATACCCAGAGTAACCGAGAATTTCAATCTTTATTTCATTATTCCAAAAAAGGCAAATCCCTCCACTCCTACCTTGACTATCAATTGCAAAAGAATTATCATATCCAATCGCACTTGCTAAAGATTCTACCCTAGATCCTTCAATCTGTGTTTCTACAATACAAAGCAGGGTAGGGGCAAACTTAATCGCGAACTCGCGAAGCTCTCGGACCGCCGCAGGTTTGCCCGCTCCGTGGCAGTTCCAGCACATGGCACTCATTGGGCATGGCGGCGCTCCTTGAAAGAGCCCGCCAAATTTTTAACTGCTGAAATTGATTCCTCCTTCCCCTCTTCAACTGTCTTAGGTCTTTTCAGATCTCTCCTCGGTGGTGGACTGACAACAGAGCTTCCAACGGGCACCATTGCTAGGTTAATCCCATCTTCTGTAGTCCTTGACTGACCTGCGGTGTCATTCTGGGTACCTTCTAGCAGCCCAGCCGCAAGCCTTTTCCTGGTCAACTCTTCCATGTCAATATCATCTGTAGCCGGCGCTGTGGCCATCCCTGTTTTTCCCATAGCATTAGCACCAGAGTAGCTAGTGTTGCCCTCCTCATCTCTGTTGTTGTTTCTACCACCCGAGCGACCTCCTCTTCGTCCTCCACGATTGCCTCGGCCTCCCCCAGGCCTCTGCCAGTCCGCATAGCCCAACTCGCGTGCAGATCCTTAAAAACTAAGGCAGACGGGGGATGGATCCCGTTCCCATGTTCCTTATACAGATGGCCGAGCATACCACACACGGCACACCAGTCAGGTAGCTTCTCGTACTTGATCATGTAGATCTGCCTCTTCCCGTCTCTGACTATGGATACTGCAATCTTCAAAGGCTTAGACACATTGATCCGAACCCACACCCGATAGAAGTTGCCAATGAAGTCGTGTGATGAGGGCTCCGTAAACAGAACTTCCCCCACCTTTGCTGCCACAGGCGTAATCATATGAGCATACAAGTCGGGCACATCGTGGATTTGAGTCCATATGTCGATCATCTCCAGCTTGACCGTCGACGGCTTCGAGATCCCATCACAACGAGCCATCACAACCGCATCTCCTCTGAAATTCCATGGCCCATCATTGATCACCCTCTCCCAATCTCCCAAGCATGAGAACTGGATGGTGTACAGGTTCTCTTCAAGGGGTTTGAACTTCACTGCATGTGCAGCATCCCACGCCGCTCGCATGTTCCTGTAGAACCAGGTCTGGCTATACGTCTTGGTGGTATTGACCTTGGCAAGCATGATCCATCTAGGCTCGTCTGCGGGGGCCTCCTTCTCATCAAATATCACATCATCAAGGTCTTCCTCCTTCAATCCCAGCTCTCTCATCATTGCCTCAACATCATCTACTACCGCTGCGTCCGCCGCCGCGTCCGAAGACATCGAAACCATAACCCGATGGGTAGCAGATCGGGTTGTTTCTTGGGGGAAACCCTAGCTCCACCGCCCCCTAGCCAAGCAGAAGCAAGGCAGCGGCACACAACCGCTCCCAGCGTCGAAAAAGATCGCCGGAGATAGAGGAACGTAGCAGGGAGGATAAAGTCTCGACGGCGGCTCGGTCGCCTCCGGGAGAAAACCAAAACCCTAACTAGAGGGAAAACTACCCTACGAGTATGGGAGATGCTCATAAAGTGGCATGTAGTACTTGGCCTCGCAAATACCCCTTCAGGAAAAAAAACTTGGACTCGCAAATGTATCTCGTAGGGAGGGGCTTGGGGAGCTCCTAATTGGCGATTCAGGCGCCAACTCGCTAAGCTGGCGTTCACACAGACGTCTCGCGTGGCCGGCCTAGCAAGCGAGCTGGTCGATCGCTCCTTTTTTTGCGAGAAAGGTCAACTCCTTCCTTCCTTCGCTGGTCGTTCGCTCGGTCATCTCCTTCGCTTGAGAAAATGAATGGCGTACGATTGCTTCACTGTACAACATTCAAAACAGTAACCGGTTGACTTTGAAAAATAAATATGGTTCTAAAAAATTGTGATTTTTAAAATAGTTCATGATTTTTTCGAAAAAGCCCACGATTTTTAATTCACAGATTGAAAAACATACATGGATTTGAAAAAGTTGATTGATTTCACGAATTTGAAAAAATATATTCACGGGTTCGAAAAAGCTTCATTGATTTGGGAAAAAGATCATCAAAATTTGAAAAAAGTTCACAAATTTGCAAGATAATTCATCGACATCGAGAAAAAGTTCACAATTTTTTTAAAATCAATCAATTCATAAAAAGTTCTTCTACTCTGAAAAAAATCACATATTTGAAAACAAAGTTTGTGAATTGAAGAAAAGGTCATGATTTGTTAAATAAAAATAAGAGAAAAAGAAACGGGCGCCGAATAGGAATTGCTTGGGACTTGTCTCATAAATGTTGAGAGGTCCTATTTGGCGCACTCGGCTCTAACTTTTTTTTGAGGGGTAAACCAAACTTTATTGATCATAGGCCACAGTTTGTGAAATACAATTTGCATGGAGATGAACAAGCCAAAGATGGCGCCCCTGTTGTAAAGAAAGTGATGATCTAGCTAGTCTATGGGCATCGTCGTTCGACGCCCAGCCGTCAAAAGTAAAAATACAATTGAAAACAAAGGCTTGTTGGTTAATCTCAGAGATAATCGCACCATACTTTCCTCTTTAGCTGTTGTTTATGTCGTTGATCACTTGCCTTGAATCTGAAGTTATGATGAATTGATAAACGTGCAAGTCTTCAGCCAGCGCAAGCGCTTCCCTGCAAGCGATTGCTTCCAGTGTCGCCACATCACATATCCATAGGATTACCAATGCTGAGCTACCCAAGTAATTGCCGCTGTCATCCCTGCAGATTGCTGCCGCCGTTCCTCCCCTATTGTGCTGTGCAACGCCGGCATCGACATGGTTTTTGGCAAAACCTGCTGGTGGTGCCTTAAGCCGAGCAGTAGCTGTAGCATTTGTATGTGTTGTTCCTGCCGTGTTGCCATTTGGTTTACTAATTCCAATAGTCTCCAGCTCCCCTATGAATTTCTCAATAAAACCGTGAGTGGCATATGGGCTTTGGAAAATTCCTTCATGAATTGCTTGCCGTCGAGCCCACCATATAGCCTAGAGAGTCACTGTTAGCTTTACAAAGGCAGAATGCGAGAGCACTTCCATCATCATGAAGAGCCGGTGTTTGGCATTCGGTTCTGTTGAAGTACTGAGCTCTTTAGATAGTTCATTATCAGCTAGGGCCCAAACACATCTTGCTGAAGTGCATTCCAACAACGAGTGCCTCCAGGAATCCGAAGCTCCACACAAACCGCATGAGCTTGTCGTTGACATATTTCTATGTGATCCGACGTCCTCAGTTGGCAGAGATTGCCTCGTGAGTCTCCACAAAAACATCTGTACTTTGACTGGTACCTTTGTCTTCCATAGCGATTTCCACACACTACCTGTGACGCGCCGAGACCGTTGCGCCAGGTGTCTTCCAATTATTTGCTGTTGTTGCCTTGTCATTTATTTGCGTGTCATGCATTTCATATCATGTCATCATGTGCATCGCATTTGCATACGTGTTCGTCTCATGCATCCGAGCTTTTTCCCCGTTGTCCGTTTCTCAATCCGGCACTCATGTGTCCTCCGACGCCCTCTTTTGCCTCTTTTCGTGTGCGGGTGTTAAACATTCTCGGGATGGACCGAGATTTGCCAAGCGGCCTTGGTTTACCACCGGTAGACTTCTTGTCAAGTTTCATGCAATTTGGAGTCCGTTTGATACTCCAACGGTTAACCGGGGAACCGTAAAGGCATCGTGGGTGTTACAAGTTGGTTATCAGAGCCTTCCCCGACTTAGGAGCCCCCTACTTGATTGAATCACTGACGTTGTTGAGTCTAAAAGAAAATTTTTTGAGTCTTAGGATTATATATATCGGAGAGTAGGATTCTTTTTACTCCTCAGTCCCTTCGTCGCTCTGATGAGGCCTCCTAACGTAGAAGTTTTGACTCTTCTCTCATCAAATTTCACTAAAAAAATTTAGGATCACGCGGGTATCTTGAAATCGTTTCGATAGTTTTGTGACGAGAATATTATTCTTGGTGCCTCCTGACATTTAGGGGTTGTGGCAGTGTCCCGGGGAGTTGAGCTCCGAGGTGTTGTTGTCACAATTTTATCGTTGCAGTTCTGGAATACCTGAGTTCGCCGACATTGAAAATCTCTTTTATGCAGTTGTTGGTGAGATAACCTCGACGCCACCCAGTACTGGGGCGGGAGTTCGGGAGTATTGCCATAACTTGTATAACGGATGCTTTTCGAAGGTTGAGGTAAATGATTTCCGAAGGTTTCTTGGTTATGTGTTGAAGGATGGATACAGCTGGATGTAGGATTTGCTAGTTTTGGGTGAGATATTATGCTTCCCCTGTATCCCCGACATCCGATTGCATAACTAGAAAGTTTCGGGAGTTTATAAGTGGGAATTCAAGTATATCGTAGGATATCCTTCCAACAGACACATGATACGACATGGGGTCTATCTTATGTTTGTTTTCGGCTTATTTTCTAAGCCGATCCTTTTATTTGTTTTGAGTTGTGGTATTCGAGTTGCTTCGAACTCAAATGTGGATTCCATACCTTTCCTAAATGGTGTTCTCATATTTCTATGTGAATACTAACCCCTCATGATAATCAAGATTGTCATGTCAATCTTTTTTCAACCGACGTGCCCCTCTTCAAGTGGATCTGATCTTTTTCAACATCCCCAAGATCAACTCTAAGTCTTATCAACAGTATTTGATTCATCCGTCCCAAGTTGTCTTTGTTTTCCCCACCCTCCCACCCTTTTGCTTCAAGGACTCGAACTTCTTAATCAAGCATCTATTTTATTCATGTGAACTCTCTTCATTCTTTCCAATCAATGTTCTTACCCGGTGGTTCTCTTGAAGATGCTCTACTAGTTCATCATTCTTCATTTTTTTCTTCTCCGGTGGATTCAATTCAAGCCTTGGTATTGAGCATAGTCCTTTCATTTTGCCCAATGCTTTTCTTATGCCGGTGCACCTCTTAATCATTCCTCGCTTGCTATTCAATTGTTCCGGAGTGCTGAATATATCTCAGAAGATTCACATTTCCATTCTCGATCCGTTCAAGCTATTTTGAGGTTGTTATCTCATTCAAACCATTTAATTCAACCGGTGCATTATATCTTCCTAAGCAATTACTTTCAACGATGTTTCATTTGAGTGGGCCCTAACCTGCAGGTCTTTTCCCAGGATCTTACCTAACTCTTCTAATTTTCCCGGAGTTATTCTCAAATTCATTTCAAAGTTTGACATAAGAATGAGTTATCATCAGTCAAATGTCTTTCACCAAGATCTTTCAAATTATTTTCATCGTTGGTTTAACCTTTCTATTTTTCATTCCGGAGTGCCTAAAAAATTCATGGTGGTGTTTCTCATCGTCATTCTCTGCATTTGAAGACCGAAGAAGAGTTTCTCCTCCAAATGTAACATCCCAAAATTCTAAATTTTGGAATGTTATAAACAAATAGATAGATTTGATTGATTGTTTGATTGATTGCGTGAATTGAGTGAGATTCGAATTCTTTTTGAAAGTTAAATGAGAGGGAATAAAAGGACTTTCCCAAACTTTCATATTGGTTTTCTGATCTTCGTGAATTCAAATTCTTTTCAACACAAAACCCCGGAGAGAAGATGACATGACTTCTTCCATTTATTTAAATGACAAGGGGTGTTGAGAATATTTGAATTTCATTTGGAAATATTCCAATTCTGAAACTTTATGCGACTCAATGATTTTCACGAGAGAAGATAAAATGACTTCTTCAAATTATATGAAATATGAGTTGGGAGTTTCAAAGAATTAAATTCAAAGCCCCTTTGAATTTATTTTGGAATAGATCATCATGCATATTTTATTTTCTTGCATTTTGGTCGATCCTAGAAATTTCACGTAACTCAAGGACCTTCGGAGAGAGTTGGAGATTTCGTTATTTTCATATTTGAGAGTTTTCTCGAATTGAAAAGAGGGTCATTTGATTTATTTATTTTATCTTCAATAATTTTTTCCGTTATCAAAAAAATATAAGAGAGGGAATAATATGACTTTCCCAAAATATAGGAAAAATGAAGATTTAATAAATAGATCAAACTTTGTTTTCCGGTGTTTATTCGCATTTTATTCGGATAGGGAAAATTGTGCGTTTTCAAAATTTGCTTTTTAGGCCCGGAGTAAAGTTCATTTTGTTCGGCTCATTTTTAGGAGTCGGGGAAAATTTACTTTATTAGTTTTGGAGTTCATTTAGATTTTCTTTTATTTATTTTTCTGCGCGCGAGACCGTTTTAAAAAAAAAAAAACTGCAGCGCCTTGGGCCAAAGGCCCAAGCCGCCAAGCCACCGGCCGGCCAAGGCCAAGGCCATCGCGCGCACGCACCAGGCGCAAGGCGCCAGGGAGCCACCCCTTTTTCCTATTCCTAGTAGGATTCATCTACTTTCGTTTTTTTTTCTAGATCTTTTCCCTCTTTTGTTTCCTAATCCTAGATCTATTCCTAATCCTAATCTATTTCTTGTCCCCTACCCCAAGCAAAACCCTCCCCTCCCCAATATAAATACCCAAGCACCCCCCCCTCTAAACACATCAAACCAACACCTCTCCTCTCCTCTCCGCCGCCCCACGCCGCGCCGCCACACCCCACGCCGCGCCGCCGCACCACCCAAGCCGCGCCTCACCCCGCGCCTCTCACCCGCGCCGCCGCCCTTGTGCATCGCCGCCGCGCCCAACGCCGCCCAACCCCGCGCCCTAGTGCCGCCACCGCCACCATGCGTCACCGCGCCGCCGCCGCCCTGCGTCAACGCCGCCGTCGCCGCCGTTCGCCGGAGGTACCGCGTCGCGTCTCTTCTTTCCCTCGGTTCGGTTTTTCTTATAAACCGTTCCGATTCTTTTCTTCTCTACCGATTCGTTTTCTTTCCGATTTTTCGCTAAACCGTTCCGGTGTTCTAGATCGGTTTTTCGTTTCGATCTCTTTTCTGAAAACCCTAGATTGGTTTTCGTTCTTCTTTCGGACCGTTCGTCTCAACGAACGTGATCACCGATTATTTCCCGGTTAACGACGTCTGTTCGTATAACCGTTCTTCTTTTTCTTCTCGTCGGATTTATTCCGCGATCGCGATCTCAGATCCGATCTTCGTTCTAGTTTATCTTCTCGCTCGTTTATCGGAATCAGGTGATTCAAGCGCCTGGAGTTTCATCTCGAAACCGCCGTTCGTCTAATCAACTTGAACAAGCTTTTGCTACAGTAAAATTTGACCTAGTTTCAACTTGCTAGAACCAAGTTGTTTTCTTTCGCCGTTTGTTTTTCGTAGTTTGTTCGGTTCGTTCTTTCTTTGCAACCGGAGTTCTTAAGTTGAACTTTCTGGTTCGTTCTCTTGTTCGATTTTTTTCCTGTGCATTAGATGAGTACTTATTGTGTGGTTACTATTGTTTGCTTACGATAGATTGACCGGAGTATGACGATTAGATCTATCAAGAGTTTTGAGTGCGCATCATCTTCATCAACATTGCAGGCAAGTAACACTTGATCATATCTTTCCTACTACCCAGTTTTATTGCATTAGATCCAACCCTCAAACACTTGCATTGTTTAGGATCTAAATTAAATTGTGGGATTGGGAAGTAGATGAGGTAGTACCTATTACCTGTAGTATTATGAAGCCTTTGGGAGTTACTCTACGTTTGCTTATATTGCCATGCTATGCTAGTAGACGTGGATTGGGTGAGTGATATCCATGACAGATGTGAGATTGATAATTTTAATGGTTTATCTAAGGTGGCAACTTAAACACACATCTGGATGGATTGAGGCACCTGATGTCTATCGGGACTTGCCTGTTTTTTTTCGGACCGCCACCCAGGCTCAAAGGGATCATAAGATCTTTCATGCTAGAAACTTTCGTGTGCAGCCACATGCTACTATGGGCTCTAGCATAGTTGACTAAGTTGTGCGAACTCTTACGGGGTGGACTAGCAGATGTAGGGGATGTAGGTGTACCGGTCTACCCCACATGTAAGGTGCTAGTGCTTCTGAAAGACTATGTCTTGGTCATCCGTTTCTCAAACACCATGTAGTGCGAGAAACCAAACGGAGGCGATCGAGTCATGTGGGAAAAGTGCGCAGCCTCTGCAGAGTAACAAACTAATCATGATTAGCCGTGTCCCCGGTTATGGACAACTTGAGTATCTAGTACTTGAATATCTTTGTGAATCTCAACATGTTACCTCTAATAAAAGCTATTGGGTTTTAATGTGTACTTTTAATTGGGATTGAGGATGCTGTCAACCATTCTCAATGTTCAACAACCACCATGATAGTTAAACAAAATTATTCCTTTGATGTAGGGAAAAATTGGCTTTTCGCAAAACTGTAACCATAGAGCTTTCCACCAGCCATATATGCATGTAGTATAGCCCATTCTTTCATTACTCTCTATGTGTTACATTGCCAGCATATTCCATGTGCTGACCCGTTTTCGGGCTGCAACTTTTCATGTTGCAGACTTTTCAGACGACGAGTAAGTGGTACGTAGGGTTACGATTTCCTATACTCAACTTTGCCGTTGGTGTTGATGGGAACCCACAACCTTGTTGCTTCCGCTATATTTTGGATTGAGGTAATAGTTTTTACGTTACTTTATACATGTGATTTACCTCTGTTATAAATCCTTCGAGTACTGTGTGTGTCAGCATACCGATCCAGGGATGACACGAAAGCACAGAGACTTGATCCATTCGGGTCGGGTCGCTACACCAAATCTTACCCATTCTTCCAAATATGCGAAGTTCAAGCTTGATGCCATCCTCTCATAATTGTTTTCGATTGTGAGAATTCTTTTCACCCATCCGGAGCAATTCAAGAGTCTTTCAGTTTGATTCTTCGGAGCCCTTCATCTCAGAATTTTTTCATTCTCAGCATTCATCTCTCTTTTCCCAATCTTAAGGGTGCATCATTCAAGTATTCTCTAATCAACTCATGATCTCTTCGTTCTCATGTATCTAAATTCCCTCAAGCATCGTCATTCGTTCTCTAATTCCCTCCGGCGATTCGTTCTCTTTTCTTCGTTCTTTTTCAGTTCTTACGGTGGTTCTTCCAAGATTCTTCTTCCTTCGTTTATCATATCAATGCATTCGTACTTTCCAAATTCTACCGATGGATTGTTGAAGACCTTCTCAAGTTGCGCTATATCTATCTTCATCTTTTTTTTCAACGAGAATAAGTAGTATGCCAAATCCGTTGCTTGTCATCAATTTAAATTGGTGAAGGATACGCATAACATAATCCTTATTCTTGCTTCATCCAAATGATGGATTCATTCTTGCGAAGTTTATTCACAATGAAGTAATTCTCGGTTTCAAGTGGTTCATCTTTTCTTTTCCCGGAGTTACAAGCTCTCATCAGATCCATCTAATCATCGTAAGGCTTCACCTTGTGTTTTCAACTTCAATTTCTTTTTATCATCCTTTTGTTATCAGAGTTCTTCATGGAGACTCTACATGTTGGTTCATAAAGGATTTAATTCCTTCTCGAAGCGTTCATCAAGATTCTTTTCAGAGCAGCTCAAGTTTTCTTCATCTTGTATTCCGAAGCGCAATTCTTTCCCTCTTATCTTTTGTGGTGGTGTTATGTCATTTTTGACAATTTGAGTTCAGGTTTCATGATTCAAATTTTGTCAAGAATGAGATATTGTAAATCTATCAATCTCTTCATTGGAGTTATCTTGGGTTATATTTCACCTAAAACTTTCCTAAGGATTATTGCTAATTATGGTGCTTATAAATGATCCAAGTTCTTCAATTATCCTCCGAGTGAAATAAGTTTCTTGTCTGCTTGTTCATATCAATCCAATCCATTGTTCTTTTTGGTGAGCGGCAGGTTGTCACCTCATAATTTTTGAGATGTCTTCCATAAGCCCACATCAAGCTTCCTTTCATTGTTGATTTCCCAACAACTCCGTTCAACCCTTCATAACAGTGCTCTCTCAAGTTCAGTTGTGAGAGATGTTGGTTCTCTCATCCCCGTTCTTTTCATTGCATTCTTTCATTTCTTCCGGAGGCATTGTGATGATGCTCTCTTCACTCATCATCTCGTACTGTGAAGATCATGTTCTTGCCTTTGCTTATCCATTCAACCGGAGTGTCGTGTTTTCATTCGAGCTCTCTCATCTTATCAAGTTTTACCTCCCTTCTCAACCGGAGTGCAGTCTGAAATCGTTCTTACCCCTTGTGCCATTATTTCATTAGTTTCGGAGGCAGTGTGTTGTTGATCTCATCAAGTATCCTCTCATCTTGTCTAGTTCATATTCAATTCATTCCATTTACAGTCGGAATGCTGCCCAAATTTATATCATTCTTATTCCTTCTCTATCTTGTTTAACCGGAGTGTTGTGTCTATCATTCCTCTTCTAACCGGACTCTCATCCAAGTGCTTTCATTTTGCCAAGCTCATATTCTTTACCTTCCATTTCCAACCGGAGTGTTGTCGTAATTGATCCTTATCGTTTCTTGTACATCTCGTTCTACCGGAGTGCTTGCATGTACTTCTTGCCCATTGCAACTTTTTTCTCATGTCTTTCAACCTACAAGGTTCAAGTAATGTTTCTTGTTCCTCTTTTCTAACGGAGTGTTTTCAACTTTGTTCATCTTCATTGCATTCTTTCTTTTAATTTGTTCAACATCTCAAGGCTCTTTGGTTTCACTCGTTTTTCAAAGAAGCAACTTTGTTTTACCTCTTCTCTTCCTCTTCCTTTTCCCTCCGGTGCCATCCTAGATCTCGGGACGAGATCCTCTTATAGTGGTGGAGTGTTGTGACGCCCCGAGATCGTTGCGCCAGGTGTCTTCTAGTTATTCGCTGTTGTTGCCTTGTCATTTGTTTGCGTGTCATGCATTTCATATCATGTCATCATGTGCATCGCATTTGCATACGTGTTCGTCTCATGCATCTGATCTTTTTCCTCGTTGTCCGTTTCTCAATCCGGCACTCCTATGTCCTCCGGCGCCCTCTTTTGCCTCTTTTCGTGTGCGGATGTTAAATATTCTTGGGATGGACCAAGATTTGCCAAGCGGCCTTGGTTTACCACGGGTAGACCACCTGTCAAGTTTCGTGCCATTTGGAGTCCGTTTGATACTCCAACGGTTAACCGGAAACCGTAAAGACATCGTGGGTGTTACACTACCATCATGGTCCGTACTCGGCTCTAACTAGTCACTTAGCGCCTGCAGCTGCCCTCGTGGGCCGCCGCCCTATCGTTTTATGAAAAAAAGGTGTTATCAGTTTTTAAATGAACAATAATATTCATGCATTTATTAAAACTTTTCATGATCGGATTTATTTAAAATAACATATTTAAAAAATATTCACAAATTATAAAAAGAGTTCTCCGATTCGGAAAAAATATTTGGTAATTAAAAAAAATCACAGGTTTAAATTAACTCATGAATTTGAAAGGGTTCACCATTTTTTTAAAGTACGCAAATTTCACGAGTTCAAAAACAGTTTGTCAATTGTAGCAAATTGCAAAATTAAAAAAAAATCAACAATTTGGAAAAGTACGCAACTTTGAAATAAGGTAAATGAATTTGACAAAAGTTCACATATTTTTTAAAAACATCACAGATTTTTAAACTGTTCGCAAATTTGAAGAAATGTCATGGATTTTCAACAAAACTTTGAGGGTTTTAAAACAACGAAATTGATAAAGTTCGCGGACTTGAATAAAAGTTCACGGATTTGAAAAAATATGCATGATTTTTCAAAACGGTTCACAAATTTACAAGAAATGTTCATATATCCGAAAAGGTTCATGAATTGGAAAAAGAGTATGAATCGAAAAAAGTACAAGAATTTGAGGAAAGTCTGTGAATGTGGACAAAGTTTGCAAAATTTTGAAAGTTCATGAATTTGATAACAGTTTGTGAATTAACAAAAGAAAAGAAAAAGGGAAGAAAAAATTAAAAAAACAAAAACAAAGTAAAACCAGCCAAAAAATAACCACAGGGGAAGTGCTGCAGGTTTTGTACTGTTACTTTTGACGCGCAAGGAGAGAAAAAATAAGTAAGCGGGAACTAGTACATTGTCCCGGTTGGTTACAGCGGCTGGAATAGAAACTTTGCGCTTGACGCACGGTCCATGCAAGTCATGGCGGTGCTGTTGGGGCTTTGACTAGCTCATAAACTGGGAATGTGTAAACCTTTACCAAGCCCCTTCTTTTTTATTCGTTGGTACAAAGTTGGGTCATATATTTTGAAACAAAGGGAATAGATCATATCGAATACGAGAAAATACACAAATGCATGAAAAGTACGGGCATAGGGCTAGTGCCATTAAAAATTCCAAAATTACTTGTTACGGGATCACTTTTTATTTTCCTACTGTATCAATATGTCGTGATCAATGGAACTGGGAGATGAATTGGCCCAATTCCAACGTTCAGAGAACAACACTGTTATCCTATGGTTGGCGCACCCACTTGCCATCCTTGCGCCCATGTTCGACAGAACCCCCCCCCCCCCCCCCCCCCCACCCCACCCTCCTCCTTGATGTATCATCCATGTAATCCTTACTACTTTCTATCTATCAATGCAATGATACGCAAGCCTTTTGCATATTCGCGAAAAAAAAACACTGTTATCCTATGTACACAAGACAAACAATACTATCTACAGATCAACAAATTGCAGGCGATGGCTTCAGTGTAAAACTGTAAATCATAACTGGGTGTATAACTAAGCCTTGAGTGTTGGTGTTCCAATCGTCGCCGTACACCTATTTTTTGAAGGTTGAAAAAAAGGGCTGAGCTCAGGACTGAGTGGGTATGCGCCAAGTTGCCAAAACAATAGAAAACAAACACTTAAGGCGCCTATATTGCGCTCAAGGCGTAGGTTCTTACTATTATTGCAAATTGACGCACACCCCTCTATCCTCCTAGGTTGGGCACATATTTTTTCCACTCCACCCATCCGTCAACAATAAACAACGCGTACAAGATTAGTGAGCCGCTGACGCATTCAGTTTTGGAAGCTTCCAAAAGCTTCGCAACTTGGTTTTCGGAAGTTTTTGGTTTCCTTTTTTCCTTTACATTTCCGGTTTTTCCATTTTGGCGCTGTCTAATTTTTTGGCTTTATTTTTTTCCTTTTTATTCTTATTTTCTTTTCTTTCACTTTTATTAATGCATGAAAGTTTTTCAAATTCAAAAATGCTTTTGAAATCATGATTTAATTTCTTTGTCGACTTTTCCCTATTTTGCAAACTTTTTTTTCAAATTCTATGAATTTTTTAAAATTCATGATCTTATTTCCAATTCACAAATTATTTCTTCGAATTTGGTGAACCTTATCAAATTCATGAACTTTTTCAAATTCATGTATTATTTTAGAATTAGCAAACTTTTTCCAATCTATGAGGTTTTTGAAAGTCATTAACCTTTTTCAAATCCGCAAACTTTTTCCATATCCGTGAACTGTAAACTTTTTAAAACTCCGATTTTTTTAAAAAATTGTGAATGTTTCATAATTCACGAACCAATTCAAATTTGGGGTTCATATAAATTCGTGGATTTTCTAAAAACATGAACTTTTTCATATCCGTGAACTTTTTCTTAAAACTCGCGAACTATTTTCTGGTCTGTGAAACTCGCAAACCTTTTTCAACCTTGCAATTTTTGTTAATTTTGAACTTTGTTTTTATTTGAATTTGTCTTTTGTAAGTTAAAATTATATTTAATCTCTAAAAAAATCAAAATAAGCACCAAGTAGGAGGTCCCTGCCTTATGCGATAGTTGGCGAGCTGCTGCTCGCGCAGTAGCGCTTGCTCGCATGCCAGTGAGTTGGGGCTTAAAATAGCGCTTCGGTATGCTTGCCTCATTGGCTGCCTAAATTACTCGAAGCTACGCATATGAGTAAAAGAACAAAAGCTTGGATTTTGGGGGAAAAAAGTCAATTTTTTATTTTCACAGAATAAAAAAATCTTATCTTTGAAAAATGTTTGTTAATTCGAAAAAAATATTCACAAAATATAAAAATATTCATGAATTTCAAAAGTGTTCGTGGGTTTTGAAAGAGGCGCATTAATTTCAAAAGTATTCATGATTTTTTTTAAAAACATCATGATTTGAGGGGGGGGGGGGTGGATTAAAAAGTGTTCACAGATTTAGAAATATCTTCATGAATTTGAAAAACTATTCAGGAGTTTCAAAATTAAAGTAATTTAAGAAAGAAAGAAAATATATAAAAAACTAAAGAAAATATGAAAGGGAAAAAAGATAGGAAGAGAAAACAAGAAAACCCCAGGCAATACCTTGTAGGATGTTCACAAGGAACCTCCTATTTGACGCCTATTGCTTCAAATAGGAGAATGTTCGCACAAGGGAGCCCAAATATGCATCAAGAAGGAGGTTATTCGCACATGGGAGCCCAACTAGGCCAGCCCATTTGCAGGCACGTGACCCCCAATCAATGAGGTTACAAACAGTGCGGTGTAAAAATCACAGATAAATCACGTTTGCATGATTTTGAAGGAGATTCAATACTGACGTATCCATTTTCCAGGCTTGTGAATTTAGCCACGAACAGCGTAGATGCAGCATTATGACTTAAATAAAGTGTGTAGTTTCTTAGAATAAAGCGCTTGGATGGGATCAAACCCGAGACTTCAAGTTAGTTAATGTGAGTTGCTAGCCGCTTGAGCTGAATATCATTAGTGGCTTATTGGAAGCATGAAACCCTAAGAACTAACTGCATCGGTGGATCCAAACTAAACTTTATTATATATCTTGCACACGATTACAAGGATAGGCACTAAGCAAACTCTAAAAAAAAGAATCGAACTAAACTTTTATTCATCTAAAGCAAAAGATAACTATGGATCGAACTAAGATAAGTAAAGGCAAAAGATAATGGAGGTGATACGATACCGGGGCACCTCCCCCAAGCTTGGCGGAAGCCAAGGGGAGTGCCCATACCCGATACTCAATTTCCTTTTGGTGATGAAGAAGAAGGTGGTGGTGATGAAGTGGGGGCTTTGTCCTTCTTCCTCAGCTTACGCTTGAGGATGGAATTTTCCTCCTTCAATTCACCACCTCCTGCTCAAGCTCCAGTACCTTCTTGCATAAATCTTGCTTATTTTCCTGCAAAAGGCGGAAGGGTATAAACTGAACCTTAGGCCTCTTTGCTTTGTTGGGGAGGCTTGACTTCTTGAATTTCACATGCATGTCCCCTGATTGAGGAAATGGGGCTCCGTCCTCGTCTGAGCTCGTCTCCTCCTTCTCCCTAGGATAATAGTCTTCCCCTTCCCCCGAAGTCCAGCCATAGTGCACCCCATCCCCATAAGAGTTGGGGTTTGCAATAAAATCAGCAACTTAGCTCTCACCCTCAGAGTCTTGGGATGACATATTTTCAGATCTATCAGGAAAACAGCAAGAAAATAAAATAAGGGATTTCTCCGCGATATGGTGATCAATAGGTTTGGGGGGTATATAATTTTTTTTATCTTGGGAAACAAGCAAACGAAAAAAATGGAGTCTGGAAGGTACCCCAGGTGGGCACAACCCACCTGGGCGCGCCGGCGCGCCCTGGTGTCTTGTGCCCACCAGGGTCGCGTTCGCGGTAGTTTCTTATTTTCCTAAATGTTTTATATTCCAAAACTGAAAAAAAATATTTTTGCAGATTTTTCGGAGTCCGTTTACTTACCGTATCACGTACCTCCTCTTTTTCACGATTCTGAAGAGTTTTGGAAGGTCTCTTTTATGTGTTCTTCCGGTGTCATAGTTTGGATAATATTACTTTCGACATTATTGAGCATACCCGAGATATAATATTTTATTCGTTACCCATTAACAACCTTCGGGTTAGTACCTTCGGCATTATTTATTTTGATAGCTCCAGACCGATAAACCTCCTCAATAACATAGGGTCCTTCCCATTTGGAGAGGAGTTTTCCTGCAAAGAATCTGAAACGAGAGTTGTACAAAAGAACATATTCTCCAACTTTGAATTCACGCTTTTGGATTCTTTTGCCATCTTTTAACTTTTTCTTTAAATAACTTGGCATTTTCATAAGATTTGGTTCTCTATTCATCTAATGAGCTAATATCAAATAACCTCTTTTCATCGGCAAGTTTGAAATCATAGTTGAGTTCTTTAACTGCCTAATAAGCTTTATGTTCTAACTCAAGAGGCAAATGACAAGCTTTTCCATAAACCCTTTTATATGGAGACATACTCATAGGATTTTTATATGTTGTTCTATAAGCCCAAAGTGCATCATCTAATTTCTTAGACCAATTCTTCTTGAACCTATTGACAGTCTTTTGCAAAATTAATTTTATTTCTCTATTGCTAAGTTCAACTTGACCACTAGACTGAGGATGATAGGGCGATGCAATTCTATGGTTAACATCATACTTGGCAAGCATTTTATGGAAAGCACCATGAATAAAGTGTGAACCACCATCAATCATTAAATATCTAGGGACTCCAGACCTTGGGAAAATAACTTCCTTAATTATTTTAATAGAAGGTGTTGTGATCAGCACTACTAGTTAGAATAGCTTCTACCCACTTAGTAACATAATCAACAACAACCAAAATATGTGTATACCCATTAAAGGAAGGAAAAGGTTCCATGTAATCAAATCCCTAAACATCAAATGGTTCAACAACAAGTGAATAATTCATAGGAATTTCTTGACGTTTACCGATATTACCTATTCTTTGACATTCATCACAAGATAAGACGAACTTACGGGCATCCTTGAAGAGAGTAGGCCAATAGAACCCAGATTGGAATACCTTGTGAGCAGTTCTGTCTCCCGCATATGATGCCCTCCATAAGCTTCAGAGTGACATTTCCGTAGGATTTGTCCATATTCATGCTCAGGTACACAACGTCTAATAATACCATCTACTCCTTCTTTATAAAGATGTGGGTCATCCCAAAAGTAATGTCTTAAATTATAGAATAATTTTTTTCTATTGTTGGTATGTAAAGCTAGGTGGTAAATATTTAGCAATGATATAATTAGCATAGTCAGCATACCAAGGAGTATTATGAGAAACATTTATTGCAGCTAACTACTCATCATGTCGGAGTAATGGGCCACGTGTAGGCTAACCCGAGGCCCAAAACCTTTTAAGACATTGGGGCTAACTGCGCCCCTCGAGACGCCAGATGAAGAGCCGCCTTCTAGAGGACGGCTGAAGGAACAGTCGGCTGCCCGCCGCCCGCATGCAGCCGAGTCCTAGAGGCGAGGTCAAGATCGTCCGACTCCCGCCGCCAGAGAAGCCGACCACGGGGAGTCGGCCTACGGCACCAACAAAACCCATGCCCTCCTCAGGGGGGATGGGACGGGGAGTGGCAACAGTGAAGCCCACTCCCTCCCCTTTTCCAGGAGATGGCTAGGCCACAGTGCGCTGTACCAATGGAGATCTCCGTCTGGCACGGCACTGTTGCCACGCCATCCCTGACATCAGCAACAATGGGCGGAGTCCTGTGCCCACAATGACCTATCAGTACGGTCCACGGACGACGTGCCCTACCGGTCAGCGAGAGTCCAGAAGATGGCAAGAGCGCCACCAGTCAGACCCGTAGGGAGCCGGCCCCCGAGAGTCGGCCTGCCCCTCCCATGGGTTCCCCGCGCCATTAACCAGACGAGACAGGGAGTGGCTATAGTGATCACCCGCCAGACGGCGGGGCTGTAGCCACGACCCCATGACCAAGCCTACGTCATTAGAAGCACGGCTACAGTAATCAATAGCCGACAAGACCCACAAGCGGCGGGTACAGCCTGTTGGCTCTGTACCAGACTAGTCGGCGGGGCCCACCAGTCGGCGGAAGGGCCGGCAGGCGAAGAGACTGACGGCTGGGCCCTGCGCCCAGACAGTTTACCATTGTACCCCTGGGGTAGGCCTATATAAACCCCCCCAGGGCACCCATGCAAAGGGTTGGACCCATTAGAACTAGACCAGATCATAGAGGGAGGAGGGAGCTAGCCCTGCCTTCTCCTACCTTCAGCATACAGCTTGAGGAGCGCCCTTGTAATCACTTTGCCTTAGTGATCATGCGGAGACCCCGCAGAGCAGGACTAGGGGTATTATCTCCTAGGAGATCCCCGAACCTGGGTAAAGTACGCCGGCGTTCGTGTCTACGCCTCATCCCGTTTCCGGGCACCGGCGACGTTCTACTCGCCCCCACCATGATAAGCCATCCATTGGCATATGTCGCATCCAACCACCGACATTTGTTCCCACCGTGGGGCCCGGTGCACCGTCGTCCGAAGACCTGTTCTGGACGGGAACCCTTTTCCTCCCTGACGAGCGCAGCCAGCCCGGCACGCCAGACGGAGTCTGCGCCGACACGCTGCATGGCGCTGAAATTGCCTGCACGACCAGTTGCCTCGCCGACCTTGTCGGTGTGGTCCGCCTCTCCGACGATCCCCATCCAACGCGGGCACAGGCGGCCCCGAGAGCCTCCTCGCGGGCCTCCTCGATCAACTCCACGTCGCCAGCGAGCCAGCTGGGGACTTGGAGTCCGTAGGCTCCACCGATCCGATGTCGGTCGACTCTGACACCGCATCGCTTGACACGTTCCCCACCAACGTGGTGGTCTACAACGAGCCGCCCCCTTGCGCGGAGAGTGGCGGAAGCACCGTCACGGAAGTGCTTGTGATTGATCATGGCGAGCACTCCGGCGGGGGTGATTATGACCCGCTCAGCACGGCGCTGCAAGATCTGGCAGCGCCCATTCCCGAAGATGCCGACGCCGAGACGCTGGAGGCACGCCGCCTTCAGCTAGTCGAAGGCGCCAAGAAGCTGGCCAACATGAGATGCCTATCAGAGGCCTACCAGCGCGAGATGGACCGCGCTGTGGGCGACCCGCCGTCTCCAGCTGGACCTAGCCGTCTTGGCATGGTCCGGCAGTGCGGCGTTGCCATCGCCGACCTGTTCGGGGCAAATCGCCCCATTTACATCACGCCTGCGGAGAACATCCGAGCTGCCCAGGCGGCGGCGGACGAGCTGGACAAATTCGAGGGCGAAGAACGTCGCTTGATGACAGAGCGCGTCCAGCGACTCCTTGATGCGGCTGCAGAGCAGAACGAGGCCGGCTGCCGCACTGATGCGCCGCACCGACAGAATGACGACCTGCCTCCCCGCCGAGACCAAGGCGCGACATCTCGGACGCCGACTGGTGGCGTCCGCAGAAGAAAAGACAAAGAGCCGGCTGCCAGCCGCAGTCAGACTCGCATCACCATAGAGCGCGGCCAAGACGGCCGCCCAAGAATAGTGGAACGACGGGACGACTGTCCGCCTCCTCCCCCTCGCAGGGAAAGATGAGTCTCCCTGCTGCCTGTTGATCACCCGATGCTCGGCGACCGCCTTGGCCGCCGAGAGGGAGTCGGAGAGAATGACGCCCGCCACCGGATCGACCGTCTCCACCGATCCCTGGCGCTTGAAGAAGAAGATGAGTTGGGTCCGCCATGTTTCAGCCCCTGCATTCGAGACGAGCCCTTCCCCAAAGGGTTCACGCTCCCAAGAGACACACCCAAATACACCGGCTCCGTGAAGCCAGAAGACTGGCTAGTTGACTACTCCACGACCGTCAGCATAGCAAACGGCAACAAGCGTGTTGCTGTGAAGTACGTTCTGCTCATGCTCCAGGGCACGGCCCGGACATGGCTGAACAGCTTGAGGCCCCGCAGCATCAACAGTTGGGCCGACTTCACCGACGTCCGCAACTTCACCAGCACGTACAAGCGGCCGCCCAAACCTCGCTAGCTCTCCTTGTGCGTGCAAGGCCCCAACGAGTCAACTCGTGACTATCTCACACGCTGGGTCGAGCTCCACAACTCCTGCGAGGGCGTGCACGAGGTGCAGGCCATTGAGTACTTCACTGCAGGATGCCGAGAGGGCATCCTCCTCAAGCACAGGCTTCCCTGCGATGAGCCAGAGACCCTCGACGAGCTGCTGATCATAGCAGACAAATATGCCACGGCCGACTCCTCCATGAAGACGGAGATCGAAATTAGTGCGACAAGCAAGGTGGCTCCTCAGGCTCATCGAACCCCGGCTGGAGACGCCAGTCGGCGTCAACAGCAGAACGACCACAAGCGCAAAGCCCCACAGCCGGCTTCCACCAGTCGGCAGGTGGCGACAGTTGAAGACCAGCAGCCGGAAGGGCATCCCCCGCCCAAACGCCAGAAGGACGGCAAGCCCAACTGGCAGCCGGCTTTCTCATATGAGCAGACTTTGGATGGACCCTGCAAATTCCATAGTGGCGCGAAGCCGTCCAACCACACCACTTGGAAGTGCCACAGGCTCACCAGGATCGCCAAGGGAGACGGCCTTTTGCCTCCCCCACCTACTGGGCAGCCGCCTCCTCCTCCGCCCCAGCAGCCGGCGGTCAGACCAATCGGTGCGATACACGACAAGTACCCAGAAGAGCATGAAACCTATGTCGTGTTCACCAGCGTGGACGATGATCGACGCAGCAGGCGGCTGCAGCAGCAGGAGGTGAATGCAGTAGCATCTGAGACACCAGAGTTCATGCATTGGTCTGAGAAGCCCATCAGCTGGAGCAGAGCTGACCACTCGGAAGTAATGCCCAAACCCGGCTCCTATGCCTTGGTTTTGGACGCCACCTTTGCAACGGACAAGCGAGCTGCTCGCTTCTCCAGAGTCCTGATAGACGGCGGCAGCAACATCAACATCCTGTACAAGGATACCATGGAGAAATTAGGAATCAGATAGAGGCAGCTTCAGTCCAGCCAGATAGTGTTCCATGGCATAGTTCCTGGCCTTTCCCGCTCACCAATCGGCAAGATCTTGATTGACGTCCTCTTTGGAGACAAAGATCATTTCTGCGAGAGTCAATTTGGTTCGAGGTGGTGGACCTTGAGAGCCCATACCATGCGTTACTTGGCCGGCCTTCCCTGGCCAAGTTCATGGCTGTCCCCCACTATGCCTACCTCAAGATGAAGATGCCGAGTTCCAAGGGGATTCTGGCCATAACTGGCGACTACAAGAAGTCATCCGCCTGCGCAGCAGAGAGCAGTCGGCTGGCCGAGTCCCTCGTGATCGCAGCTGAGAAGCGGCTCCTTGACCGGGTTGTGGCGATGGCAAGCAAGCGGCCAGAGATGTCGCCCGATCCCAGGGAGTCGGAAGCTGAGGGCTCGTTCAAGCCGGCCAAAGAAACGAAGAAGATACCCTTGGACCCGGAGCACTCGGAGAGGTACACTGTCATAGGTGCAAACCTCGACAGCAAATAGGAAGGCGAGCTCATCGATTTCCTCCATGAGAATCGGGACATCTTTGCATGGTCCCCCAAAGATATGCCAGGTGTCCTGACGGATTTCGCCGAGCACAAATTACATGTCCGGTCTGATGTCAAGCCAGTCAGGCAGCCCTTGCGCCGCTTGTCAGAAGAGAAGAGAAGAGTTGTTGGAGAAGAGATAGCCCGGCTGCTAGCAGCCGGCTTCATCATGGAAGAGTTCTTTCCAGAATGGCTAGCCAACCCGGTCCTGGTACTGAAGAAGAACAAGCAGTGGCGAATTTGTATTGATTACACTAGCCTCAACAAAGCATGCCCCAGGGACCCGTTCGCTTTGCCAAGGATCGACCAAGTGATAGACTCCACAGCAGGATGCGAGCTGTTGAGTTTCTTGGATGCATATTCAGGATATCACCAGATCAAGTTGAACCCGGCCGATAGGCTGAAGACCGCCTTCATCACGCCGTTTGGAGCCTTCTGCTACTTGACCATGACGTTCGGCTTGAGGAACGCCGGCGCCACCTTCCAACTTTGCATGCAGAAGTGCCTCCTCATGCAACTCGGTAGAAATGCCCATGTTTACGTGGACGATGTGGTGGTGAAGACGGAGAAGCGTGGAACACTGCTGGAAGACCTCAAGGAGACCTTTGAGAAATTGCGCCGATTTCAAATCAAGCTCAACCCAGAGAAATGCGTCTTCGGAGTACCAGCCGGCCAGCTTCTTGGCTTCCTGGTCTCTGAACATGGCATAGAGTGCAACCCTGTGAAGATCAAGGCCATTGAGAGGATGGAGGTACCCAGCCGACTGCTGGACGTACAAAAGTTCACCGACTGTTTGGCATCCATCAGCCGATTCATCAGTCGGCTGGGCGAGAAGGCTCTCCCCCTATACCAACTCATGAAGAAGACCACTTTTTTCAAGTGGAACCACAAGGTGCATGAAGCTTTTCTCCAACTGAAGAAGATGTTGGCTACTCCACCTGTCCTGGCGGCTCCGACTCCTAAGGAACCCATGCTCCTCTACATCACCGCCACCAGCCGAGTAGTCAGCATAGTCATCATAGTAGAGCGCAAGGAGGAAGGCAAGGCACTACCAGTCCAGAGACCGGTATATTATTTGAGTGAAGTACTGTCGACCTCCAAGCAAAACTACCGCCACTACCAGAAGATGTGCTACGGCGTGCACTTTGCCACCAAGAAATTGAAGCCTTACTTTCAAGAGCATCCAATCACTGTGGTTTGCATGGCTCCACTAGCCGAGATCATCGGGAGCCGGGATGCTTCGGGCCGAGTGGCCAAATGGGCCATAGATTTGGCCCCCTACACCATCTACTACCAGCCTCGCACCGCCATCAAGTCGCAAGCGCTGTCCGACTTCCTCGTCGACTGGGCCGAGACCCAGTATCTGCCGCCAGCGCCCGACTCCACCCATTGGCGAATGCATTTTGACGGCTCCAAGATGTGCACTGGCTTGGGAGCCAGCATCATCCTCACCTCTCCCAAAGGAGACAAGCTCAAATATGTGCTGCAAATCCATTTTGCCGCCTCCAACAACGTCGCCGAATACGAGGCACTCATTCATGGGCTCCGGCTGGCCAAAGAGCTCGGCATTCGCCGGATCCTGTGCTATGGTGACTCCGACTTGGTGGTCCAGCAGTCGTCAGGCGATTGGGACGCCAAAGACGCAAACATGGCGAGCTACCGCTTCCTCGTACAACAACTCAGTGGATATTTTGAGGGGTGCAAGTTTCTCCATGTGCCAAGAAACGACAACGACCAAGCAGACGCCCTGGCACGAATCGGCTCCACCCGTCAAGCAATACCGTCCGGCGTCGCCCTTCAACGCCTCCTCAAGCCGTCTGTCAAGCCATCGCCAGAGTCAGACTCTATCTTCGTGCCGGCTCCTCTTGAAGCAGTCGGATCCAACTCGAAGCCCCCGCAGATGGCACGAGTATTCCGGCAGGCGGCGCGGGGATCGTGGCAGTCGCACCCGGCCCAGGGACTGCGACGGTCGGCCCGGAGACTCCACAGCCCGGTCCGAGGACTGCGCCAATCGGCCCAGGGACTTCATCGACACAGCAAGCGGCTGCCGACTCCAACCCACCGCCTCCCGGCCCAGCCGCCCTCGTCCAAGTCGCAGTCCTGACAGTTGCAGAAATTGCAGCCCCTTTGTGGGCCCAGCCCATCCTCAAATTCCTGGTGAATAAAGAGCTGCCAACTGATGAGATCTTAGCTCGACAAGTGCAATGCCGGGCGGTAGCCTACACCATAGTCAACAGGGAGCTTGTAAGGCGCAGTGTCACTAGTGTCTACCAGTGCTGCGTGGAGCCGGAGCAAGGCCAAGCAATTCTCAAGGACATCCATCAAGGCGAGTGTGGCCACCATGCGGCTTCAAGAGCACTCGTCGCCAAAGCCTTCCGCCATGGTTTCTTCTGGCCGACTGCTCTTGAAGACGCCAAGGCCTTGGTCCAAAAATGCAAAGGGTGCCAGAAGTTCTGCTCCAAGCCACATCAGCCGGCTTCTACACTCAAGACTATTCCCATTGCCTGGCCCTTTGCTGTTTGGGGCCTGGACATGGTGGGACCATTCAAGACGGCACGAGGCTGCTTGACTCACTTACTTGTCGCGGTGGACAAGTTCACCAAGTGGATAGAGGCAAAACCAATCAAGAAGTTGAATGGTCCGACTGCTGTGACTTTCATCTCTGACATCACAATTCGGTATGACATACCGCACAACATCATCACCGACAACGGCACGAACTTTGCCAAAGGTGCCTTGGCCCGTTTCTGCGTGACGCAGGGCATTCGACTGGACTTAGCGTCCGTTGCCCATCCGCAGTCCAACGGCCAGGTAGAGCAAGCAAACAGCCTCATCCTGTCCGGCATCAAGCCTCGACTGGTCGAGCCTCTGGAGCGCTCGACTGGCTGTTGGCTCGACGAGCTTCCAGCCTTCCTCTGGAGCCTGCGCACAACTCCAAACAAGTCAACCAGCTTCACACCCTTCTTCCTCGTCTACGGTGCCGAAGCCGTCATCCCAACGGACATAGAATTCGACTCCCCTCGAATCACCATGTACACCAAAGAGGAAGCAGAAGAAGCACGTCAAGATGGCGTCGATCTGCTGGAAGAGGGCCGGCTGTTGGCACTCTGCCGGTCCAGCATCTACCAGCAGAGCCTGTGCCGATACTACAACCATAAGGTCAAGCCGAGATCTTTCCAAGAAGGATACCTTGTGCTCCGGCTGATCCAGCGAACAGCCGGCCATCACAAGCTCTCAGCACCTTGGGAAGGCCCTTTCATCATCAGCAAAGTGTTGGGCAATGACTCCTACTACCTGATCGACGCTCAGAAGTCCCGAGCACGCAAGAGGGACAACTCTGGCAAAGAGACGGAGCGGCCATGGAATGCAAATCTCCTCCGAAGATTTCACAGTTAACGCAGTATGTACCACGCTACCTTTTGTATTAAAGTACGAAGATTTTGGGCCCCCCGAGAAGAGCTCGGGGACTGCCCCCTTTATCAATATGATAAGAATTATGCCTATGAGTATGTTATTCTTTGTTATGCCGCTTGGCACCGGATTCGACTAGTCGGCCCGGGGACTTGCCGTCTTGAACTATGAAATGCTTCCTGCAGCCGGACAAGTAGTGTGTGGCACTTAAGCCGTCTCCTGTTAGAAGTCGCAGCTCGCAGAGCGACTGTGTGGTGGGCAGGAGTAAGGTAGAATGGGTGTCCACATGAAAAATGGCTAAGGACTCAAAGTATGTACATAGTTTAAGCCGGCTTCCAGCCTTTTACAACCGACTCTTGAGCAGCCGGCTCACCGTTTCTAATCAATTTGCTAAAAAACTCTAAACGGCTAAGTACTTGCCTTCCCAAAAAGCTAAGTACTTGATCCAGCAACAGTCCGCAGAGTGGTTGTCCGACTGGCAAGACGGCAACCAAGGGAAGGCGGCAAAGGAAAAAGCCAAAGAGCAATGGGCAAAGAAATAGAACACGGAGAAATATTTACATAGAAAAGGCCCTTGGCCGAATCTTTAAACAGAAGTTCAAGATACACCCCACGGGTGGAATTGTGCAAATTAACAAGTTCATTGAGACTATTAAGCAGATAAAAACAAAGATGAAGTGTGATAACCCACAAGTATAGGGGATCGCAACAGTTTTCGATAAGTAAGAGTGTCGAACCCAACGAGGAGCTAAAGGTAGAACAAATATTCCCTCAAGTTCTATCGACCACCGATACAATTCTACACACTCTTGACGTTCACTTTACCTAGAACAAGTATGAAACTAGAAGTACTTTGTAGGTGTTGTTGGATAGGTTTGCAAGACAATAAAGAGTACATAAATAAAAAGTAGGGGCTGTTTAGATAAAGAAACAATAAAGTAAATATAGCGAGTGCGGAAAAGTGGTGGTATGAGTTGCGAAATTGCCCCTTAAGCAATTGACTACTTTATTAGACCGATAGCAAGTATTATGTGGGAGAGGCCACTGCTAGCATGTCATCCCTGACTTGGAATTCTATGCACTTATGATTGGAACTATTAGCAAGCATCCGCAACTACTAACGTTCATTAAGGTAAAACCCAACCATAGCATTGAGATATATTGGTCCCCCTTCAATCTCGTATGCATCAATTTCTATGCTAGGTTGAAGCTTCTGTCACTCTTGCCCTCCAATACATAGTCCTATCAACATACAACTAACCCTATGGTGTGATCCACGCGCGCTCTCATATGATGGGCACCAAAGGACAGCAACATAACCACAAGCAAATTAAATCAATCATAGCAATTCATCAACCACCGATAGGACAACGAAAATCTACTCAGACATCATAGGATGGCAACACATCATTGGATAATAATATGAAGCATAAAGCACCATGTTCAAGTAGAGGGTACATCGGGTTGAGGGAGAGTGGACCGCTGTAGATAGAGGGGGGAATGTGAGGGAGATGTTGGTGAAGATGGCGGAGGTGTTGGTGTAGATCGTGGTGATGATGATGGACCCCGGTGGCACTCCGGTGCCACCGAAAGCGAGGGGGAGAGAGCCCCCCTCCTTCTTCTTCTTCCTTGACCTCCTCCCTAGATGGGAGAAGGGTTTCCCCTCTGGTCCATGGCCTCCATGGCAAGGGAGGGGCGAGAGCCCCTCCGAGATTGGATCGGTCTCTCTGCCTCTCTCTGTTTCTGCATTCCCAGATTCTTCCCTTTCACCGTTTCTTATACTCCCGGAGATCCGTAACTCTGATTGGGCTGAAATTTTGACATGATCTCTATCTGGAAATTAGCTTTATTGTGGCGAAAGAAGGGCATCAACCGCCTTACGGGGTGGCCACGAGGGTCAGGGGCGCGTCTGCCTCCCCAGGGCGTGCCCCCTACCTCATGGGCCCCTCGAGCATCGTCTCGTGTGGATTCTTCTTCCCAAAAATCATATATATTCCAAAAAAAAATCTCCGTCAGTTTTTATTCCGTTTGGACTCCGTTTGATATGGATATTCTGCGAAACAAAAAACATGCAACAAACAGGAACTGGCACTGGGCACTGGGTCAATATGTTAGTCCCAAAAATAGTATAAAAAGTTGCCAAAAGTATATGAAAGTTGAATAATATTGGCATGGAACAATCAAAAATTATAGATACGACGGAGACATATCAGCATCCCCAAGCTTAATTCCTGCTCGTCCTCGAGTAGGTAAATGATAAAAAAGATAATTTTTGATGTGGAATGCTACCTAGCATAATCTTGATCACATATCTAATCATGGCATGAATATTAAGACACGAGTGATTCAAAGCAATAGTCTATCATTTGACATAAAAACAATAATACTTCAAGCCTACTAATAAAGCAATCATGTCTTTTCAAAATAACATGGCCAAAGAAAGTTATCCCTACAAAATCATATAGTCTGGCTATGCTCCATCTTCACCACACAAAATATTCACATCATGCACAACCACGATGACAAGCCAAGCAATTGTTTCATACTTTTGACGTTCTCAAACCTTTTCAACTTTCACGCAATACATGAGCGTGAGCCATGGACATAGCACTATAGGTGGAATAGAATATGATGGTGGAGAAGACAAAAAGGAGAAGATAGTCTCACATCAACTAGGCGTATCAACGGGCTATGGAGATGCCCATCAATAGATATCAACGTGAGTGAGTAGGGATTGCCATGCAACGGATGCATTAGAGCTATAAGTATATGAAAGCTCAAACTGAAACTAAGTGGGTGTGCATCCAACCTACTTGCTCATGAAGACCTAGGGCATTTGAGGAAGCCCATCGTTGGAATATACAAGCCAAGTTCTATAATGAAAATTCCCACTAGTATATGAAAGTGATAACTCAAGAGACTCTCTATATGAAGAACATGGTGCTACTTTGAAGCACAAGTGTGGTAAAAGGATAGTAACATTGCCCCTTCTCTCTTTTCTCTCATTTTTTTCTTTTTTTCTTTTTTTCTTTTTTTGTAGGCTTCTTTGGCCTCTCTCTCTTTTTTGGGGGGCTTCTTTGGCCACTTTTATTTTGATAACCTCACATGGGACAATGTTCTAATAATGATGATCATCACACTTTTATTTACTTACAACTCAATATTACAACTCGATATCTAGAACAAGGATATGACTCTATATGAATGCCTCCGGCGGTGTACCAGGATGTGCAATGATATAGCGTAGCAATGACATCAAAAAACAGACAAGCCATGAAAACGTCATGCTAGCTATCTTACGATCATGCAAAGCAATATGACAATGAATGCTCAAGTCATGTATATGATGATGATGAGAGTTGCATGGCAATATATCTCGGAATGGCTCTGGAAATGCCATGATAGGTAGGTATGGTGGCTGTTTTGAGGAAGGTATATGGTGGGTTTATGGTACCGGTGAAAGTTGCGCGGTACTAGAGAGGCTAGCAATGATGGAAGGGTGAGAGTGCGTATAATCCATGGACTCAACATTAGTCATAAAGAACTCACATACTTATTGCAAAAATCTATTAGTCATCGAAACAAAGTACTATGCGCATGCTCCTAGGGGGATAGATTGGTAGGAAAAGACCATCGCTCGTCCCCGACCGCCACTCATAAGGAAGACAATCAATAAATACCTCATGCTCCAACTTCGTTGCATAACGGTTCACGATACGTGCATGCTACAGGAATCACAAACCTCAACACAAGCATTTCTACAATTCACAACCACCCACTAGCATGACTCTAATATCACCATCTTTATATCTCAAAACTATTGCAAGGAATCAAACATATCATATGCAGTGATCTACAAGTCTTATGTAGGATTTTATGACTAGCCATGTGAATGACCAGTTCCTGCCATCTCTCTAAATAGGTATAAGTGAAGCAAGAGAGTTTAGTTCTTTCTACAAAAGATATGCCCACGCTCTAACAAATATAAGTGAAGCAAAAGAGCATTCTACAAATGACAGTTGTCTATGTAAAGAGAAACAGGCAATCCAAACTTCAAATGATATAAGTGAAGCACATGAAGCATTCTATAAAGCCATACTCAAAAGATATAAGTGAAGTGCAAAGAGCATTCTATAAATCAACCAAGGACTATCTCATACCAGCATGGTGCATAAAATGAAAATGAAAACTAAATGCAAAAGATGCTTCAAGATTGCACATATCGCATGAACGAAACAAATCCGAAAACATACCAATACTTGTTGAAGAAAGAGGGGATGCCTTCCGGGGCATCCCCAAGCTTAGACGCTTGAGTCTCCTTGAATATTTACTTGGGGTGCCTCGGGAATCCCCAAGCTTGAGCTCTTGCCTCTCTTCCTTCTTCTCACATCGAGACCTTCTCGATCATCGAACACTTCATCCACACAAAACTTCAACAGAAAACTCGGTAAGATCCGTTAGTATAATAAAGCAAATCACTACTCTAAGTACTATTGCAAACCAATTCATATTTTGTTTTTGCATTGTTTCTACTGTAATATAAATTTTTCATGGCTTAATCCATTAATATGAATCGCTAGTTTCATCAAAACAAGCAAACTATGCATCAAAAACAGAATATGTCTAAAACAGAACAGTCTGTAATAATATGAACATTCACCATACCTCTGATACTTGAAAAATTCTACCAAAATTAGGAAAAATAAACAATTTGTATAGGAAGACATTTCAAAGAGAATCATAACCATTTGATGTCCAGCTAAAAATGTAAAATCGCGCACTACAGCCAAAGTTTCTGTCCTGCACCATACAAACTATCAAGCAAATGTAAACATCCTAAAGGCAAACCTTGGCACATTATTTTTATAATACAATGGAATTGTACAAGGGGATAATTATTTTTGTTGAAAAGTTTCTGTAATCAAGATTCACAAAGTTTCCATGAGCATGAACAAAGTTCAAGGCTAGCTCCGACTTCAACAATGCTTGTCTTTCTCACTTTCGCTTTCCTTTTTGAAAAAGTTTTGGGTTCCCCTCTTTATTTTTGTTGTTTTTAAAATATATAAAAGCACTAAACAGAAATAAATGACTCTCTAAAACTTCCGAGTTGTCTCCCTGGTAGCGCTTTCTTTAAAGCCATTAAGCTAGGCATATCGTGCTCAAGTAATGGATCCACCCGGATCCCAAGGTATATCAAAGCCAATTTTAATTAACAATGATTTGTAATTTAGTAGTGAGCACAAAGCAACATATATCATATAATGACGAAGTCTAACTCTCTTGCTATGCATCGGCATGTCATAAAAGAACAATTCATGCACACAAAGTAAAGGCCAATGCATAGTATAAATAGTTTCTTGCAATTTTATCATATTGGAAACATAGAGAGGTGGAGATATAGTTCCTCTCTCATAATAAGTGCAAGTAGGAGCAGCAAGCACATGCATATTATATCTATCAAAATCATCATGTGTAAAGGTAAAAGGCAACCCATCAATATAATCCTTAATAAGGGCAAACTTCTCTGATATAGTGTAGTTGGGAGAATTCAAAAAGATAATAGGACTATCATGCGTGAGTGCAATAGCAACAATTTTATGTTTAATATAAGGAACTATAGCAAGTTCATATCCATAAGCATAATTCATATTGGCATCTTGGCCACAAGCATAGCAAGCATCATCAAAAAGGGATATTTCAAAAGAATCAACGGGATCATAGCAATTATCATAGTATTCATCCTTCAGTAAGCATGAAGGGGAATTAAACAATGTATGAGTTGAAGAGTTACTCTCATTAGAATGTGGGCACGGGTGATCAATCCGCTCTTCCTCCTTTTGTTCTTCGCTCTTCTCCTCATCTTTCTCATCCAATGAGCTCACAGTTTCATCAATTTCTTCTTCCATAGACTCCTACAAAATATTAGTCTCTTCTTGGACAGCGGAGACTTTCTCAATAAGTGCATTAATATCGTAATTGTATTCATAATTCTCATAGCAATATTTAAGGATAGCTAAATTTTTAGGTCTGTAAACCGAATCATCAAAATCTTCAAACTCTTTAAACATAGATTCAATTTCATAAGCACCCATAAAAGCAACAAATTCTTCTATTTGTTCCACATCATAGTAATCATATATACCATTAGCATAAGAAGCTAAGGTTTTATTATCATTAAATTTGCATAAAAAGGGAAGGTGTGGAGCCTTCATCCTCGAGCAACAAGTATAATCATATCTCAAGCATAGTTGCCTAGCATACCAATTCAATATATGAATTTTATCCCATAATAGTTTCCATTTTTGTGTCAAGTGATAATCCCTAAAGTATTCACGTTGATCCAACGTTACTCCCATTACATAATTGAATGGGGTTTTCTCAGGATTATTAATGTAGTACATAATATTTTTCACATAACCAGCATCGCGGATTTTAGGAGGTTCCCCATCTCCATGAGTAGCAAGTACACCTAATTTTTTTGGTATTTCGTGTTCCATATCCATAACTAAAGATAAAGAACAACTAAGAACAGCAAATAAAAATTACTTAGTGATAAAGCAAACAAGCACACACGAGAATATTCACCCCACGCTATTGCTCCCCGGCAACGGCGCCAGAAAAAGGTCTTGATAACCCACAAGTATAGGGGATCTCAACAGTTTTCGATAAGTAAGAGTGTCGAACCCAACGAGGAGCTAAAGGTAGAACAAATATTCCCTCAAGTTCTATCGACCACCGATATAACTCTACGCACGCTTGACGTTCGCTTTACCTAGAACAAGTATGAAACTAGAAGTACTTTGTAGGTGTTGTTGGATAGGTTTGCAAGATAATAAAGAGTGCGTAAATAAAAAGTACGGGCTGTTTAGATAAAGAAACAATAAAGTAAATATAGCGAGTGTGGAAAAGTGGTGGTATGAGTTGCAAAATTGCCCCTTAAGCAATTGACTACTGTATTAGACCGATAGCAAGTATTATGTGGGAGAGGCCACTGCTAGCATGTCATCCCTGACTTGGAATTCTATGCACTTATGATTGGAACTATTAGCAAGCATCCGCAACTACTAACGTTCATTAAGGTAAAACCCAACCATAGCATTGAGATATGTTGGTCCCCCTTCAATCTCGTATGCATCAATTTCTATGCTAGGTTGAAGCTTCTGTCACTCTTGCCCTCCAATACATAGTCCTATCAACATACAACTAACCCTATGGTGTGATCCACGCGCGCTCTCATATGATGGGAACCAAAGGACAGCAACATAACCACAAGCAAATTAAATCAATCATAGCAATTCGTCAACCACCGATAGGACAACGAAAATCTACTCAGACATCATAGGATGGCAACACATCATTGGATAATAATATGAAGCATAAAGCACCATCTTCAAGTAGAGGGTACATCGGGTTGAGGGAGAGTGGACCGCTGTAGATAGAGGGGGGAATGTGATGGAGATGTTGGTGAAGATGGCGGAGGTGTTGGTGTAGATCGTGGTGATGATGATGGACCCCGGTGGCACTCCGGTGCCACCGAAAGCGAGGGGGAGAGAGCCCCCCTCCTTCTTCTTCTTCCTTGACCTCCTCCCTAGATGGGAGAAGGGTTTCCCCTCTGGTCCATGGCCTCCATGGCAAGGGAGGGGCGAGAGCCCCTCCGAGATTGGATCGGTCTCTCTGTCTCTCTCTGTTTCTGCATTCCAAATTCTTCCCTTTCACCGTTTCTTATACTCCCGGAGATCCGTAACTCTGATTGGGCTGAAATTTTGACATGATCTCTATCTGGAAATTAGCTTTATTGTGGCGAAAGAAGGGCATCAACCGCCTTATGGGGTGGCCACGAGGGTCAGGGGCGTGCCCCCCTACCTCGTGGGCCCCTCGAGCATCGTCTTGCGTGGATTCTTCTTCCCAAAAATCATATATATTCCAAAAAAATCTCCGTCGGTTTTTATTCCGTTTGGACTCCGTTTGATACGGATATTATGCAAAACAAAAAACATGCAACAAACAGGAACTGTCACTGGGCACTGGATCAATATGTTAGTCCCAAAAATAGTATAAAAAAGTTGCCAAAAGTATATGAAAGTTGAATAACATTGGCATGGAACAATAAAAAATTATCGATACGATGGAGACGTATCAAAGTGGCAGCCTAGGAAACTACAGACGTATTCGGAGGACCGGGGGGGTCGGCGGTGCCAGTTGCCGGAGCAGCCGGCTGGTTGGTCTCCACTTGGTCACCTCTGGCAGCAGCTGGCTCGGTTGGGCGCGGCTCGTTGCTAGAGGCGCGGTCGAGCTGGGGCTGGCCGTCTGCTCCGACCTCTGGCGCCTCATCCTCGTCTCCTTCCTCCTCCCCGCCTTCTTCCTTGCCACTGGAGTCAATCACCTCTGCCGAGTCCTCGCCGTCGTCTGGGTTCAGCCCGAACCACTCCGGCGGCGCCTCCTCGCTGTTCTCAGCCCGCTCTGGGACGAAGACACTGGTGTCGGTATATTCGTCGATCGACGCTGCGCACTTGACGAGATCGTCTTCCACGACCGCCAACTCCGCCTAAGCTTCTAGCCGGAACGTGGCTAGCTGGGCTAGACTCAGCCCAGGATACCACGCCTTGGCGAACTCTAGGGCCCGGCACGCTCCAGCCCGGGCCGAAGAGCCCTTCCAGGCCTCAAGGCGGCCAGCCGCTTCCTCCATCCAGTCGGCAGTATGACTGGGGGTGCGTGGCGCCTGCATGTCCGGCCACAGGGCAGCAATCGCCTGGGCGCCGACACGTTGAAGCCGGCGCAGCATCCGGTGAGCCGGCCGAAGGCGGGCCTCGATGCTCAGGATCTGCTCGCCAAGAGTTCGGGGAGCGTCGACGGCGATCTACGTGCCGTCTGCCGTCCGCCCTTCGCGATCCGCTTCGATGGCTTGGTTGGCAGCGACCGAGTGGCCAGGGAAGAAGTCTGCCAAGGCAGAGCAGCGAAGAACAAGATTAAAGACTAGAGGTCGACTCAACTAGCAGTCGGCAGCTTAGAAAAGGAAAATGAGGGGAAGCTCACCGTCGACGAGATCTTTGATTGCATGGAAGCCGGAGACCAGCATTGCCTCCGTGTCGGTCCAGGAGGAGCGCTCGGACGCAAATTCGGCAAGGAGGGTGGTCTCCTTGTCCTCCGCCTCCTTCTGGGCCTTCTTGAGCAGCTCCTTCTGCTCCGCCAGCTGCGTAGCCAGCCGGTCGCGCTCCTCCGCCAGCTGGCCGCACTCCTCCTCCTTGACACGCAGCACAGTGTTGGCCTCGCCCAGCTGCTGCTGCAGGGCGTTGTTGGCCTCTGAAGAAGAAGAAAAGGTGTCAGTCGTCAACTACGAAGAAAGGTCGCCGGGGAGATCCGGCCCGATTGCTCAGCAGTCGGCCCGAATCTGGGGACTACAGCCCGCGGGTGCGCCAGCGCGTCCCCGTGAAGAAAGGAATCATCAACAAAGAAGAATAGTCGTCGGGGAGACCTGGCTCGACTGCTCAGCAGTCGGCCCAAACCTCGGCGACTATAGTCTGCGGGTGCACCAGCGCGCCCTTGCAGAGAAGGAAGAGGACTCACCCCGGCTGTCCGACAAGTCGGTGGTCCGCTTGGCCAGCTCCTCAACATTGGCGTTGAAGGCGGTCACACGAAGATTGTGGTAATCCTGCAACAAAATTTCAGACAAAGTGTTGGTACTTGGAACTCGCCGATTAGAGTTCCGAGCCACCTGCTCAGCAGCCGACCCGAAACTCGGGGACTACACCCAGTGGGTGCGTTGGCGCGCCCCCACAAAGAAGAACAAGAAACAGAAACAAAGAAGGAAGGACGCGTACCCGGATGGCTGCTCCCGATGCCAGATATGCCTTGGTGCATTCCTTGATGGCATCACCCTCGCCTCGGAGCTTGGCTTGGACGTCCAAAAGCGCCCGGTTCAATGGGCCCGTCCCGCCTCCCCGCACCCACCCAGTTGACATGGCGCTCGTCGCCTCGGTGTCCGGGATCGTGGAGCTCGTGGCACCGATCTCCAGAGGGCGCGGCACCGAGGCCGCCTTTGTGAGACGGCGGCGCGTCGGCGTGCCGACCTCGAGAGCCAGGCCCGTTGCCACCACGTCTTTAGTTGGCGGCACCGGCGGGTCCGCCGGCTGCCCGCCTGGCGTGCTCCCGGACGGTGGCGGTGGCAGAACGATTACGTCCGGTGTGGCGATGTCGTCGCCGTCCCTCTCCATGATCGGGTTCTCGTCGCCTACTTCCCCAGTCTGCGCTGTGAACTCCGGTGGTGGCGGCACAGAGTTCAAAGGGACGACGAACACCGCCGACTGGCGGTGTGAGGCTTCTTCAGCACACTTCTTCTCCGCGTCAGCGGCCTCGGCTTCCGCCAGCTTCTTCAGGGCGGCGGCCTCCGCCTTGTCAGCTTCCGCCTTCTTCAGGAGGGCGGCTTCCCGCTCCTCGCACGTGTTCCGCTCCATCCCCTCCCAGAGGTCGGCGGCCGGATCAATCCGCCGGGTGGTGGAGGAGGTCTCCGCCGACTTCACGACGGAGTTGACAGACGACTTCTCAAGAGAGAGCGGGGCCCTAAAGTCAAGAATGTAAAGCAAATGAATCTCAGACGGAGTCAACAAAGAAAAAGTGAAGGTGCAAAGGAATGTAGCACTTACGCAGAAACCAGCTGCGGCGTCTTCACCACCTTGCGGAAGTGGTTGGCCTTTGCGGCCCCTTCGTCCCGCTTGGTCGCCGTGGCTGAGCCCTTGGGCTTCTTCGGCTGGCTGCCGAACAGGCTCGTCCCGGCCCTGCGCTTCTTAGCACCGCCTTGGGCATCTGGCGCGGCAGACGAGCTCGCGCCTGGCTGGCCGGCTCCTGGCTAGTGGTGCGGGGCGACCTCCTCGTCATCGTCAGGCCAGTCCTCGAGACTGGCCCCAAGTCTCGGGCCACCCGCTACGCTGCTTCCTCCCTCGGCGTCGTCCTCCAGGGCCGCCGCCCCCAAGTCAGGGTCGTCAACGTCGCTCTCCGCTCGGTCGGGGAGGAATTCGCGGTCTGGCCCCACGGTGCTCGCTGCTGGCTGGAGGAGGGGGTTCTGACCAAAGCCGACTGGTCAGATCGGACAAGATGGACTCGGCAACGAAGAAGGCAGGAGAGTCAAAGAAAAGAGAAAAAGAAACGACTCACCAGAGGCGGAGGGACGGCACGTGAATAAGGCTCCTTGCCGAACTGCCACTTTGAGGTCGCAGTTCGCAATATAATTCACCATATAGGCTACCTCCTCGTGAGGCATTTCCTTGGTGCACATCCGACTCGGGTCTCGATGCCCGCTCATCTGGAAAATCATGTGGGGGCGACCTTGGAGTGGGAGCACTCGGCGCGCCATGAAGGCGGCCAGCAAATCCGGCCCGGTCAGGCCCTCCGACCGCGTCAGCACTCGGAGTCGCGCGACGGCGCCGGCTCTTGCGGGCGTCAGCGTCCTGGCCCGATACGACCAGTTGGGCTGCCTCCCCGCCGGCGGGCCGGCTACGTAGGCCGGCAGATTGACCCAGTCGCCCTCCGCGGAGACGTTCTTCACGTAGAAGTACGACCACTGCCACATCTTCACTGACTTTATCAGCTTGATGGAGGGAAACGGGTTGTCGGCCCCTGACCTCCGCATGGCGATGAACGCGCCGCACTGAGCCGACACACCCGCGGCTTGGGTGCAGAGCTTGGAGTAGAAGAACTCCCCCCAGAGCTCGATGGTGGGGAGAACGCCGAGGAAGCCTTCGCACAAGGTGAAAGGGGGACAGTAGCACCACCGTGTTGGGGGTGAGGTGGTGTGGCTGGAGACCATAGAATTCAAGAAAAGAGTGGAAGAAGCTGCTCGCCGGTAAGCCAAGGCCGCGTAGGCAGTGCGAGCGGAAGACGACCCGCTCGTCCTCCTGCGATGCTGGCGAGATTTCCCCCCTCCGCGCGAGACGGACTCGCACGAGGTCCTCGCCGGGCAGCCAGCGCGTCTTGCGGAGGAAATCGACGTGATCGTCGTGGACCTCCGAACCGTCCCAGGTGCAGGAGTGCGCCATAGGGGGCGTGACGGCGGAGGAAGAGCTCATTGTGAGCGGACCACCGCAGCGCTCGACGTAGCTTGAGGCGCAGCGGCGAGAGGGAGAAGAAGAAGAAAGTATGAGGAGGCGGGGCGCGCGTGCTCCGCCGCTCCCCCTCCTCCCCCTACTTATAGCCTCATGGGCTGCGAAGCCGAGGGGGCGGTTGTGGGATCTACTGCGCCCACTACCCCACGCCCCCATGTTTATCGCGCAAAGTTACTGCGCGCAGTAACTCCGCGGGAACCTCAACCGTCCACTTCGGCCGCAGCGGATCCGCTCGCGCGCTGAGGCGTGGTAGTGGCGGGCCCTGCCTATAGGCATGTCCCGTTGCGCATGTGGATGGCCAGCCTGGCCCGGCCGCTTGTTGCCACGTGACGAGCCCGAAATGGGTGGCGGCCTGGAAGCTTAGCAAGCACGCCACTGGGATCCCGCCGGGGCGTTCGAAAATTTTGGACGAGTCAAATTGGGCGAGTCCGACTCCTGCCAGTCGGCCCGGAAGAAATTGAACGAGGTTTTCACCTCAAGCAATCGGAGAAAGAAACTGCCGAGGCTCCTCGGCTGATCGTCCACGGCGCCTCATCAGCTTCGGGGACTACTGTCGGAGTAATGGGCCACGGGTAGGCTAACCCGAGGCCCAAAACCTTTTAAGACATCGGGGCTGACTGCGCCCCTCGAGACGCGAGATGAAGAGCCACCTTCTGGAGGACGGCTGAAGGAACAGTCGGCTGCCCGCATGCAGCCGAGTCCTAGAGGCGAGGTCAAGATCGGCCGACTCCCGCCTGGCGGCTTCCAGAGAAGCCGACCACGGGGAGTCGGCCCACGGCACCAACAAAACCCATGCCCTCCTCAGGGGGGATGGGACGGGGAGTGGCAGTAGTGAAGCCCACTCCCTCCCCTTTTCCAGGAGATGGCTAGGCCACAGTGCGCTGTACCAACGGAGATCTCCGTCTGGCACAGCATTGTTGCCACACCATCCCTGACATCAGCAACAGTGGGCGGAGTCCTGTGCCCACGATGGCCTATCAGTACGGTCCACGGACGACGGGCCCTACCGGTCAGTGAGAGTCTAGAAGACGGCAAGAGCGCCACCAGTCGGACCCGTAGGGAGCCGGCCCCCGGGAGTCGGCCTGCCCCTCCCACGGGTTCCCCGCGCCATTAACCAGATGAGATAGGGAGTAGCTACAGTGATCACCCGCCAGATGGCGTGGCTGTAGCCACGACCGCATGACCAAGCCTGCGTCATTAGAAGCACCGCTACAGTAATCAGCAGCCGACAAGACCCGCAAGCAGCGGGTAAGGCCTGTCGGCTCCGTACCAGACCAGTCAGTGGGGCCCACCAGTCGTGGGCCCCAGTAGTCGACGGAAGGGCTGGTAGGCGAAGAGACTGACTGCTGGGCCCTGCGCCCAGACCTTTTACCATTGTACCCCTGGGGGTAGGCCTATATAAACCCCCGAGGGCACCCATGCAAAGGGTTGGACCCATTAGAACTAGACTAGATCATAGAGGGAGGAGGGAGCTAGCCCTGCCTTCTCCTACCTTCAGCATTTAGCTCGAGGAGTGCCCTTGTAATCACTTTGCCTTAGTGATCATGTGGAGACCCCGCAGAGCAGGACTAGGGGTGTTATATCCTAGGAGAGCCCCGAACCTGGGTAAAGTACGCCGGCGTTCGTGTCTACGCCTGATCCTGTTTTCGGGCACCGGCGACGTTCTACTCGCCCCCACCATGATAAGCCATCCATTGGCATATGTCGCACCCAACCCCCGACACATCAGGAAAACTATCATCAATAGGTAGTGGGTCATCAAGCACATTTTCAAGCCTAGACAAGTTATCAGCTATGGGGTTCTCTGCTCCTTTTCTATCAGTGATATGCAAATCAAATTCTTGTAGCAAGAGAACCCATCAAATAAGTCTAGGTTTAGCATGTTTATTTTTCATAAGATATTTAATAGCAGCATGGTCGGTGTGAACAATTACTTTTGAATCAATAATGTAAGATCTGAATTTATCACAAGCAAACACCACTGCTAGAAATTCTTTTTCAGCAGTAGCATAATTTTTTTGTGCACTTTCTAGAGTTTTACTAGAATAATGAATAACATTTAGTTTCTTATCAACTCTTTGTCCTACAACAGCACCAACAACATAATCACTAGCATCGCATATAATTTCAAAAGGCAAGTTCCAGTCAAGTGGTTGAACAATAGGTGCAGAAATTAAGGCTTTCTTGAGTGTTTCGAAGGCTTCTAAAAAATCATCATCAAAAACAAAAGAAACGTCCTTTTGCAAAAGATTTGTAAGAGGCCTAGAAATTTTAGAGAAGTCTTTGATAAATCTCCTATAGAAACCAGCATGACCTAAGAAACTATGAATACCTTTGATATCTTTAGGACATGGCATTTTCTCAATTGCATCAACCTTAGCTTTGTCCACTTTAATACCTCTTTCAGAAATTTTATGGCCAAAACAATACCCTCATTAACCATAAAGTGGCACTTCTCCCAATTCAAGACAATATTTGTTTGCTGACATCTCTGCAAAACTCGATCAAGATTGCTTAAACAATCATCAAAAGACTTCCCATAAACAGAAAAGTCATCCATGAAAACCTCAACAATCTTTTCACAGAAGTCAGTGAATATAGCAGTCATACATCTTTGAAAGGTAGCAGGCACATTACATAAACCAAAAGGCATACGTCTATAGGCATAAGTTCCAAAGGGACAAGTGAAAGTGGTATTTTCTTGATCAGGTTGAGAAACAGGTATTTGTGAAAAACCAGAGTATCCATCAAGGAAGCAAAAAATGTGTGTGCTTAGATAAACTTTCTAGCATTTGATCAATAAAAGGCGGAGGGTAATAATCTTTTCTAGTTGCTTTGTTTAATTTTCTAAAATCAATTACCATTCTATAGCCTGTAATAATTTTTTGTGGAATAAGTTCATTCTTATCATTAGGAACAACAGTAATACCTCGTTTCTTAGGGACACAATGGACAGGACTTACCCATCTACTATCAGCTATATGATAGATTATACCTGCTTCCAGAAGTTTTAATATTTCCGTTCTTACCACTTCTTTCATCTTTGTATTTAACCGACGTTGGTGATCAACAACGGGTTTAGCACCAGGTTCCATATTAATCTTGTGCTGCCATAGAGTGGGACTAATGCCCTTTAAATCATCAAGAGTATATCCAATGGCAGCTCGGTGCTTCCTTAGAACTTTCAATAATCTTTCTTCTTCATGTTCTAAAAGGTTAGCACTAATAATAACATGATATATCTTCTTCTCATCAAGATAAGCATATTTCATAGTTTCTGGCAATTGTTTTAATTCAAACACAGGATCACCTTTAGGTGGAGGAGGACCTCCTAGAGTTTCAATAGGCAAATTGTGTCTAAGCAGAGGACGTTGTTCAAAGAAAATCTTATCTATTTCATTTCTTTCATGCATATGTAAATCATTTTCATGGTCTAGCAAATATTATTCTAGTGGATCAGTAGGGGGTACAACAATAGAAGCAAGACCAATTATTTCATCCTTACTAGGCAATTCTTTTTCATGAAGCTTTCTACTAAACTTGAAAAATTTAAACTCATGAGACTCATCACCAAAGCTACCACCGACAGTTTGTTTCTCACAATCTATTTTAGCATTAACGGTGTTCAAGAAAGGTCTACCAAAGATAATGGGACAAAAATCATCTTGTGGGGAACCAAGAACAAGAAAATCAGTAGGGTATTTTATTTTCTGACACAAGACTTCAACATCTCTAACAATCCCAATTGGTGATACAGTATCTCTATTAGCAAGTTTAATAGTAACATCTATGTCTTCTATCTCTGCGGCTACTATGTCATGCATAATTTCCTGATATAAAGTAAAGGGAATAGCACTCATGCTAGCACCTATGTCGCATAAACCATGATAATAGTGATCTCCTATTTTAACTGAGACAACGGGCATGCCAACAACAGGTCTATGTTTATCCGTTTTATTGTGTTTGGAAATTCTAGTTCTTCACAGAAGTAAATAACATGCCCATCTATATTTTCTTCCAGGAGATCCTTGACCATAGAAACACTAGGTTCTGCTTTGATATGTTCATCAGGTTTAGGTGTTCCCATATAACTTTTGTTGACCACAGTTGAAACTTAGCATGTTCCTTGATCCTAATAGGGAAATGTGGTTTTTCAATATAAGAAGTAGGAACAACTGGATCAACATTATAAATAATAGTTTCCTCTTTAACTAGTACTACTTCTTTAATTTCTTCTTTAATAGGTGGGTGATATTTAAACCACTTCTCCTTAAGGAGATCAACATGAGTAGCAAATGATTCACAAAAGGAGGCTACTATATATCTCAGAGTCAAGTCCATATTTAGTGCTAAACTTTTGAAAAGCATCAGTATTCATAAAGATTTAACACAATCATACTTAAGCTTAATACCTGACTCTTTACCTTCGTCGAGTTCCCAATCTTCAGATTTATGTTTAATTCTTTCTAAAAGATCCCATCGGAATTCAATAGTCTTCTTCATAAATGAACCAATATAAGAAGTATCGAGCATGGATTGATCATCATGAGAAAGTCGAGCATAGAAGTTTTGAATAATAATTTATCTTGAGAGCTCATGATTGGGGCATGAATATAACATTGACTTAAGCCTCCCCCAAGCTAGAGCGATAATTTCTCCTTCACGAGGCCAAAAATTATATATATAATTCCGATCACGATGAACTAGATGCATAGGATATTTTTTTTGGTGAAACTCCAATTTCAACCGGTTCCAATTCCAAGATCCAATATCATCGCATATCCTATACTGAAAGCACAAGTGCTCCCTAGGTGGTTTTGATAATTGATGACAACATATCTTGTTGGACTAACATTTCTATCTAGCATGTTTCAGATAAGTTCAACAATGGAGTGGCATGGACTAAAGGTTGTGGGAACTCCTTCAAGATGCTAAGAACAAAGGATTGGCTAAAGCTTCAAGCTCAAGACTCTTCATTTTACATTTTAGTGATCCAAGATCACATTGAGTCCATAGGAAAAGCCAATACTATCAAGGAGGGATGAGGTGTTGCTTAATGAGCCTCTTGCTTCATGTGCTTAATGATATGCTCCAAAATCCTCAGCTACTTTCCCACTTCCACATACGACCTAAACCCAAAGCCAAACTCGGACCTACCGATTATTCCTATCCGGCGCCATCGAGTTTCACCTGTCATAGCCACTGCCAGAAACCCTAATCAGTTCGGTCTCACCGATGGGATCTCGGTCTCACCGAGATGGGCTTGCAAACTCTCTGTTACCTATTGCAATATTTTCGGTCCCACCGAGATATGCAATCGGCCCCACCGAGTTTGCTTGGCCAACTCTCTGTTTCACTTATTACCCAAATCGGTCCCACCGAGTTTGAGTAATTGGTCAAACCGAGTTTTGGATTTACCCTAACCCTAGCACATCGGTCCCACCGAGTTGATCCAGTCGGTCCCACTGAAAATCTCTAACGGTCACTAGGTTTCCTATTTCGGTCTGACCGAGTTTGTTGATTCGGTCCCACCGAGATTGGTAAATCGTGTGTAATGGTTGGATTTTGTGTGGAGGCTATATATACCCCTCCACCTCCTCTTCATTCGTAGAGAGAGCCATCAGACTAAGCCTACACTTCCAGCATCCTATTTCTGAGAGAGAACTACCTACTCATGTGTTGAGGCCAAGATATTCCATTCCTACCATATGAATCTTGATCTCTAGCTTTCCCCAAGTTGCTTTCCACTCAAACCTTCTTTCCACCAGATCCAAATCCTATGAGAGAGAGTTGAGTGTTGGGGAGACTATCATTTGAAGCACAAGAGCAAGGAGTTCATTACCTACACACCATTTATTACTTCTTGGAGAGTGGTGTCTCCTAGATTGGCTAGGTGTCACTTGGGAGCCTCCGACAAGATTGTGGAGTTGAACCAAGGAGTTTGTAAGGGCAAGGAGATCGCCTACTTCGTGAAGATCTACCGCTAGTGAGGCAAGTCCTTCGTGGGCGATGGCCATGGTGGGATAGACAAGGTTGCTTCTTCATGGACCCTTCGTGGGTGGTTGCTTCTTCGTGGACCCTTCATGGGTGGAGCCCTCCGTGGACTCGCGCAACCATTACCCTTCGTGGGTGGAGCCCTCCGTGGACTCGCGCAACCGTTACCCCTCGTGGGTTGAAGTCTCCATCAACGTGGATGTAGGATAGCACCACCTATCCGAACCACGGGAAAAACATCCGTGTCTCCAATTGCGTTTGAATTCTCCAAACCCTTCCCCTTACATTCTTACAAGTTGCATGCTTTACATTCCGCTGCCTATACACTCTTTGCATGCTTGCTTGATATGTATTGTGTATAATGAAATTGTGCCTAAAACTCCACTCAAACCAAAAAGGCCTAAAAATTGCAACTTTAGCACTAAGTGTCTAATCACCCCCCCTGTAGACACATCTACTTCTAGATCCTACATATACCATGCCAATGCTTTTCCCTTCAAAGATAAAGGGAAAAACCTTCTTCTTAACTTCATCTCCGGGTAAACCTGCAAGCTTAAACAATCCACAAACTTCTTCCACATATATCATGTGCATATCAGGATGTTCGGTTCCATCTCCTGCATAAGGATTAGCTAGCACTTGTTCTGTCATACCCGAAGGAATTTCATATTCAATATTTTCAGTAGGTGCAGTAGGTTCAGGGGTAACTAATTGTGGTTCCGTTCGAGGTGAAGATTGATACGTCTCCAAAGTATCTATAATTTTTGATTGCTCCATGCTATATTATCTTATGTTTTGGACATTATTGGGCTTTATTATACACTTTTATATTATCTTTGGGACTAATCTACTAACCGGAGGCCCAGCCCAGAATTGCTATTTTTTTTGCCTATTTTAGGGTTTCGAAGAAAAGGAATATCAAACAGAGTCCAAATAGAATGAAACCTTCGGGAACGTGATTTTTGGAACGAACAAGATCCAGGAGACTTGGACCCTACGTCAAGCAACCAACAGGGAGGCCACAAGGTAGGGGGGCGCGCCTACCCCCCAGGCGCGCCCTCCACCCTCGTGGGCCCCCTGTTGCTCCACCGACGTACTCCTTCCTCCTATATATACGTACGTACCCCCAAACAATCAGATACGGGACCAAAATCCTAATCCACCGCCGTAACTTTCTGTATCCACGAGATCCCATCTTGGGGCCTGATCCGGAGCTCTGCCAGAGGGGGCATCGATCACGGAGGGCTTCTACATCAACACCATAGCCTCTCTGATGAAGTGTGAGTAGTTTACCTCAGACCTTCGGGTCCATAGTTATTAGCTAGATGGCTTCTTCTCTCTTTTTGGATCTCAATACAATGTTCTCCCCCTCTCTCGTGGAGATCTATTCGATGTAATCTTCTTTTGCGGTGTGTTTATTGAGACCGTGAATTGTGGGTTTATGATCAAGTTTATCTATGAACAATATTTGAATCTTCTCTGAATTCTTTTATGTATGATTGGTTATCTTTGCAAGTCTCTTTGAATTATCAGTTTGGTTTGGCCTACTAGATTGATCTTTCTTGCAATGGGAGAAGTGCTTAGCTTTGGGTTCAATCTTGCGGTGTCCTTTCCCAGTGACAGTAGGGGTAGCAAGGCACGTATTGTATTGTTGCCATCGAGGATAACAAGATGGGGTTTTCATCATATTGCATGAGTTTATCCCTCTACATCATGTCATCTTGCTTAAAGCGTTACTCTGTTCTTATGAACTTAATACTCTAGATGCATGCTGGATAGTGGTCGATGTGTGGACTAATAGTAGTAGATGCAGGCCGGAGTTGGTCTACTTTTCTTGGACATGATGCCTATATACATGATCATACCTAGATATTCTCATAACTATGCTCAATTTTGTCAATTGCTCAACAGTAATTTGTTCACCCACCGCAAAAATACTTATGCTCTTGAGAGAAGCCACTAGTGAAACCTATGGCCCCCGGGTCTATCTTCATCATATTAATCTACCAATACTTAGTTACTTTCATTGACTTTTATTTTACTTTGCATCTTTATCATAAAGATACCAAAAATATTATCCTATCATATCTATCAGATCTCACTCTCGTAAGTGACTGTGTAGGGATTGACAACCCCTTATCGCGTTGGTTCCGAGGATTTATTTGTTTTGTGTAGGTGCAAGGGACTGGCGCGTAGCCTCCTACTGGATTGATACCTTGGTTCTCAAAAACTGAGGGAAATACTTACGCTACTTTGCTGTACCACCCTTTCCTCTTCAAGGGAAAACCAACACAAGTGCTCAAGAGGTAGCAAAGATACCCCAAACAAACCCCTCAAAGGATTTTCCCATAGTAACAAGTGACAATAAAATTCAACACATAGTAATGATTTTTCCTTAGCAATTTCCACTTATGAAGAACGCTTCACTCCCCGGCAACGGCGCCAGAAAATAGCCTTGATGACCCACAAGTATATGGGATCAATTGTAGCCTTTTCGATTGTTGGGGAACGTTGCAGAAAAACAAAATTTTCCTACTCGTTTCACCAAGATCATCTAGGAGTTCATCTAGCAACGAGTCATAGGATGCATCTACATACCTTGTAGATCGCGAGCGGAAGCGTTCAAAGAACGGGGATGATGTAGTCGAACACGACGTGATTCGAATCACCGGAGATCCTAGCACCGAACGGACGGCACCTCCGCGTTCAACACACGTACGGAACAGCCACGTCTCCTCCTTCTTGATCCAGCAAGGGAGGGAGGAGAGGTTGAGGGAGATGGCACCAGCAGCAGCACGACGGCGTGGTGTTGATGGAGCTGCAGTACTCCGGCAGAGCTTCGCTAAGCAATAAGGAGGTGGAGGAGTTGTTGGGGAGGGAGAAGGAGGCAACCAAAGGCCAAGGACTCAAGGTATGAAGTCCCTCCTCTCCCCCACTATATATAGGGGTGCCAAGGGGGGTGGCCGGCCCTAGGAGATCCAATCTCCTAGGGGTGCGGCGGCCTAGGGGGGTTTCCCTCCCCCCCAAGGCACCTAGGAGGTGCCTTACCACTCTGGTGCGGAACGTGTCCTTGTGGACCTTCGAATTTCAGTAGGAGCTTGATCAGAAGTATCTTGATCATTATCATTAACTTCCTCTCTAGTCGGTGCTGGCACCTCAGGAACATTTTCTTGAGTTGCGCCATTTTCCGGTTCAAGAGGTAATACTTCATCAAGCTCTACTTTCCTCCCACTTACTTCTTTCGAGAGAAACTCTTTCTCCAGAAAGGACCCATTCTTGGCAACAAAGATCTTGCCTTCGGATCTGTGGTAGAAGGTGTACCCAACGGTTTCTTTTGGGTATCCTATGAAGACGCATTTTTCCGATTTGGGTTCGAGCTTTTCAGGTTGAAGTTTCTTGACATAAGCATCGCATCCCCAAACTTTTAGAAACGACAGCTTAGGTTTCTTCCCAAACCATAATTCATACGGTGTCGTCTTAACGGATTTCGACGGAGCCCTATTTAAAGTGAATGCGGCAGTCTCTAAAGCATATCCCCAGAAGGAAAGCGGTAAATCGGTAAGAGACATCATAGATCGCACCATATCTAACAGAGTGCGATTACGACGTTCGGACACACCATTACGCTGAGGTGTTCCAGGCGGCGTGAGTTGTGAAACTATTCCACATTTTCTTAAGTGTGCCCCAAACTCGTGACTCAAGTATTCTCCTCCACGATCTGATCATAGAAACTTGATTTTCCTGTCACGTTGATTTTCAACCTCACTCTGAAATTCCTTGAACTTTTCAAAGGTTTCAGACTTGTGTTTCATTAAGTAGATATACCCATACCTACTTAAATCATCAGTGAGGGTGAGAACATAACGATAGCCACCGCGAGCCTCAACACTCATTGGACCGCACACATCAGTATGTATGATTTCCAATAAGTTGGTTGCTCGCTCCATTGTTCCTGAGAACGGAGTCTTGGTCATTTTACCCATAAGGCATGGTTCGCACGTGTCAAATGATTCATAATCAAGAGACTCTAAAAGTCCATCAGCATGGAGCTTCTTCATGCGTTTAACACCTATGTGACCAAGGCGGCAGTGCCACAAGTATGTGGGATTATCATTAACAACCTTACTTCTTTTGGTACTCACATTATGAATATGTGTAGCATCACGTTCGAGATTCATAAGGAATAAACCATTCACCATAGGAGCATGACCATAAAACATATCTCTCATAAAAATGGAACAACCATTATTCTCAGATTTAAAAGAGTAGCCATCTCGAATTAAACGAGATCCTGATACAATGTTCATGCTCAAAGCTGGCACTAAATAACAATTATTAAGGTTTAAAACTAATCCCGAAGGGAGATGCAGAGGTAGCGTGCCGACGGCGATCACATTGACCTTGGAACCATTCCCGACGCGCATCGTCACCTCGTCCTTTGCCAGTTTCCGCTTATTCTGCAGCCCCTGCTTCGAGTTACAAATGTGAGCAACTGCACCGGTATCAAATACCCAGGAGCTACTACGGGCACTAGTAAGGTACACATCAATTACATGTATATCACATATACCTTTTGTTTTGCCGGCCTTCTTATCCGCTAAGTACTTAGGGCAGTTCCGCTTCCAGTGACCGCTTCCCTTGCAATAAAAGCACTCAGTCTCGGGCTTGGGTCCATTCTTTGGCTTCTTCCCAGCAGCTTGCTTGCCGGGCACGGCAACCTCCTTGCCGTCCTTCTTGAAGTTCTTTTTACCCTTGCCTTTCTTGAACTTAGTGGTTTTATTGACCATCAACACTTGATGTTCCTTTCTGACTTCTACCTCTGCTGATTTCAGCATAGCAAATACCTCAGGAATGGTCTTTTCCATCCCCTGCATATTGAAGTTCATCACAAAGCTCTTGTAGCTTGGTGGAAGCGACTGGAGGATTCTGTCAATGACCGCACCATCCGGGAGATTAACTCCCAGCTGAGTCAAGCGGTTATGCAACCCAGACATAGTGAGTATGTGCTCACTGACAGAACTATTTTCCTCCATCTTACAACTAAAGAATTTGTCGGAGACTTCATATCTCTCGACCCGGGCATGAGCTTGGAAAACCATTTTCAGCTCTTCGAACATCTCATATGCTCCATGTCTCTCAAAACGCTTTTGGAGCCCCGGCTCTAGGCTGTAAAGCATGCCGCACTGAACGAGGGAGTAGTCATCGAAACGTGCCTGCCAAGCGTTCATAACATCTTGTTCTGCAGGGAGAACGGGTGAGTCACCAAGCGGTGCTTGTAGGACATAATCTTTCTTGGCAGCTATGAGGATGATCCTCAGGTTCCGGACCCAGTCCGTATAGTTGCTGCCATCGTCTTTCAGCTTAGTTTTCTCTAGGAACGCGTTGAAGTTGAGGACTACGTTGGCCATTTGATCTACAAGACATATTGCAAAGATTTTAGACTAAGTTCATGATAATTAAGTTCAACTAATCAAATTATTAGTGAACTCCCACTTAGATTAGACATCCCTCTGGTCATCTAAGTATTACATGATCCGAGTTAAACTAGACCGTGTCCGATCATCACGTGAGACGGACTAGTCAACATCGGCGAACATCTTCATGTTGATCGTATCTTCTATACGACTCATGCTCGACCTTTCGGTCTTCTGTGTTCCGAGGCCATGTCTGTACATGCTAGGCTCGTCAAGTCAACCTAAGTGTTTGCATGTGTAAATCTGTCTTACACCCGTTGTATGTGAACGTCTGAATAAAACACCCGATCATCACGTGATGTTTTGAAACAGCGAACTGTCGCAACGGTGCACAGTTAGGGGGAACACTTCTTGAAATTGGTATGAGGGATCACCTTATTTACTACCGTCGTTCTAAGTAAACAAGATGCAAAACATGATAAACATCACATGCAATCAAATAATAAACGTGACATGATATGGCCAATATCACACAGCTCCTTTGATCTCCATCTTGGGGCTCCATGATCATCTTGTCACCGGCTTGACACCATGATCTCCATCATCGTGTCTCCATGAAGTTGCTCGCCAACTATTACTTCTACTACTATGGCTAACGCGTTTAGCAATAAAGTAAAGTAATTTACATGGCGTTTCTTGATGACACGCAGGTCATATAAAAGAATAAAGACAACTCCTATGGCTCCTGCCGGTTGTCATACTCATCGACATGCAAGTCGTGAATCCTATTACAATAGAATGAACATCTCATACATCACATATAGATCATTCATCATTCATCACAACTTTGGCCATATCATATCACAAACCACTTGCTGCAAAAACAAGTTAGACGTCCTCTAATTGTTGTTGCAAGTTTTACGTGGCTGAATTAGGGTTCTAGCAAGAACGTTTTCTTACCTACGTTAAAGCCACAACGTGATTTGTCAACTTCTATTTACCCTTCATAAGGACCCTGTTCATCGATTCCGCTCCAACTAAAGTAGGAGAGACAGACACCCGCCAGCCACCTTATGCAACTAGTGCATGTTAGTCGGTGGAACCGGTCTCACGTAAGCGTACGTGTAAGGTTGGTCCGGGCCGCTTCATCCCACAATACCGCTGAAGCGAGAAAGGACTAGTAACGGCAAGAAAGTTGACAAATCTACGCCCACAACAAATTGTGTTCTACTCGCGCAAGAAGAACTACGCATAGACCTAGCTCATGATGCCACTGTTGGGGAACGTTGCAGAAAAACAAAATTTTCCTACTCGTTTCACCAAGATCATCTAGGAGTTCATCTAGCAACGAGTCATAGGATGCATCTACATACCTTGTAGATCGCGAGCGGAAGCGTTCAAAGAACGGGGATGATGTAGTCGAACACGACGTGATTCGAATCACCGGAGATCCTAGCACCGAACGGACGGCACCTCCGCGTTCAACACACGTACGGAACAGCCACGTCTCCTCCTTCTTGATCCAGCAAGGGAGGGAGGAGAGGTTGAGGGAGATGGCACCAGCAGCAGCACGACGGCGTGGTGTTGATGGAGCTGCAGTACTCCGGCAGAGCTTCGCTAAGCACTAAGGAGGTGGAGGAGGTGTTGGGGAGGGAGAAGGAGGCAACCAAAGGCCAAGGACTCAAGGTATGAAGTCCCTCCTCTCCCCCACTATATATAGGGGTGCCAAGGGGGGGTGGCCGGCCCTAGGAGATCCAATCTCCTAGGGGTGCGGCGGCCTAGGGGGGTTTCCCTCCCCCCCAAGGCACCTAGGAGGTGCCTTACCCTCCTAGGACTCTTCCCCCTCTTAACCCTAGGCGCATGGGCCTATGTGGGGCTGGTGCCCTTGGCCCATTAGGCCAAGGCGCACCCCCTTACAGCCCATGTGGCCCCCCGGGACAGGTGGCCCCACCCGGTGGGCCCCCGGGACCCCTCCGGTGGTCCCGGTACAATACCGATAACCCCGAAACTTGTCCCGATGCCCGAAACAGGACTTCCCATATATAAATCTTTACCTCCGGACCATTCCGGAACTCCTCGTGACGTCCGGGATCTCATCCGGGACTCCGAACAACATTCGGGTTACTGCATATACATATCCCTACAACCCTAGCGTAACTGAACCTTAAGTGTGTAGACCCTACGGGTTCGGGAGACAAGCAGACATGACCGAGACGACTCTCCGGTCAATAACCAACAGCGGGATCTGGATACCCATGTTGGCTCCCACATGCTCCACGATGATCTCATCGGATGAACCACGATGTCGAGGATTCTATCAACCCCGTATGCTATTCCCTTTGTCTATCGATATGTTACTTGCCCGAGATTCGATCGTCGGTATCCCAATACCTCGTTCAATCTCGTTACCGGCAAGTCACTTTACTCGTACCGTAATGCATGATCCCGTGACCAGACACTTGGTCACTCTGAGCTCATTATGATGATGCATTACCGAGTGGGCCCAGTGATACCTCTCCGTCATACGGAGTGACAAATCCCAGTCTCGATCCATATAAACCAATAGATACTTTCGGAGATACCTGTAGTGCACCTTTATAGTCACCCAGTTACGTTGTGACGTTTGATACACCCAAAGCACTCCTACGGTATCCAGGAGTTATACGATCTCATGGTCGAAGGAAGAGATACTTTGACATTGCAAAACTCTAGCAAACGAACTATACGATCTTGTGCTATGTTTAGGATTGGGTCTCGTCCATCACATCATTCTCCTAATGATGTGATCTCGTTATCAATGACATCCAGTGTCCATAGTCAGGAAATCATGACTATCTGTTGATCAACGAGCTAGTCAACTAGAGGCTCACTAGGGACATGTTGGTGTCTGTTATTCACACATGCATTACGATTTCCGGATAACACAATTATAGCATGAATAAAGACAATTATCATGAACAAGGAAATATAATAATAATGCTTTTATTATTGCCTCTAGGGCATATTTCCAACAGTCTCCCACTTGCACTAGAGTCAATAATCTAGTTACATTGTGATGAATCGAACACCCATGGAATTCTGGTGTTGATCATGTTTTGCTCTAGGGAGAGGTTTAGTCAACGGATCTGCTACATTCAGGTCCGTATGTACTTTACAAATCTCTATGTCTCCATCTTGAACATTTTCACGAATGGAGTTGAAGCGACGCTTGATGTGCCTTGTCTTCTTGTGAAACCTGGGCTCCTTGGCAAGTGCAATAGCTCCAGTGTTGTCACAGAAGAGCTTGATCGGCCCCGACGCATTGGGTATGACTCCTAGGTCGGTGATGAACTCCTTCACCCATATTGCTTCATGTGCTGCCTCCGAGGCTGCCATGTACTCCGCTTCACATGTAGATCCCGCCACGACGCTTTGCTTGCAACTGCACCAGCTTACTGCCCCACCATTCAAAATATACACGTATCCGGTTTGTGACTTAGAGTCATCCAGATCTGTGTCGAAGCTAGCGTCGACGTAACCCTTTACGACGAGCTCTTCGTCACCTCCATAAACGAGAAACATTTCCTTAGTCCTTTTCAGGTACTTCAGGATATTCTTGACCGCTGTCCAGTGTTCCTTGCCGGGATTACTTTGGTACCTTCCTACCAAACTTACGGCAAGGTTTACATCAGGTCTGGTACACAGCATGGCATACATAATAGAACCTATGGCTGAGGCATAGGGGATGACACTCATCTCTTCTATCTCTGCTGCCGTGGTCGGACATTGAGCTGAGCTCAATTTCACACCTTGCAAAACAGGCAAGAACCCTTTCTTGGACTGATCCATTTTGAACTTCTTCAAAATCTTATCAAGATATGTGCTTTGTGAAAGACCTATGAGGCGTCTTGATCTATCTCTATAGATTTTGATGCCTAATATATAAGCAGCTTCTCCAAGGTCCTTCATTGAAAAACTTTTATTCAAGTAGGCCTTGATGCTGTCCAAGAGTTCTATATCATTTCCCATCAAAAGTATGTCATCTACATATAATATGAGAAATGCTACAGAGCTCCCACTCACTTTCTTGTAAACGCAGGCTTCTCCATAAGTCTGTGTAAACCCAAACGCTTTGATCATCTCATCAAAGCGAATGTTCCAACTCCGAGATGCTTGCACCAGCCCATAAATCGAGCGTTGGAGCTTGCACACCTTGTCAGCATTTTTAGGATCGACAAAACCTTCCGGCTGCATCATATACAATTCTTCCTTAAGGAAACCATTAAGGAATGCCGTTTTGACGTCCATTTGCCAAATTTCATAATCATAAAATGCGGCAATTGCTAACATGATTCGGACGGACTTCAGCTTCGCTACCGGTGAGAAAGTCTCATCGTAGTCAACCCCTTGAACTTGTCGATAACCCTTAGCGACAAGCCGAGCTTTATAGATGGTCACATTACCATCCGCGTCTGTCTTCTTCTTAAAGATCCATTTATTTTCTATGGCTCGCCGTTCAACGGGCAAGTCAGTCAAAGTCCATACTTTGTTTTCATACATGGATCCTATCTCGGATTTCATGGCTTCTAGCCATTTGTCGGAATCCGGTCCCGCCATCGCTTCTTCATAGTTCGAAGGTTCACCGTTGTCTAACAACATGATTTCCAAGACAGGGTTGCCGTACCACTCTGGTGCGGAACGTGTCCTTGTGGACCTTCGAATTTCAGTAGGAGCTTGATCAGAAGTATCTTGATCATTATCATTAACTTCCTCTCTAGTCGGTGCTGGCACCTCAGGAACATTTTCTTGAGTTGCGCCATTTTCCGGTTCAAGAGGTAATACTTCATCAAGCTCTACTTTCCTCCCACTTACTTCTTTCGAGAGAAACTCTTTCTCCAGAAAGGACCCATTCTTGGCAACAAAGATCTTGCCTTCGGATCTGTGGTAGAAGGTGTACCCAACAGTTTCTTTTGGGTATCCTATGAAGACGCATTTTTCCGATTTGGGTTCGAGCTTTTCAGGTTGAAGTTTCTTGACATAAGCATCGCATCCCCAAACTTTTAGAAACGACAGCTTAGGTTTCTTCCCAAACCATAATTCATACGGTGTCGTCTTAACGGATTTCGACGGAGCCCTATTTAAAGTGAATGCGGCAGTCTCTAAAGCATATCCCCAGAAGGAAAGCGGTAAATCGGTAAGAGACATCATAGATCGCACCATATCTAACAGAGTGCGATTACGACGTTCGGACACACCATTACGCTGAGGTGTTCCAGGCGGCGTGAGTTGTGAAACTATTCCACATTTTCTTAAGTGTGCCCCAAACTCGTGACTCAAGTATTCTCCTCCACGATCTGATCGTAGAAACTTGATTTTCCTGTCACGTTGATTTTCAACCTCACTCTGAAATTCCTTGAACTTTTCAAAGGTTTCAGACTTGTGTTTCATTAAGTAGATATACCCATACCTACTTAAATCATCAGTGAGGGTGAGAACATAACGATAGCCACCGCGAGCCTCAACACTCATTGGACCGCACACATCAGTATGTATGATTTCCAATAAGTTGGTTGCTCGCTCCATTGTTCCTGAGAATGGAGTCTTGGTCATTTTACCCATAAGGCATGGTTCGCACGTGTCAAATGATTCATAATCAAGAGACTCTAAAAGTCCATCAGCATGGAGCTTCTTCATGCGTTTAACACCTATGTGACCAAGGCGGCAGTGCCACAAGTATGTGGGACTATCATTAACAACCTTACTTCTTTTGGTACTCACATTATGAATATGTGTAGCATCACGTTCGAGATTCATAAGGAATAAACCATTCACCATAGGAGCATGACCATAAAACATATCTCTCATAAAAATGGAACAACCATTATTCTCAGATTTAAAAGAGTAGCCATCTCGAATTAAACGAGATCCTGATACAATGTTCATGCTCAAAGCTGGCACTAAATAACAATTATTAAGGTTTAAAACTAATCCCGAAGGGAGATGTAGAGGTAGCGTGCCGACGGCGATCACATTGACCTTGGAACCATTCCCGACGCGCATCGTCACCTCGTCCTTTGCCAGTTTCCGCTTATTCCGCAGCCCCTGCTTCGAGTTACAAATGTGAGCAACTGCACCGGTATCAAATACCCAGGAGCTACTACGGGCACTAGTAAGGTACACATCAATTACATGTATATCACATATACCTTTTGTTTTGCCGGCCTTCTTATCCGCTAAGTACTTAGGGCAGTTCCGCTTCCAGTGACCGCTTCCCTTGCAATAAAAGCACTCAGTCTCGGGCTTGGGTCCATTCTTTGGCTTCTTCCCAGCAGCTTGCTTGCCGGGCGCGGCAACCTCCTTGCCGTCCTTCTTGAAGTTCTTTTTACCCTTGCCTTTCTTGAACTTAGTGGTTTTATTGACCATCAACACTTGATGTTCCTTTCTGACTTCTACCTCTGCTGATTTCAGCATAGCAAATACTTCAGGAATGGTCTTTTCCATCCCCTGCATATTGAAGTTCATCACAAAGCTCTTGTAGCTTGGTGGAAGCGACTGGAGGATTCTGTCAATGACCGCATCATCCGGGAGATTAACTCCCAGCTGAGTCAAGCGGTTATGCAACCCAGACATAGTGAGTATGTGCTCACTGACAGAACTGTTTTCCTCCATCTTACAACTAAAGAATTTGTCGGAGACTTCATATCTCTCGACCCGGGCATGAGCTTGGAAAACCATTTTCAGCTCTTCGAACATCTCATATGCTCCATGTCTCTCAAAACGCTTTTGGAGCCCCGGCTCTAGGCTGTAAAGCATGCCGCACTGAACGAGGGAGTAGTCATCGAAACGTGCCTGCCAAGCGTTCATAACATCTTGTTCTGCAGGGAGAACGGGTGAGTCACCAAGCGGTGCTTGTAGGACATAATCTTTCTTGGCAGCTATGAGGATGATCCTCAGGTTCCGGACCCAGTCCGTATAGTTGCTGCCATCGTCTTTCAGCTTAGTTTTCTCTAGGAACGCGTTGAAGTTGAGGACTACGTTGGCCATTTGATCTACAAGACATATTGCAAAGATTTTAGACTAAGTTCATGATAATTAAGTTCAACTAATCAAATTATTAGTGAACTCCCACTTAGATTAGACATCCCTCTGGTCATCTAAGTATTACATGATCCGAGTTAAACTAGACCGTGTCCGATCATCACGTGAGACGGACTAGTCAACATCGGTGAACATCTTCATGTTGATCGTATCTTCTATACGACTCATGCTCGACCTTTCGGTCTTCTGTGTTCCGAGGCCATGTCTGTACATGCTAGGCTCGTCAAGTCAACCTAAGTGTTTGCATGTGTAAATCTGTCTTACACCCGTTGTATGTGAACGTCTGAATAAAACACCCGATCATCACGTGATGTTTTGAAACAGCGAACTGTCGCAACGGTGCACAGTTAGGGGGAACACTTCTTGAAATTGGTATGAGGGATCACCTTATTTACTACCGTCGTTCTAAGTAAACAAGATGCAAAACATGATAAACATCACATGCAATCAAATAATAAACGTGACATGATATGGCCAATATCACACAGCTCCTTTGATCTCCATCTTGGGGCTCCATGATCATCTTGTCACCGGCTTGACACCATGATCTCCATCATGATCTCCATCATCGTGTCTCCATGAAGTTGCTCGCCAACTATTACTTCTACTACTATGGCTAACGCGTTTAGCAATAAAGTAAAGTAATTTACATGGCGTTTCTTGATGACACGCAGGTCATATAAAAGAATAAAGACAACTCCTATGGCTCCTGCCGGTTGTCATACTCATCGACATGCAAGTCGTGAATCCTATTACAATAGAATGAACATCTCATACATCACATATAGATCATTCATCATTCATCACAACTTTGGCCATATCATATCACAAACCACTTGCTGCAAAAACAAGTTAGACGTCCTCTAATTGTTGTTGCAAGTTTTACGTGGCTGAATTAGGGTTCTAGCAAGAACGTTTTCTTACCTACGTTAAAGCCACAACGTGATTTGTCAACTTCTATTTACCCTTCATAAGGACCCTGTTCATCGATTCCGCTCCAACTAAAGTAGGAGAGACAGACACCCGCCAGCCACCTTATGCAACTAGTGCATGTTAGTCGGTGGAACCGGTCTCACGTAAGCGTACGTGTAAGGTTGGTCCGGGCCGCTTCATCCCACAATACCGCTGAAGCAAGAAAGGACTAGTAACGGCAAGAAAGTTGACAAATCTACGCCCACAACAAATTGTGTTCTACTCGCGCAAGAAGAACTACGCATAGACCTAGCTCATGATGCCACTGTTGGGGAACGTTGCAGAAAACAAAAATTTTCCTACTCGTTTCACCAAGATCATCTAGGAGTTCATCTAGCAACGAGTCATAGGATGCATCTACATACCTTGTAGATCGCGAGCGGAAGCGTTCAAAGAACGGGGATGATGTAGTCGAACACGACGTGATTCGAATCACCGGAGATCCTAGCACCGAACGGACGGCACCTCCGCGTTCAACACACGTACGGAACAGCCACGTCTCCTCCTTCTTGATCCAGCAAGGGAGGGAGGAGAGGTTGAGGGAGATGGCACCAGCAGCAGCACGACGGCGTGGTGTTGATGGAGCTGCAGTACTCCGGCAGAGCTTCGCTAAGCAATAAGGAGGTGGAGGAGTTGTTGGGGAGGGAGAAGGAGGCAACCAAAGGCCAAGGACTCAAGGTATGAAGTCCCTCCTCTCCCCCACTATATATAGGGGTGCCAAGGGGGGGTGGCCGGCCCTAGGAGATCCAATCTCCTAGGGGTGCGGCGGCCTAGGGGGGTTTCCCTCCCCCCCAAGGCACCTAGGAGGTGCCTTACCCTCCTAGGACTCTTCCCCCTCTTAACCCTAGGCGCATGGGCCTATGTGGGGCTGGTGCCCTTGGCCCATTAGGCCAAGGCGCACCCCCTTACAGCCCATGTGGCCCCCCGGGACAGGTGGCCCCACCCGGTGGGCCCCCGGGACCCCTCCGGTGGTCCCGGTACAATACCGATAACCCCGAAACTTGTCCCGATGCCCGAAACAGGACTTCCCATATATAAATCTTTACCTCCGGACCATTCCGGAACTCCTCGTGACGTCCGGGATCTCATCCGGGACTCCGAACAACATTCGGGTTACTGCATATACATATCCCTACAACCCTAGCGTAACTGAACCTTAAGTGTGTAGACCCTACGGGTTCGGGAGACAAGCAGACATGACCGAGACGACTCTCCGGTCAATAACCAACAGCGGGATCTGGATACCCATGTTGGCTCCCACATGCTCCACGATGATCTCATCGGATGAACCACGATGTCGAGGATTCTATCAACCCCGTATGCTATTCCCTTTGTCTATCGATATGTTACTTGCCCGAGATTCGATCGTCGGTATCCCAATACCTCGTTCAATCTCGTTACCGGCAAGTCACTTTACTCGTACCGTAATGCATGATCCCGTGACCAGACACTTGGTCACTCTGAGCTCATTATGATGATGCATTACCGAGTGGGCCCAGTGATACCTCTCCGTCATACGGAGTGACAAATCCCAGTCTCGATCCATATAAAACAATAGATACTTTCGGAGATACCTGTAGTGCACCTTTATAGTCACCCAGTTACGTTGTGACGTTTGATACACCCAAAGCACTCCTACGGTATCCAGGAGTTATACGATCTCATGGTCGAAGGAAGAGATACTTTGACATTGCAAAACTCTAGCAAACGAACTATACGATCTTGTGCTATGTTTAGGATTGGGTCTCGTCCATCACATCATTCTCCTAATGATGTGATCTCGTTATCAATGACATCCAGTGTCCATAGTCAGGAAATCATGACTATCTGTTGATCAACGAGCTAGTTATCTAGAGGCTCACTAGGGACATGTTGGTGTCTGTTATTCACACATGTATTACGATTTCCGGATAACACAATTATAGCATGAATAAAGACAATCATCATGAACAAGGAAATATAATAATAATGCTTTTATTATTGCCTCTAGGGCATATTTCCAACATCGATAAGAGTGTCGAACCCAACGAGGAGCAGAAGGAAATGACAAGTGGTTTTCAACAAGGTAATGTCTGCAAGTGCTAAAATTGTAAGTAACAGAGTAGTTTGATAGCACGATAATTTGTAACGAGCAAGTAATGATAGTAGTAGCAAAAGTGCAGCAAGGTAGCCCAATCCTTTTGAGCAAAGGACAGGCCAAAACGGTCTCTTATAATAAGCAAAGCGTTCTTGAGGGTACATGGGAATTTCATCTAGTCACTTTCATCGTGTTGATTCGATTCACGTTCGTTACTTTGATAATTTGATATGTGGGTGGACCGGTGCTTAGGTGATGTTCTAACTTGAACGAACCTCCTACTTATGATTAACCCCCTCGCAAGCATCCGCAACTACAAGAAAAGTATTAAGAATAAATTCTAACCATAGCATTAAACTTTTGGATCCGATCGGTCCCTTACGGAATAGCGCATAAACTAGTGTCTAAGTTTCTATCACTCTCGAAACCCATCATCTAATAACTACTCCACAATGCATTCCCTTAGGCCCAAATATGGTGAAGTTTCATGTAGTCGACATTCACATGACACCACTAAGGGAATGACAACATACATACTACCAAAATATCGAACACATATCAAGTTCACATGATTACTTGCAACATGATTTCTCCCATGACCTCAAGAACAAAAGTAACTACTCACAAATGATAAACATTCTCAAGATCAGAGGGGTATTAAATAGCATATTGGATCTGAACATATAATCTTCCACCAAATAAACCATATAGTAATCAACTACAAGATGTAATCAACACTACTAGTCACCCACAAGCACCAATCTATAGTTTCGGTACAAAGATTGAACACAACGGATGAACTAGGGTTTGAGAGGAGATGGTGCTGTTGAATATGTTGATGGAGATTGCCCTCCCCAAGATGGGAGAGTTGTTGGTGATGATGATGATGATTTCCCCCTTCGGGAGGGAAGTTCCCCCGGCGGAATCGCTCCGCCAGAGGGCAAAAGTGCTCCTGCCCAAGTTCCGCCTCGAGACGGTGGCGCTTCATCCTGAAAGTCCTCTCCTTATTTTCTCTAGGTCAAAGTGACTTATATACCAGAAGATGGGCATCGGAGGTGGGCCGAGGAGGGCACAGCCCACCATGCCGCGCCTGGGCTGCCTGGTGTGCCTAGGTGGGTTGTGCCCACCTGGTGGGCCCCCTCTGGTACTTATTGACTCCAATATTTCTTATATATTCTATAAAAATTCCACGTAAAGTTTCAACACATTTGGAGTTGTGCAGAATAGGTAGCCTAACGTAGCCTTTTCTGGTCCAGATTTCCAGCTGCCGAAATTCTCCCTCTTTGTGTGTACCTTGCATATTATGAGAGAAAAGGCATTAGAATTACTCCAAATAGCATTATTATGCATAAAAACATTATAAATAACAGTAGGTAAACATGATGCAAAATGGACGTATCATAGAGTGCAGAATTAATTATCACATTCGAGTGTCCATCATCACCCTTCTGTGTAACTTTGACCTCATCACCCATGGGTAAACTTATGACCGAAGTCATTCCACACACTTTGTTTTTGCAAGGCCTTTTGCCAATAAATGCCCATGATTTTTCGCTCTTCTAGCCGACGCATGGCCAAACTAGCTGGGTGGGAAGCTTGCGCGGTAAACTATGCGGTAGAGTGGGAACAGGCTCACCGACGATACATTTGGCGCCTCTTCGAGCCCACACGTGGTCAAACGAAACGCGTGCGGTGCAGTGTTGTCAAGCGTGCACTGGAATCCTCCTCTAAGAACGCCATGACAAGACATGACGATTACATGCACTACAAAAAAATACACTTCCGTGATGATACGTGTTTGTCACAGTAGGTCACGTTTTCTGCCATGCATGTACATCCATGACGATTTTATGACAGAATCAAGATAGTCATACCTGTGCTGTCGTAGAAGTGTTCCATGACATCACCAAAATTATCATCACGGAAATGCCTACTTCCATGACGATAAATCACGCGTCATAGAAGTGCTTTCGTCAAGGGTGGTCGACACGTGGCATCCACCGTAACGGCTCACTGTTAAGCTATCGGGTCCGGTTTTGGATCCGATAACCCGTTAACAGCCTGGACCAATGGTGATTTTCCACGTGTAAAATTCTCATTGGCCGGAGGAAACACGTGGCTGATCCTCGGTGGGCCAGATGTCGCCCGTCCATTGGAGGCGACATGCCTATGATATGTCAACACGTGGCAGGGCCCAACAGAGGCCCATATAGGTTAAATGAGCCGGCCCAACTAAAGGCCCACAAGATTGCGGACCATAATGGGCCGGCCCAACTAAAGGCCCACAAGATTTTGCGGACCATAATGGGCCGGCCCAGCTAAAGGCCCACAAGATTTTGCCGACCATAATGGGTCGGCCCAGCTAAAGGCCCATAAGATTTTGAGGACACTAGTGGGTCAACCCATTCACAGGCTGCCATGGTTTGGGCCAAATGCCGGCCCATATTTCATCCGGTCCATTAACAGCCTGCCACGTTCCGGGCCTAATAAAGGCCCATATGAGATCCGGCCCGTTAAAAATCTACCACGTTCTGGGCCAAATTACGGCCCAGATAAGATCCGTCCCTTTAAGAGGCTTTGGGCCAAATTATAGCCCATATCAGATTCGGCCCGTCAACTGGGCGCTATACTTTTGGGCCCACTTGCTAAAGGCCCATTTAGTAATTCAGCCTGATATTAGTTTCGGCCTATTAAAGGCCCGTTTAACTTTCCGCTCGTTTATCGGAATCAGGCGATTCAAGCACCTAGAGTTTCGTCTCGAAACCCTATTTTCGTTTAACCAACTCAAACAAGTTTTTGCTTCTGTAAATTTTGACTTAGGTCCAGATTAGTAATTGAAGCTTGTTTCTTTCGTTGTTTGACTTTCATTGTTTCATTCGATTTGTTTCTTTTTGCAAACCGGAGTTCTTAAGTTGAACTTTCTGGTTAGATCTCTTATTTGAGTTTTACCTGTGCATTAGATGAGTACTTATTGTTTGCTTGTTTGTTTGTTTGTTTGTTTGGCGTTAGAGTACCCGGAGTGCGCCGCTTGCTACTTTGAATCTCTAGGTTTCACGGATCATCAGCAAGGCAAGTAACACTTTGATCATACCACTTACTACCCAGTTTTATTGCATTAGATCAATCCTCAAACAATTGCATGAATAGGGTCTGATTAATATGTGGGTTTTGGGAAGTAGTTGAGGTAGTACCTATTACATGTTTTATTATCAAACCCTGGGAGTTACTTCTACGTTTGCTTATGCCATGCTATGCTTGTAGACGTGGATTGGGTTTGAGAGTATTCATGACAGATGTGAGGTTGTTAATTAATGGTTCAACTTAAGGTGGCAACTTAAATACACATCTGGGTGGATTGAGGCACCTGGGTATTCCAGCGATTGCCTGTTTTTCTTTATGGACCGCCACCTAGGCTCAAAGGGATCATGAGATTATTCATGCTAGAAACTTCCGTGTGCACCCACAAGCTACTATGGGCTCTAGCATAGTTGATTAAGTCGTGCGAACTCTTACAGTGGTAGACTAGTAGATGTAGGGGAAAGTAGGTGTAACGGTCTACCCGATCGTAAGGTGCTAGCGCTTCTGAAAGGCTATGTCTCGGTCATCCGTTTCTCAAACATCATGTAGTGCGAGAATCCCAACGGAGGAGATCAAGTCTTGTGGGTAAAAGTGCACAAACCTCTGCAGAGTGTATAAACTAATCATGGTTAGCCGTGTCCCCAGTTATGGACGTCTTGAGTATCTAGTACTTGGATTATCATGTGAATCTCATCATGTGACTTTAATTAATTTTGTTGGGTTTTAATAATGTTGTTTAATTCGGATTGAGGGGGTGTCTACACTCTCAATGTTTAACAACCACCATGATAGTTAAATAAAATTGATTCCTTTGCAGTAGGGGAAAATTGGCTTTACACAAAACTGTAACCATAGAGCTTTCCACCAGCCATAAATGCATGTAGTATTGCCTATTTCTGTTCACTACTCTCTATGTGTTACATTGCCAGCATATTCTATGTGCTGACCCGTTTTAGGGCTGCAACGTTCATGTTGCAGACTTTTCAGACGATGAATAAGGAACCTTAGGTCGTGGTTCTATACTCAGTGATGCCGTTGCAGTTGATGGACTCACTTATCTTCCAAGCCTTCCGCTGTTATCATTATTAGATGGCCTTAAGCCATATTATTTGTAATAAGTTCTCTTTTGAGACACTCGATGTAATAAGTGTGTGATTGCTACTCTGTTATAAATCCTTTAAGTAATGTGTGTGTCAGCATTACTGATCCAGGGATGACATTGAAGCACAGAGATCAGACTGTTTGAGGTCTGGTCGCTACAAGATGGTATTAGAGCACACGCTGACTATAGGACACGACCACTAAGATAAAGACCTAGATCACCACTCTCTTCTCATTTCTGACTTCTCTTCTTTTCTACTCTTTTAGGATGGCGGATGCAAGGAACAAGTTCACGCAACCGGATGAAGATACACCCTTTGGATGCCACCTGAAGGAAGTCACTAAGTACCGGAACATCAGAGTACCAAGCTTCACCGGGACCTACAACGCCACTTTACCCGAGGAGGAGCGCTGGATGATTCAAGTTCAAGTTCCAGGAAGGACGTTCGCACCAGTCACCGAGCCCATAGAGTTTTCCTTTGATGCACCAACCTGGAGTCTATGAAAGAGCATGGCAGCCCACATCACCATGGGACGTATTGGAGAAGTTTACCGCAATGATCTCAAGGATACTATCTACCAGATTAGTAGGCGCCGAGATGAGCAATGGGAGATGACCTGCACCAGGAAGGATAGATCAATCGCAGCTTTTATCCAGGAGTTAAACCATCACATTCGATGTCAGGAGAACCAGATGTGCGCAAGCATGATAGATCTGAAGAAGGCGATGACAAGAATCACGGAGTTGGAGGAAGAACTCAAGGCTACCCGCGAAGACTATATGGAGGAAATCAAAGTATTAGTGGAGAAGAATGACGACCTGACCGGGAAGCTAGGAGTTTTCATGGGAGATCCCGCGCCAGGAGGAGAAGATGACAATTCCACTTGCCCGAAGAACTACATCACCATCGACGACACCGACTCGGACTAGACGATAGCGATGATGACTATGTTGATGAAGCTGGAGCGGATATCATGGAGTCTTCATCGGAGCAGTTTTTCTAGTAGACCACCATCACAGTAGTAGAATTCCACCATGTGTATAGCATAGTCCAAGCACTTTTGTAACGATAGTTCTAGACCGATTGTATGCCCTTGGTTGATTTGAATGAAGTGATTTTGTTTGCTTTTGCCTCATGTGCATATGGGTAGTGTTTTGTCTCTAGGCCTCAATCTATTCTATATTCTCATCTTTTCTAAACCCTCAGATGCCTCCGAGACAAGACCATGGATTTGCTTTCCCACCGGAGCTCACTCAGTTGATCCAGCAGCAGAATGCATTGATGCAGTTACTAGTCCAGAATCAGAATTAGGGGAACAACAACAACAACCCACCACCACCACCACCTGTTGATCACTTAACCCGTTTCCTTAGACTGAATCCGTCGGTGTTCTCTAGTAGCACCGAGCCGATAGTGGCTGATGATTGGCTCCGCAAGACAGGGAGAGAATTGACCACAGCAGGATGCACAGATGTGAAAAAGGTGCGTTTTGTCGGACATCTGCTTGAAGGACCCACAACATCATGGTGGGAGAATTTCACAGTCACTTATCCTATCGACACTGTCACATGGGATCAGTTTCAGCAGGCTTTCCGTACTGCCCATGTTTCAGCAGGAGCTATGGCCATGAAGAAGCGTGAGTTTCACAACTTGCGCCAAGGAGGACGGACAGTTGGCCAATACGTGGATGACTTTAGTAAGTTAGCACATTATGCCCCGGATGACGTTGCTACGGATGCAGCTAAGCAGGAGAAGTTTCTGGAAGGACTGAATGACGAGTTGAGTATGCAGTTGATGGTAGCAACTTTCAACAACTACCAGGAGTTGGTAGATCATGTTCTTATGATTGAAGGGAAGCAGCAATAGATTGAGAACCGCAAGAGGAAGTATGGACAAGGGAAATACAATTCGGGAGCTCAGCAGAAGCCACGTTTTACCCCGAAATCGGGAGGACATTTTCAGCATACCCATGGAGGAGGGAGTTCACATAATCATAATAGCCCCAAGAATGGTAATGGGAATGGAGGAAGCAACGGTCAGAACAGTACCAACCCATCAACCCCAACCAAGAGAGACCTGAGCCAAGTCACTTGTTATAAGTGTCAGAAGACCGAACACTATGCCAATGAATGTCCTAAAGCCCAGAATGGAAATGGCAATGGAAGCTCTGGGAAGAAGCCGAACCCTTTCAACAGGGGAAGGTGAACCACGTTAACATGGAGGAGGTTGAAGCCCAGCCAGTTACAGTAATAGGTAAGTTTTTGGTTAAGTCATTTGCTGCAATCATTCTTTTTGATACTGGTGCATTGCATTCATACATATCAAGGGGATTCGTGGATAAGTATAAACTGCCCACCAAGGTTCTTAGAACACCTATGTTAGTAAGTTCACCAGGAGTAGAGTATATGGCCAGTAAAGGATGTTTTCAAGTGCCATTGAGTATAGGTAGGCATGTGTTTCCCTGGGATTTGATCATTTTGGAATCGCAAGGTTTGGATGTAATTCTGGGTATGGATTGGCTATCGATGTATGGAGGAAACATCGATTGCGCCAGTAAGTCGATTTTGCTTACCACCCCAGAGGGAAGAAGGATCAAGTATGTATCACAACATGTGCCGAATAGGACTCAAGTAAATTCCTTAGCAGGAGTTGTACAGGAGGAGGTACCAGTGGTAAAGGATTTTACGGATGTATTTCCAGAAGAGTTGCCAGGCATGCCACCGGATAGAGACATTGAGTTTTTGATTGAGCTTTTGCCAGGCACAGGACCAATATCTAAGAGACCGTATAGAATGCCTGCAAAGGATTTGGAGGAGATTAAGAAGCATATTAAGGAGTTACTGGATAAGGGATATATTCGCCCAAGTTCGTCACCTTGGGGATCACCAGTACTTCTAGTGGAAAAGAAGGATGGATCATTAAGGATGGTTGTTGATTATCGAGGATTGAATGAAGTGATGATCAAGAATAAGTACCCACTGCCGATGATCAATGATTTGTTTGACCAATTGCAAGGAGCTAAGGTATTTTCCAAGATCGATTTGCGATTAGGATACCACCAGTTGAATATTTGAGAGCAGGACATACCTAAGACAGCTTTTACCACAAGGTATGGGCTGTATGAGTATACTGTTATGTCATTTGGTCTGACTAACGCACCTGCCTATTTTATGAACATGATGAACAAAGTGTTTATGGAGTTTTTGGATAAGTTCGTCGTAGTGTTCATTGATGATATTCTGGTTTACTCGAAGAATGAAGAAGAACATAAAGAACATTTGCGTTTGGTACTTGGTAAGCTCAGAGAACATCAGTTATACGCCAAGTTCAGCAAATGTAAGTTTTGGCTGAAGGAAGTTGGATTCCTCGGACATGTTATATCTGGAGAAGGAATAGCTGTAGATCCCGCCAAAGTTGTCACTATGACAAATTGGGAAGCCCCAACAACAGTTGGAGAGATCCGGAGTTTTCTAGGACTCGCAGGATACTATCGGAGATTTATTGAAAATTTCTCTAAGATTGCAAAACCTATGGCGGAGTTGTTGAAGAAGGATACCAAGTTCAAATGGACTGAGGAATGTGAGGCCAGTTTCCAAGAGTTGAAGAAACGTTTGGTTACCTCACCAGTGTTGATTCTGCCAGATCAGCGCAAGGATTATGAGGTATAGTGCGATGCTTCTCGTCGAGGACTTGGAGCAGTGCTTATGCAGGAGGGAAGAGTTGTTTCATATGCCTCACGACAGCTTAAGCCCCATGAGTTGAATTATGCTACACACGACTTGGAGTTAGCAGCCGTAGTGCACGCTTTGAAGACGTGGAGACATTTTCTCATCGGAAACCATTGTGAGGTGTACACAGATCATAAGAGTTTGAAGTACATCTTCATGTAGAAGGAGTTGAATCTCAGGCAAAGGAGATGGTTGGAGCTCATCAAGGATTATGATATGAGATTGCATTATCATCTCGGAAAGGCTAACGTAGTAGCTGACGCATTGAGCTACAAGAGCCATGTCAACACACTAATGACCGGAGAGTTACCAAAGCAGTTAGCCGAGGATCTTCGTGAGCTATGTTTGGAGATAGTTCTGAGAGGCTATGTAGCAGCATTGGAGATTCAGTCTACTCTGATGGATAAGATCAGAGAAGCTCAGAAGACCGACAAGGAGATTGCCACCATAAAGGAGAAGGTGAGCAAGGGAAAAGTTAAAGGATTTCGTGAGGATGAACACGATACCTTATGGTTTGAGGACCGCGTTTATGTGCCTAATGACCCAGAGATCAGGAAGCTAATTACGCAAGAGGCCCATGATTCGCCGTACTCGATTCACCCAGGAAACACCAAGATGTATTTGGATTTGAAAGACACTTTCTGGTGGACCAGTATGAAGAAGGATATTGCGGAATATGTAGCACTTTGTGATGTATGTCAGAGAGTGAAGGCAGAGCATCAGAAGCCAGCAGGATTGCTACAGCCATTGCCGATACGCGAATGGAAGTGGGATAAGCTAGGCATGGATTTTATCACGGGATTACCCAGGATCCGTGCAGGCTATGACTCGATATGGGTTGTAGTCGATCGCTTGACGAAGGTAGCTCATTTCATCCTAGTGAAGACCACTTACACCAGTGCTAAGTTGGCAAAGATATACATGACCAGGATCGTATGTCTGCATGGAGTTCCGAGGAGCATTGTATCAGATAGAGGAACCCGGTTTACCTCAAAGTTCTGGAATCAGTTACACGAAACTTTGGGTACTAGACTAGAGTTCAGTACAGCTTTTCATCCACAGACCGATGGACAGACCGAGAGAGTCAATCAGATTTTGGAGGATATGCTGAGAGCTTGTGCGCTAGATTATGGATCTAGTTGGGATGACAACTTGCCATATGCGGAGTTCTCTTACAACAATAGTTATCAATCCAGTTTGAAGATGGCCCCTTTTGAAGCCTTGTACGGAAGAAGGTGCAGAACACCATTGTCGTGGGACGAAGTTGGAGACCGCCAGTTGTTTGGACCAGATTTGATTAAGGAGTCTGAACAGAAGGTGAAGTTGATTCGCGATAGGCTCAAGGTAGCCCAGTCCAGGCAGAAGAGCTATGCAGATTCTAAACGCAAGGAGACAGTTTACGAAGCCGGAGATAGAGTTTATCTTCGTGTATCTCCCACTTCGAGGAGTTAAGCGCTTTGGAGTTAAGGGAAAGTTAGCGCCTCGTTTTGTGGGACCATACAAAGTTTTGGAATGCATGGGAGAAGTTGCTTATAAGTTGGAATTGCCTGAGGGATTGTCGGGAGTTCACGACGTGTTCCACGTTTCCCAGTTGAAGAAGTGCCACGCAGAGATGGCGGATATACCGCTGAGAGATACAGTGCCGCTGGAAGCGATTCAGTTGGATAGTGACTTGACCTATGAGGAGAAACTAGTCAAGATTCTTGAGTATGCCAGCCGAGTCACCCGCAGCAAGGTTATCAAGTTTTGCAAAGTTCAGTGGAGCCACCACACCGAGGATGAAGCCACCTGGGAGCGAGAGGAGGATCTGCTGAAGGACCACCCTCACCTATTTTCAAGCCAACCCGAATCTCGAGGGCGAGATTCATCTTAAGGGGGGTAGGTTTGTAACATCCCAAATTTTCAATTTGGAATGTTATACATTAGATTATCACTGCATATCATATTTTATTTTCTTTTAGCCTGATCCAGAAATTCTACGCAACTCAAGGACCCACGGAGAGAGTTGGGGATTTCGTTATTTTCATATTTGAGTTTTCTCAAATTTTGAAAATAGGATCATTTGATTTTATTTGTCTTATCTTCAATTATTTCTATTATAAAAATATGAGAGATGGAATAAAATGACTTTCCCAAAATAAAGAACTATTGAGGATTTGATAAAAAAATCAAATAAGATTTTATTTCAGAGTTTTTGGCTAGTTTATTTGAATTTAGGAAAAACTGCACGTTTTTCAAAACTGCATTTTAGGGCCAAGAAAATGTTCATCTCGTTCTAAATATTTTATTTAGGCGGTAAAAATTTATTTTGGCATTTTGAGAATTTTATTTTATTTTCTTGAATTTTTTTTATTTTCGGCGGAATTAGTTTTTAAAAAAAGTACCACGCGCCCGACTAGGCCGAAGGCCCAGCCGAGCCAGGCCAGGCCCAAGCCGCCGCCGCCTTTCCCCCGCGGGAGACCGACCCGTCGCCGCCGCCGAGTCCGGCCGGGGCACGCCTCCCGAGGCCGACCCCAACCCGGCGCCCCTTCCCCAAGCTGCGCCGCCCCCCTCTCGTAAATACCCCCGCCGCCGCCTCACCCCGCCACCTCGACCCGCCCCGCCGCTCGCTGCCGCAGCCGCCGCTCGTCCCCGTGTGCCGCCGCTGCTTGCCGCGCCCGCCGCCGCTGCTTGCCGCGCCCGCCGCCGCTGCTTGCCGCGCTCCACCCCACCGCGCCGGAGCCCCGAGTCCCGCCGGAGTCCGACGAGGTAGCAGCGCCGTCCGCCGCCGGTTTTCCGAAGAAAACCGATCCGGTTTTTCTTTGAAAACCGTAGGTTTTTTATTTTTTTATTAGATCGGTTTTATCGGTTCACTTATTTAGCGTCCGTTCTCTCGTTCGTTCGTTTTAACGGACGAGTTCACCGTTTAATTTTAGTTAACGAACGTCCGTTCGTTAATCTATTCGTCAATTTTTTCTTTTTCTCGGATTTTTCCGCGATTATTTCTGATCGCGATTTCTGATCCGATTTTCGGTTTAGTTTAACTTTTCGCTCGTTTATCGGAATCAGGCGATTCAAGCGCCTAGAGTTTCCTCTCGAAACCCTCTTTTCGTTTAACTAACTCAAACAAGTTTTTGCTTCTGTAAAATTTGACTTAGGTCCAGATTAGTAATCGAAGCTTGTTTCTTTCGCTGTTTGACTTTCGTTGTTTCGTTCGATTTGTTTCTTTTTGCAAACCGGAGTTCTTAAGTTGAACTTTCTGGTTAGATCTCTTATTTGAGTTTTACCTGTGCATTAGATGAGTACTTATTGTTTGCTTGTTTGTTTGTTTGCGTTAGAGTACCCGGAGTGCGCCGCTTGCTACTTCGAATCTCTAGGTTTCACGGATCATCAGCAAGGCAAGTAACACTTTGATCATACCTCTTACTACCCAGTTTTATTGCATTAGATCAATCCTCAAACAATTGCATGAATAGGATCTAATTAATATGTGGGTTTTGGGAAGTAGTTGAGGTAGTACCTATTACCTGTTTTATTATCAAACCCTGGGAGTTACTTCTACGTTTGCTTATGCCATGCTATGCTTGTAGACGTGGATTGGGTTTGAGAGTATTCATGACAGATGTGAGGTTGTTAATTAATGGTTCAACTTAAGGTGGCAACTTAAATACACATCTGGGTGGATTGAGGCACCTGGGTATTCCAGCGATTGCCTATTTTTCTTTATGGACCGCCACCCAGGCTTAAAGGGATCATGAGATTATTCATGCTAGAAACTTCCGTGTGCAGCCACAAGCTACTATGGGCTCTAGCATAGTTGATTAAGTCGTGCGAACTCTTAAAGTGGTAGACTAGCAGATGTAGGGGAAAGTAGGTGTAACGATCTACCCGATCGTAAGGTGCTAGCACTTCTGAAAGACTATGTCTCGGTCATCCGTTTCTCAAACACCATGTAGTGCGAGAATCCCAACGGAGGAGATCGAGTCTTGTGGGGAAAAGTGCGCAAACCTCTGCAGAGTGTATAAACTAATCATGGTTAGCCGTGTCCCCGGTTATGGACGTCTTGAGTATCTAGTACTTGGATTATCATGTGAATCTCATCATGTGACTTTAATTAATTTTGTTGGGTTTTAATGATGATGTTTAATTGGGATTGAGAGGGTGTCTACACTCTCAATGTTTAACAACCACCATGATAGTTAAATAAAATTTATTCCTTTGCAGTAGGGAAAAATTGGCTTTACGCAAAACTGTAACCATAGAGCTTTCCACCAGCCATATATGCATGTAGTATAGCCTATTTCTGTTCACTACTCTCTATGTGTTACATTGCCAGCATATTCCATGTGCTGACCCATTTTCGGGCTGCAACGTTCATGTTGCAGACTTTTCAGACGACGAATAAGGAGCCTTAGGTCGTGGTTCTATACTCAGTGATGCCGTTGGAGTTGATGGACTCACTTATCTTCCAAGCCTTCCGTTGTTATCATTATTAGATGGCCTTAAGCCATATTATTTGTAATAAGTTCTCTTTTGAGACACTTGATGTAATAAGTGTGTGATTGCTACTCTGTTATAAATCCTTCAAGTACTGTGCATGTCAGCATTACTGATCCAGGGATGACACTGAAGCACAGAGATCAGACTGTTTGAGGTCTGGTCACTACAAACTCCCTGCTGTAAAGTAAAGTAGGAACGTTAGCTGACCAATTAAATGTTATATGTTTTAGTAATATCAGCATCATATCATATTCGTATTTGAGCAACAAGTTTGGAATTATGAGTGGCACAATGTTTAGCTTGATGGAATGAGGAGCAGTGCTAAGAAGGTACGATGATGGTACTGAATATAAAGGCATGTCTGCATGCAAGTCGCGCGACTTTTGTCATTTGGGTCAGTCAACCATTTCAGGCGGTTGGATGAAGATCCTACGTCTCCTAACCCTCCTTCTTCCTCGTTTCTGATTCTTTCCATACAGAACGCCGCACGGGCTGTCGGCCGAACCACCAGCCCCCACCGCCTGTGTTCCTCTTCCGCCACCACCCCCAGCCCCGGCACCACCCGCGTCGAGGTTTCTTCGTTCTGCGAGGCCCCACCACCGCCCCCACAACCACCGTCCCCACCCGAGCCCCTTCCTTTGCACCGGCGAACTCCGGCGAGCTCTCAAAAATCGACTGACCCAATTTTGAAATTTAGTCTACTGTCATTTAACTAGTGTGGAATATAAAAGGGAAAAACCATAAGCATTGCGAGTATAGTGTTGAGCGTGCCATGGCGGATCTGAAGGTGCAAACCGGACAAAGGCAACTTTGCAACCAATGTTTTCTTTCAACTAACAAGTAAGTGATGGTCAAGAAATCAGAGTAAAGCAGTTGCGATCTATTTTCTTGCTATGATAAATAAGTTGAGCAGATACGAAAGAGTACCGCCTCTGGTGCGGCGCCGTGTATGCATCTGCTGAGAATTTGATGGTGCTGCGGTAGTGATGGCAGTCGGTGGCGTGGAAGCAGATCTAGGAGGGTAGACGGTGGCGGCAGGGCGCGGTGGACGAGACGGTCGTGGGAGCGGTGCCGGCAAGGTGGATGACGGCAGGGATGAAGCGAGAGGACGGGATGCAAGGATCCCGGTCCGAAGCCGTGGATGAGAGAGGTCGATCTCTTGTAATGGCCGATGGCATCAGGGTATTAGCTCCGGCATGGTGGAGGAGGACAGCGATGGATGGGGTGGCAGATGGAGGAGGCTGGGGTGGAGAGGGTGTTTTGGCGCCCACGGAGTACGAATGGGGAAATGGAGGGAGAGAGGAAGGGGGGAACCATGTCTTCAGGGCACGCTTGTCTCAAATGTGAGGAAATTTACAAACTTAGCCCTCGTTTAAAATTTCCTACATCACAACAATATTAGTCGGTTGGGGATAGGACGGTAATCTTGCATACACCAAATATTTGCCAACGAGAGTTTGTTTTTGGCACCCAGCGTGTATGAATCAGGGAGGGGGTCGATTTCGGCCGAGGAGACATTGTGTTTTGGTGCCCACCGTGTATGAATCTGGGTGAGAGGCGGTCATGTCACGTTTGAGTGAAATTACAAACCTACCCCTATCGAAACCTATAGAAATCGAGCCGATAGGCTTTGCGTGGTAGGGATAGGCAGTAATTTCCATCTCACAGATTATGGTTTCGGGCGGTTACTGCGACTTTCCCCGCTTCGTTCAAATTTTTGCAGAGCAAGAGTGCACGTTTACCGTGCCAACTCAATTCGAATCCAGTTTGTATTCTATTTTTGTTCGGGCAGGATCCATTCTCGTTTGGAATAAAATTCTATATACATCATATATATATATATATACTTTCAAAAGCACAACAAAGAATTCTGCTCCTTTATATGTATAATATGATTTACAAATACAATGATCTCAAAATCATAAGGTTGAATTCAAAAAAATTAAACCAAATTATGTTCTACTAAAATGTATGGATCAGTAATATCTACATATTAAATAACATAGATGCGCGTGAATTCATATGAGTATGCATGTTTGATAGATCAATTTGGGTTCGAGTATGAATTACATGTATCATCATCTCAAATTCAAATATTTGAATCCCTTTTATGTTGACTCCTTTCACGCCCATCTCTCTCGCATGGATGCTCCTTCATGTAGCTATCACTCTCTTTTCTCCAGCTCACCCGCATGCTCACTTCATGTTTCTCCTATCTTCGCAAACATGGTCTCTCGACATCTCCCTTGAGAAGTGTCACACTCTCCCTATTGTTATACATTACACGGTTTTCATTATCTCTCACGTCTCTATCATTCTCTGGTATCACTAGGTACCTAAGCTTTCTTTTTCACCGCCACACACACAGTCTCACTCATCTTTCACATTGTCTTTCTCTCTATGGGGCTCTCTCACACACCCTATATGTCTCTAGATATGACTCATACCACTAAAATTACTCTCTCCTGCAGACACAACATTTGTTGCGGTCTCCTTTCCGTCTCCATCCCAGTTATAAAACTGACATTATTCATTTGTTTACCGATCAGACAAACTCCCCCCCCCCTCTCTCTCACACACACAACTCCTGCTTCCACTCCCCTTCCCGACTACCATCTCTCTCTCACACACACAAACTCTCGCTTTCGCACCCCTGACTCGTATTTCTCTCACAAACATTTATTTACTAGCCTCTAGATAGGTTTATACACCCGCACACTCGTGCTTCCACTATCGCGTACATGTCTCTCTCGCGCTCCTTGTATCTATGTAGATTTTTCTTCCCTTCTTGAGACACGCCCTCTCGATCATGCAAACACACACTATCACCTCATTTTAAGCTGATACCTCTCGCACACACACTCTTTGTGTCTTTGTCACACATGCACTCCGTCCTCCTCCTCTCTCTCGCACACACATGGGCTTTTTGCAACAACTAGCAAGATGCCCATGCGTTGCACGGAACATCAAGATGCATTTGTATGAGTAGATTATCTTGTGGGAGAAAAGGATGAATGAGGGAAGGCCTTATTTGCAAATGTGGAGAGGGATGTGGGTATCTTTTTGCAAAATTGCCATAGTTTCCTTCCTATCCGCCAGATATAAATCGGATGGCCTATATTGCAGGATGGTAGGCACACCATCATCACCAACTCTGTTTTTATCTCTACTCTTATAAAAAGCATAGTCGGTGATGATGGTGTGCCTGCCATCCTGCAATATAGACCGTCCGATCTATATCTAACGGATAGGAAGGAAACTATAGCAATTTACCCGCACTCCTCTCCACATTTGCAGATAAGGACTTCCCTCGTTCATCCCTTTCTCCCACAAGATCTTGATGTTCCGTGCAACGCATGAGCATCTTGCTAGTAAGAGTAGAAACTAGACATATACCACTTCTCGAATCTTGAAACCAACAATATTCCACCCTTATCTCATCAAAACCGCCAAAGGAATATACATTGAGTGAAACATAACATATTTTTAGTGATATACCTATTTCAAAACTAGACTCTTTTTTCTATCAAATCGGTGAACATGTATTAATGAACTTTGATCGTGTGGCAACGCATCGTTCCACAATGTAGTTCCTATAGATTTTTTAAGAAGTCAAACTTTGCAAACTTTAACCAAGTTTGTAGAGAAAAATATTTATATCTACAATAGCAAAAATATATAATGTGAAACTACATCATATGATGAATCTAGTGATATATGTTTCGCACTCTAGATGTAAATATTTTTCTCCACAAACTTGGTCAAAGTTTGTGAGCTTTGACTTTTCAAAAAATCTATAGGCACTACATTATGGAATGGAGGGAGTAGTTATTACCACTGTATAATTTTTTGGACACCACACAAATGGTGGAGTACATATACGAAGAGAAGAGGCGCACGCACGCAGCCGGTCTCTCGCTGTCTCGCACACATGAGAGTTACGTAAAGGCACCATTAACAAATAAACCCTAAAACCCTAGGTGCACAATTGCTGCATGCGTGGGTACCGGCTACGTGGTGCAGCGCACCTTTGTAGGAATAGTCAGCTCGCGTGATAATTTGATCTGTAGGAGTTGATGGTCGGGGCCACAGGTGAACGACCTGGAGGCGGTGGCTCGCCAGTTGCCATAGATCGAGTAGCCACGTTTAAAATATCATTTTTTAGCGGGGTAAGACTTCCTATATTCAATGGCGCATTATAAGTACTAAGTAGTTTTTAGAACTATTTGTATGGAGCAAAAATTGAATACATAACTACTACCTCCTTGGCGTATGGTTGTATGGGTTTATGTTGCGAGATGGTGAACCTGGTAGTTCTAGGGAAAATACTACAGTTTAGATGTTGGTTTTCTGTAATGAAAATCAGAAGGGGGAAACCCTTCTTTGATTAAAAAACTACTACCTCCATTCCAGTTTACTAGTCCCCATCGTAGTTTGGGTCAAAGTTTGTCCACGAATTTTACTTGTAAAATGTGAACAGGAAACGAAATTTTGTTATACCCAAGCAAAAGAGGACCGGAGGGAGTGATTGTTGTGACACGGACACGACCTCTCATAGCACAGGCATTGAACCGGTGCACCGGCCAAGAGGGCCCCACTCGCTGCAAGCCCGGCTGAACACGCCTCCTCGCTGCATGCAACCGGCTCAGACTGCCCCGCCTGCCTCCATTGAATCCGCGCATGTGCTGGCAACACGTCCTTCCGCGAGCCGGCCGGCATTTTAGAACACAAAAAATGACCAAAATATAATTAATTACGCATGGTCTTGACTTGTTGTGCTCGCAGTGGTAGCAGGAACTAAAGGTTTTTCTTTATTTATAACTCTCCTCACATTTTTTTGCCTTTGAAGTGAATCATGGTTGTGGACATTATCTACGAATGTGCAGATATCTGTGAACATGAGTTTGATGTGGAAGTTGAACTTGGAATGTCGGGCTTGCGCGTGAACTATACCATGTCCAATGCTTCGTCTATTATTGTTTGGAAAGTAATTGCTATTATTACATGACCCGAAAAAAATTATTTTGTGCCACATCAGTAGATGCACGGACATCACAATAGGCATCTGACTGGATAAACATTTGAACCTAGCTATTATGAAGGAAATTTTGTATTGACAATAGTTTTTAGATAGCAGGAGACGCCTAGCCTGCTCTGCCTCTGCTAGCTTATTTCTAGCTTCTTCCATCTCTTCTTTGGCTTGGGTGAAGAGAGCATCTGATTGCTCGTTTTGCTTCTTCAGGAACTCAACTACATTCTCAAGGGCTGCTGCACGCTTTCTTTCAGCCTTTACTAGAGCCACGAGGACACGAACAGCTGACGGCTCCACCTGGCTTGTGCGTAATCCATCATCATTAGGGAACTGGCACCTTGTGTGTAATCCAACCTCATTTTGGAAACATGATCTCGAGGTTGACCATACTTCCCTCCTCGCAGGAACTGCATCCTGACATGAAGTTACTTCTTTTTTAGATCAATACTCAGAGCAACCCAGATCCATTTAGTAGAAGCCAGATAAACATGACTCGCAGAAGTGAATTCAAAAGGAAAAATATAAAAACAAACTACAAGGTGAGAACACCCACTTCCCACATCAAGCTAAAAACGAAAGCATTAGGACGATTAAGACTCTTCTTATTACACATCGAAGAACACGAGGCTAAGAGAAACAGAAACTACAACATATAGACATCGAAGAACACGAGGCGAAACGAAAGTAATTGAAAGGGTGTTACTTACCAAAGCTCGTTTTACAGGTTTGGTGCAGCTCCTCTTTAACTTGCCATGCTTCTTGAAGATGTCTCCAATATCCCGTGTTTGGTCTTCATTGCTCCTCTGCATGTTCGCATTCGTGGTCTTAAAATCTCAACATGGCAAGAAAAATATACTACTAGTAATACTCACGCATCTTGTGGGCAACATTAAAGCACTCGTCTGCCATGTTAGAGCATCTCCAACAGAAGCCCAACGCGCGGCGCTTTAAAAAAGCGTTTACAGTGCTGAGATTGAGAAGTAGAGATAGAGAGTAGAGGATAGTTCTCAGCACAGATATAGCATAGATAGACAAAAATATATACTTAAACTACTCCTCGTCGTCCGACGACTCCTCGGTGATGTCCTCCTCCGACGTCTCAATGTAGGCGTGAAGATACCGATCATCGTCGGATTCCCAGGGCGACGCTGCTCCTAGCCTCATGTTGAATTGAGCGTCCGCTTTTCGCGTACGCTTCTCCTCGTGATAGGCGGCTCGCTCCGCCCTCCTCTTCTCCCTCTCCACCCTCCTTTGCGCGTAGAACTCGCGCTCGTTGACGATGTCCTGCGGGAAGTGTTGGCGCCACAGCGCCATGGCTTCCTCATCCATCTCGGCGATGCCGAGACGGTGCTCCCGCCTCCGGTTGTCACGACGATCTTCGTTGGTGATAAGCCGCGGTAGAGGCGCGAGCTCCTACGCCCGCTCCCGCGTCGGCACGTTGGGGAAGTTCAATGTTATACGAGGCCACCGGAGGTGCCATGCTGACGCGTTGTACGCGCGGGCGACCTCGTTGGTGGTGTCGAAATTGCCGAGGCCGAGGCGCATCCCGCGGAACGAGATCTCGGCGGAGAAGCCACCAGAGGGGCGCGCGCGGACGCCATGGTATCCCCAAGTTTCCCGGTGATGCAGCAGCATGGTGGCGCGGCGACAGCGAGGCGAAAAAGAGCGGGGAGAGAGCGTTGGCAAGGCATAGAGCGTCGGGAGGGTGTTGGATTTTATAAAGCGCGACGGACACCGCGCGCCAAAACTAGCACGCGCCCGACCGATTTTTCCCGCGCGCGCGTGATCCTTTCCCGACGTCCCTGCTATCTCTACTCTCTTCCCTACTGTTATATTTATTTTATATCTAATATTTATCTCTACTTCTCTACTCTCTACTCTTTTTTTCTCTACTCTTATAAAAAACAGAGTTGGTGATGATGGTGTGCCTGCCATCCTGCAATATAGGCAGTCTGATTTATATCCGACGGATAGGAAGGAAACTATCGCAATTTTGTAGAAAGATACCCACACCCCTCTCCAGATTTGCAAATAAGGCCTTCCCTTGTTCATCCATTTCTCCCACAAGATAAACTACTCATACAAATGCATCTTGATACGTGCAACACATGGGCATCTTGCTAGTTCTAAAAAACTTTTCATCATTTGCCACACTACTGGTTGCAGATGAAGAACCTACCCAAGCACAGCGCGATACAGGAGCGACGCACAATTACAAGCTGATATTCTGTTGGATAATGGAGGCTATAACCAATTACTTTTACGGGAACAATAGTAACCAGGAAATTCGAAGGGTAGGTATGAACAAAATTGGAACTGCACATGTACTGCTAAGTGATTCAATACACACATTACCAATCGAGGAGGAGAACGATGGTCGCGGCGGCCTCTGTGCATCATGGTTTGCAATGGGAGTCAGTTCATTTTCCACGACGGTGGTGCTTCTGCGCTTGGCGTTGGCTTCTGGGAAGCCGAGACCGTGGAAGATGGTGCCATGGAAGAGGCTCCATGTATGACGACGACGGTGGACCGGCTCCAGTGCGGCGTACGAGGTCATCAATGAGGCAGATGGGTTGCGGTGGATGAGTGCGCCGATGTAGAAGGGGAGGAGCACGAAGGCTGCAGTGCCATGGAGAAGTCTATTTTGCAGTGGGTATAGAAAATGGGGAGTATTCAGGTGTACTACTCTGGGTGCCGGGGTGGGGTTGGCTGGGTAGGGTGAACCTGAAGTTACAAAAACAGCCCCCTAACAAGCGTCATCCGTAGGCCTGTTCCGAAGGCTATGATGGTAACTCCGCACTGCTCGAATCAGGGTCACGGGAGATTTTCCTGCCGACCTTAAAATTTTGTGACAGTGAACTCCCCGTGTGGCGTGCTGGGTGATTGGGCTAAGAAACTAGCGGGTAGTACTAGTAACTACTAGTACTCCCTCTGTTTTTATTAACTTTGCATATTAGGTTTGACTGAAGTCAAACTTCCTAAAGTTTGACCGAGTTTATAGAAAAATATAAACATTTACGAGAAGTCAAACTTCCTAAAGTTTGACCAAGTTTATAGAAAAATATAAACATTTACCATAACAAATATGTATGATGTGAAAGTACATTCAATAATGAATCTAATGGTATTTATTTGTTACTGTATTGTATATGTTAATATTTTTTGTTATAAACTTTCTGAGAGTTTACAAAACTTGGCTTTGACCAATGCTAATACATGGACTTAAATAAAAATGGAGGGAGTACACATTTGTTTTCTTAGTTTGTAATGAATTAATCATTTGTTGTAATTGTGAAATAAATATATTAGGCTACTGACTTCGAATGTAATGGTCTATACAATTCAATAGTCGCAATCATTGTTGAATTTCAAGATGTATACGGGGTCTATAGTACTTCACAATATGCTCAAACTCACATAATCCCAGTCAAATGAGAATCTAAATGCATTTCATAGTTATTACTTTGTAGGATGCAACAAAACCAACCATAACTCTACATCATCCATTATAAAAGCAACATTTTGAACACATCCCAATGTAGGAATGAAACATGTAGAGAGAGCTTGCGAAGATGGAGTAGATAGGGCGGGAAATATTGTATGTATGTGGACGAGAGAGTAGGAGACAAACCTAACGAGACAGAGACAGAGAGAAAGAGAAAGGAAGAAGTTAGGTCTGTGAGAAAGATGGAGACATGTAATATGCGTGAGATGCGTGTGCATCGGGATTCTGTACACGTGGAAGGAGAAGAGACAACATGTTTGATGAGAGAGCTGGAAAAACATGGATGAGAGGGGAAGGATCTCGCGGGTTGAGGGATTGATCATTTTGTGCGGGGGAGAGAGGGATTGGTAATTTTGTGCGGGAGAGAGAGGGGGGAGGAGTCAGTCAGCCGTCGTCACATCATCCTGCTTCCAAATGGCCCCGCATTCTCTAGTGCAGTGTGGTCGCCGTCTTCGATCTCCTCGATGCCCTCTTTGAAGATTGAGGTGTTGTGCATGCTGGGGTGTAGAGAAGCACAAGCGAGAGTGGTCGCCATATAACCTTGGATGGGGATGAATTGTGTGCTCGGGGGAGGGTGTGTGTGTGTGTGTGCGGTGTGTGTGTGTGTGTGTCAGATATTGAGAGAAATCAAACCTATGGAGAGAAATGTGTGTGTATGTGACGGAAAGCTACATGCTAAATAGGGTTTTCACGAAGAGATTGTGCGTGCGAGATAGAGAGCGATGTGCGGGCCTTGAGGTGGGCAGGGGCCGGGTGAGGGTGTCAAAATGTGTGCGTTGATGCATGTGTTACATGCGATCGTGCGAGGGACGGACGAATCGGGAGAGATGGTTGTTGTGTTACGGATGCTCCCCCCTCTCTCTCACACACACAAGTAAAATAGAAGACCGTTCTCTCCTGTATACACAACGTATCGGCATCTGTCTATGTCTCACTCATGCATGATCATTTGCACATTCACACCTCTCTATGTCTCTATCACACGCACACCGTCTCCACATTGCCCTTCCGCCACAACATACATATGGACACATACACACGTTCTCTCTCAGTCATACACACAAAATCAGTATTAAAAAAACTAGGGCACACCTAAAATGTCCAAATCCAAATAAACACGAACTGGAGCTAAATTCAAATATATGGAAATATTGTAGCGTCAAGAACTTTTCCAGGAAAAAAAGTTGAGTAATATTCGGGGATTGTTTTCACACACACAAAAAGATTCAGTGGATGTCCTTCGAGCGCGACACGATGACGCCCAGTTCGATCGACCACGCGGCCGCGGTTCACGCGCTTGCACATGATTCCGTATCGTGGCTGTGGTAACTAATATAAGCACTACCTCAGTCTAATGTTTACGTGTACTAGTATGGTTTTCTTTTAAGTTTGACCAACCCTATATAAAACTAAACTAAGCTCCCATACGCGCACTCATCAATATGCCGCCGCCGCCGTTGCGCATGCCGGCGCCCGCCTGCTCCGGCCAACAATTTCTCGCCCATCACCGCCGTGTAGCCGCCATCCCCGTGCCATGAAGCCGAAGGCTCGCCCGCTCACATCGTCTGCAGTCCCTCCTCGCAATGTCTCCGCGCTGCCAAGGACGCGAGCAGCTGGTGGAGCTGCGTCTATGCACGCAGCGTACGAGGAGGAGGACAAACGCGTGCTCCAGCATGCCAGCAAGGAGGAACTAGCGTGTCATTGTCGTCTCCGCCCGCGCGGAGGAGGCGCGCATGGTGGATGTCGCAGCGGAAGCTGGTCGCGCTCGCGCCGAGCCCGCAAACCGGGTGCGGACGCGGAATCTTCCTCTGAGACCTTGAATGCCATGTGGATCCTGCAATCTGAAGGAGCAATTTGGGTCAGTCAACTCTGGCGAGCCGTTGGATGCAGCATGGATGGCTAGAAGGGCTTCTTCAACCTCCACATTGATGCACTGTTCATCTTCTCAGCCCGCCACACGCCTAACCGCCTGCCGCCGCCACCCCGCCCTCCCCTGAACCGCCTGGCACCACCATGCTTCCCCCCGCCGCTGCCATCCGTTTAACCCCGGGCACGATCCATTTTTTTCGGCGAACTGCATTCCACACCAACACTCATAAGATAGATCATGGGCACCCTGCCACCCTAATATAGATACTGGGGTAGCTTCTCTGTCGTCTTCTTCCTTCGCTCCGTCGAACTTCTTTCACAAATCGACTGACCCAAATTATACTACTAGTACGAACGTATTAAGTACAGTAGGAACACGAAGATATGAGCAGTAGTACCAACTGCAAGAAGAACAATAGTAAGACATAGTACTAGTACTACTGTACGTACTAAAGAGTTCAAATAACGAGAAAGAACATAAAGTTCAAATAACGAGAAAGAACATAAACATAGTTCTGCTGGGGGCTCAGCACAACACACCCCTGAAATAAAACTAAGCAACTAGTCCGCTTGACACTGCAGTAGAACCAGCATGAGCGACGGCACTGCCACCTTACTCGGAGTCCGAGTCCGAGTCCACGTCCTCGACTTCGTCCTCGTCCCTCTTCCTCTTCCTCTTCGCCGACGCTTCTTTGCTTGAACCGGACACTGGGCTCTGCTTCTTCATCCAACCCTTGTAGATATTTAAACAAAGGTAGGCATCCATTGCTGCGTACAGGATGTGATCTTCATCTAATGTCTTCGACTCCCATGCATGATGAAACTCGTGGTGAGGTTTCTTCAGTTTAGCGTACGAAGGATCAATCATGGCTGCTGCCAGGGTCAGCATTGAAGGCTGAGAGGAGGACACCAGGCTTGCCTTCTGGAGATCGAAGGGCTGGCCTACAACGAGGCCTATCCGACCCAGGACATCCCTGTCGTTCCTAAAGTCTACAGTAACGAATTTCACTCTTTCGTCCTTGAGGAAGTTCTTAAAATCCTGGCACTCAACGTCGGCATGGCATATGTGGTAGACCAAGCACACGTTATGTACGCAAACCTGGATCACGGCGGGCTTCTTCTTCTCTGCCTCCTTTAGAATCTTCTCTCTTTCCAGGACTGTGGTGTACTCAACATCTAGCCCAGCGACCCACTCATCCTTTGAACTGTTGAACATGTGTAGGAAGCGAGCAAGGCATGCTTTCACCGTCACGGATACATGTGTGTAGATGATGATGAACTCATCACCGGTGATGGCTCTAACCTGGTACTCAACGGTGACCATGGAGATTTTGGAGGCCATGGATTTTGGAGGAGGGTTTGGTGACCATGTTGTAAGGTAGTAGTAGTAGAATACGGTGACGAGTAGGGTGTGCGAACGGCGTGGGATTGTTGGCTTGCCCGGTGGATAAACGGATGCAAGCCCTCAAAGAGTTCTCGAGTACTATGCGGGACCCACTAGATGTCATGTCTACTAGACCCATATTGTAGGCCTGGCAGTATAGCTTCTGCCTGTTCGCACGCCATGCCGGCGCGTGGATGTAACTTAACTTAATTCCATCAACCGTCGCGCCTCCCACGACCTTCGCCTCCCTCGCGCGGACGCACCCTTTGAGACTTCGACCGGCTATAAATGAGCAATTTTTTTGTCTAGTCCGCATGCATGATAGTCCCTTTGGTCATTTTTACTTCCGTCAACCGTTTGCAAAGTGTTTGACCAAATTTATACTAAAAATATCAATATCTACAATACTGATTATAATGAGTATAAGAACTACGTTTCATAATGAGTATAAAAATATTGATTTGACATTGTGAATGTTGATACATTTTTCTATAAGTTTGGTCAAAGTAGAGGTACATTGACTTCTGACAAAACTTAAATGCACAATGCAGACTAGTTCCTCCGTCCAGGTGCGTGCCATGTCCTATCTAGTCATCACAACAAGGTTAGCTATTAGAGCACTACAACCTCCCTTCTAGTTTGAAGGGCTCGATTCAAAATTTTCACCTACTCTTACCAAGATAGAGGCGGTGGAATAGTTTTTGTAGTATGCAAAAGTACTCAACTAATGCTGTCGTTCTTCACAAAAAAATGTGTTTACCAATGCATTATCGCATTGCATGCATGCATGAACACTAGTTACTCTAACCCCCCTCTCTTCTTTAATTCTTTGCCACATCAGCATGTTTGCTATGCCCGTGTGCATGATACCAGCTACGGTACCACCATTATGGCCAGCCTTAATCATCGCATGCAATAATTTAGTGCACCTTGAAACATGAACATGTGTGGGGCGTGTATGTTTTTAATGACTTGAGACTATACCTAGCCCGGCATGCAAGATGACTTATTATGCACCGTTCCCCATACTGTAGGAAACCCGTTCGTCTCCAAATATTTTCCTCTCCATGTGTGAAAACAATATGCCTGCTTGACTCTCCTTCTCCCTTCGGCAGTCCCACCACTCCACCCCGTGTGGAAAAAATCTGCATGCATGACTCTCCTCCCCCCGCGCTCGTCCAATCCGTTGTGACCAGCAATATTTCCACCCCTTCCCTCCCCCGTAATTTACTCCAACAAATATGCCCATGTAGCTATTACGTTAATCACGCAACATATCTTACGGGACGTTGCTTCAGTTATTTAACTGCAGGTGCATTGGGTCACTGACATATGGGCCCAACATGGGTCTAGCCCACATGTCAGTGATGCAACTGGACCTGCAGTTAAGTCAGTGAAGCCCAGTCCATATCTTACATAGGTGTGCCATTGCTCGCTATAAATACTACGCCTCCCACGGCATTTGGAAGAACGCTCACGTTCATCGCTATCTCCTCCCCCTCCCTCTCATGTCGACCACCATGGCATCGCCCCTCCCAAGCCCTAGGCGCCCCTTGCTGCACCGCGCGGACGGTCATGCGTCGCCGTTCAGTTCCTCGCCGCCACTAGTCAAGGAGGACGCGTCGGCATTCCGCTCCTCGCTGTGACGCGTCGAGGTGGATGCGTCGGCGTTCCCAATCTTGCCAGCACGCGCGTCAGAGGACGCGTCGGCTCCCCGCTATGAGGAGACCACCGCGCCTCCCGCCGAGCCCCCCAGCCTTGAGGAGCTTTGGAAAGAAATGGATGTCGCCTTGTGGGAGGCTTTGCCTCCGGCAGAGCGCACCAAAATAGAGGCGGAGAAGAAGGCTGAGGAAGAGAAGCGTGCCATGGGGCAAGCTGCCTGGCAGGCCTATGTCGCGTCCGAGAGAGTCAGGCAATGGGCTCTTTGGCAGAAGGCTCGTGCGAGGGCCATGAGGGTGGCGGAGGATGCCCGTGCCAAAGCCCTGAGTGCAGTCGGGCCCAAGCGCCTCATCTACACTTGGCGGTACGTGGACCGGGTGCACGCTTACAACGAGGAGTACCTGTTGGCGCCGGATCACCACACCGGTGAGATCGCGCTCGCCCGCCGGCAAGCCGCCAATCAGCACCTCTCGAGTTGCGAGGATGAGGAAGAGGCGTTGTGTCGGCGCGCTGGGAAATGACCGCGCACCAGGGCACTCGTGGCGCGCCGCAAGCACTCCTGCGAGCATCGTGGCTTTTTGTAGGAGTATAATTTAGTTTCGTAAGGCGATCTCATTAGTTTTGGGATGCAAATGGTAAGTCCCGAACGTTCAGGAATTATTAGCGTCCTTAATTAAGTATGTAAAAGGGAAAGTTTGGAAACCTTGTGTATCCGTACGCATTTTGTAAGTACGTGCATATAGCACAAACTTTACTATATACTATCGCACTACACGTCTCTCTCTATATATGCTTGCAGACTGTGCTACTCCCTCCGTCCAGGTGAATAAGTCATCTTTGGTTGTGCACCATGACCAAGAAGGAGGGAAGACTTATACACCTAGACAGAGGGAGTACTACTATTACTTATGTGCATGCAAATACACGTTTTAACATTATGATACGATTTTTGTAAAAGTAGAAAAATAGCACTAGTCCAGCTTGTGAAACGATTCAATGCAAAACAAATGCAAAAATGCTCATTTGATTGTTTACTTTTAGCTTCCTTCTCCGTGGTTATTTCTCTGTCGTACTTTGTATGAAGTATCTCACTGGTCGGAAAGGCATGCAAATTCCCAAACCGCTTCCTACACCCTGTATTGAATTTTTTGCCTAACAAGTTGTGCCGTGCAATTGGAATTCCAACTTGAGTACTACTACTAGTAGGAGTACCAGGGGCCAGTTCTTTTAGGCTTCCAGATTAGTAATCCCATAACTACTACCTCCATCTTGGTTTATTGGTCCCCATTGTAATCTGTGTCAAATTTTGATCATAAATTTAACTAATGAAGTGTTAGTGCATGTCACATGCACTAACATTTTATCAGTTAAATCTTTGGTCAAAATTTAGCACAAATTACAATGGTGAAGAATAAACCAGGACGGAGGTACTAGTAGTAGTTTAGAAGCCCAAATAAATGAGTGAGGCGCCTTAATGTTACTCTCCACTGTGACTAGTCTTATGGGAAAAGCTGGGGAAAAGCCGCCAAAAGAACTGGCCCTAGGAGTAGTAGCTAGGGATCGAGTGCGTGAGATGAACCGGATAAAGTAAATGCAGAGAGATGAAATGCAAAAAAGACGGAGGGATGTGATGGTTGCTTGTCCGTTTATTTTACCAGGACACTTATTACTAGGAGTGGTTGGGTTTTTTGATATGACGGCTTTACTGCCGCGCCATGAGCAGGGTGAGACTCCCGTGCAGCGCCACCCTCTACACTAGTACTACATCGGTCATGGTTTATCCCCCATTGATTTGACCGAAGATTTAACTGACAAAATGTTAGTGCATGTCGACAAAAACAATATCGTTGGATTCGTATTTGAACATAGTTTTCAATGATATAGTTTTAGGTTACATGCATCAACATTTATTGTACTATATATAATGTTAGTTCAATTTTTGGTCGTACTAATCTATAGTAAGGTGCCCGTGTGTTACATGGAAGAGTGAAATGCATTGATCAGGGAGTTGTTAATTTTGACAAAGGATGTGGGGGTCATCTCATGTGTAACGGGTATCGATAGGTTTCTTCGGATATTATTTCATCTCTAGAGCTCACAAACATCCGAGTGAAATAGATAAAAAAGTATCTTTTGCAAACAAAAGCGTTCAACTGTTCAACCTGCATCCAAAACTTGTGAAGAAATAACACTTATTGTTCTTTGCAAGAAATGATCTTCAAGAATTAGTTTTTGAGTATCCATTGTTATACATGTTAGCTACAGATGACATGGCACTTTCTTATAGTCAACAGTTGGCTATACTATTTAAGTATTAACCATGCCCTTATACACCTAGACGGAGGGATTAAATCAGGATGACTTGGAAGGGGGCAGAGGAGATGTAAGAAATGGTTCATCATAAGTCTTTCACCAGTACTGTAGTAAAAATTCATACATGGAAGATTCTAGACTAAACCATAAATGGATACACTTTCATTCATGCACGATACTCCAATAGAGCAATATCATGCATGGAAGTCTCCACATGCTTAGACAGCGGATTATATTTAACTTGGTAATGCAGATGTCCAGGTGAACCTCATTGGAGGCCCCATGCACATTGTTGGGGGTCAAATCATATCATGCGTCTTCCATGTCCACATCGGCCGGAAAGTCTCAACTCGGCAGAGTCCAAGTCAGCTTGACATAGCCAGTGTCGCCGCCCACGTACCTTCAAGGGGTAGTAATAGTGAGCACGCACCCGTACATCAGCCTCGTGTCAGTGTCAGTGTCAGCGGCGTCGCCCCTGACACACACTATAGAGACGGGGCGGCGGCCTGCGCGGGCCTCGCTGGTGCCCACGATCAAGAGGAAGACACTGTCGTCCTCCTCTGAGACTAGCATGCGGCGGTGATCCTCCAGCGACTCCGACACGGTGAACGGGTAGCACATCTCGTACTTGATGTTCTCCGCCAAGGGCCAGTAGTGATCGTCACACGCCTGCGTGAGGTGATGCATGATGTCTGCCGGCGAGCCCCAAAATGGCATCGGGCACTCATAGCAGTAGACGAAGGGATCCTTGGAGGCATCGACCAGGCCGTCCATGAAACGGGAGTGGCTGTAGGGGATGTTCCGCCAGTTGAATATATGAGCAAGTTACTACGAGATTTAGTCCGAATAAGCACAAAATAAATCATGACGGCTATAACAGAGATTAAATTAATCATGTGGACTAGCATAGTAGATTAATAGATCGAATCTAGGACACAGACTAAAAACATGAATTCTACCACAATTTCGAATAGGAAGGACAGCAACACATACGGTGCAACGGGAGCAGCACCGTTGGCATTGAGGTTGTCGCCCATGTCGTTGAGGAAGAGATTGCCGAGGTCGGGGAAGAAGTCGTCGTTGGTGAAATCGTCGCTTCCAGCAGTCGTGAGAGTGCGCTCCCCAAATTTCAACAGCGCCCGCCGAATGGAGCGCAGGAGGGAGTGGCTGTAGGGGACGTTGCGGCCGCCGAATGGAGCATAGGAGTAGCCCACGAAGCAGTAGATGGTTCTCCTCCGTAGTCTCTTTCTTATCTCTATCTCTACTACTCTTCTTTGCTTTTCATAATATACTAGTTGTAGATGTCAAATCGAATAGTACTATGCCGTCCGCTGTAAGCCCGGCTGAACACGCCTCCTCGCCTCCATCAAACCCCTCCGTTAAACACGCATGCAAACCGAGAAACCTACTCCGGCTCGCGGGAGGAAATTTGCCGGTTGCCCTTGGAGAATAATAGAGTCACGTCCAATCCATTTGAGTTAATTGCGTGTATGTGACGCCCCGAGACCGATGCGCCAGGTGTCTTCCAGTTATTCGCCGTCGTTGCCACGTCATTCGCTTGTGTGTTGCATCTTGTCATGTCATCATGTGCATTGCATCATCATGTTTTCAAAACTTGCATCCGTCCGGGTTCCCCCAGTTCCGTCCGTTGTCCGTTCTGAGCCCAGACACACTTGCACGCGCCCGCGGCATGTCCGAAATACTATTTTATAAGTGGTCAGAAAATGTTCTCGGATTGGGTTGAAAGTTGGTGTGTGGTCTTATTATAGTGTAGATAGACCGCCTGTCAAGTTTCATCGCATTCGGAGTTCGTTTGATAGCCCAACCGTTAAACTATAGCGGCAATATAGCCGGTCTAACGTTGGACGTTTTCGGTCTCCGAAAACTGTCGCCGGGCCTCCCTCTCTTCTCTTCTCTTAGCTCGAGACCGTCTACACAGCTCACTACCTACCGCCAGGTCCAACCTAACCTCTCTCGTCAGCCCACATCCCCCCTCGCGCGTGTCCGAAAATTGTCCCGGACCTGACCCGAGCAGTCATGACCGTTGTGTCCGGATCATCCCCAAACATCTACAAAACGTCACCGTTTTATTATTTGGACTCCCTAGCCTATTCTTTCTGAACCATCCGATTTTGATCGGATGATCCAAACTCCCTCTTTTCCTTATATTTATAGTCCCTAACCCTAAATTCTAGGGACCTTGTCCCATCAATCCCATCCCTCCGCCGCAGCCTCTCTCCCAAATCCCCATCGGGATCCACCCCGATCCACTAGCCAACCATGGTCGAGCCTCCCCTTGATCCATCCTTCATCCACCTTGCTTTCTGCCGCCAACCAACCAGCCCCATGCCCCGCGTCCTTTTCTCCTCCTACCTGTCTCACCTGGTGCCCGATCTGCATCGTGCCCATGCCTTCGTTCCCCGCTACAGACAGCCTCCCCGAGCTCCTAGCGCCACCAGCGCCTCCGGTTGCCTTGCCGGAGCAAGCTCCACTGAAGACAAGAGCCACCTCGTGTCGCTGGCCTCCTCTGTTTCTCCTCCTGCCCGTAGCAACAGCAAAACTCGAGCACCCCATCGCTGGACCTGGAGCCGCGACCCCCGCCAGAGCTCCTCCCTGCCCGAGGCTGCTGCCTCCTCGTCGTCTTCCTCGAGCACGAGCTCACACCCGAGCACATCGCCCTCCAGCTTCCTCACAATCCGTGCTAGGTGCCCCTTCCCTGCGCCTGAAATCAGCCGGTGCCACCATCTTCAGAGACGGGCTCCCCCCGGCCGGATCCAACGCAGTCCCCGCGTCCCCGGCCATCTCTGGTGTTCCCACGCCTGCAGAACCCGTCGCCAAGTTCCCCTCCTCGAGCCGCTCCTGTCCGCTGCTGCTCTTCTTCATCAAGCCCACCACCACTTGGAACGGGCTTCCCGCGCCCTGGATCCGTTCGTTTTGAGCTTCCCCATGCCTGAGAGCCCGCGCCGGCCATCTTCCTCGTCGGAGTGCCCCATTTCCTGCCTCCTCTGCAACCGGGGCGTCCTCTGCTCGTCGTGGTCGTGGGCGCGTTGACCACGCCCTGCCTCCTGGTTCGATCGCGCCAAGGCCCAGTGCCAAGCCAGTCGGCCTCCAGATCCATCGAACTGGGCCGCCTCCATCGACAGGCGCCAAGGCCCAGCGCCGCCCCAGCTTCATCCAGCCCAGCGCATGGCACGAGGCCCAGAAACGCTATCGCTGGCCTCCTCTGCTTCCAGCTATGCCGAAGCCCATGGTGAGCTGCCCCCACCTATACATCGCACTGGGCGCAACATACTATTCCGCGCCCATGCTCCTGTTCTAGGTTCGGCCCGCGATGTTTTTTTCCAGCGCCTGGGATTTTCCTAATTATCCAGAGTTTGCCTGTTTTACAGAAAACCCCTTGTGCTTCATGCATATAATAACTTCAGAACCGTGCATCGGATTAAAACAAACTTTATATGTAAAATGCTTAGTTTTTCGTCTAGTTTCATAATATGCCACTTTCATCCATGTTCAAAATGTTTAAGATGCCGTTTGGTTAAATTTGCTCCTATGCCATGTTGAAATGCTTTAATTCATAACTTACTAACCGTAGCTCCAAACCTAACAAACTTTATATGTAAATGGAGTGGAAAAATGCCTAGTTTAACATGGTGGCCTCACTTTGCATGTTTAACAATTCTAAAATATGGTTTACAGCAGATCAGTACCATAACCAATATATGCACATGAGGATTTTTCCGGACTTGTTGCTTGTTGTTCCGGACTCATTTAAACTTGCCTAGATAGGTAGTTTTCATTTGCTTCACCTCTTGCCATGCTAACAACATTGAATATTGTTGGGTACATAAATGAGATCGAACTAAATAACTTGAATGTGGTGTTTCGTCAATATGCACCGGAGTTGCATGTTGAGCTCCACTTAATTTGTAGGATTGCTTGTGCACTTTGCCATGCCATGCTTCATTAAACCGGACATGCATCATACTTGATTGTGCATCATGCCATGTTCATGTGGCGGTTGTTTACTATGTGGTTTGCTTCTTTCCGGTGTTGCTTCTTTGGGTTGGTTCCGATAACGTCGCATTGGTGAGGACCCGTTCGACTACGTCCGTTTGTCTTCTTATTGGACTCATTCTTCTGCCTTGCGGGATTTCAGGCAAGATGACCATACCCTCGAAATCACTTCTATCTTTGCTTGCTAGTTGCTCGCTCTTTTGCTATACCTATGCTGCGATACATACCACTTGCTTATCATGCCTCCCATATTGTTGAGCCAAGCCTCTAACCCACCATGTCCTAGCAAACCGTTGTTTGGCTATGTTACCGCTTTGCTCAGCCCCTCTTATAGCGTTGCTAGTTGCAGGTGAAGATTGGAGTTTGTTCCTTGTTGGAACATGGATATTTTGTTGGGATATCACAATATCTCTTATTTAATTAATGCCTCTATATACTTGGTAAAGGGTGGAAGGCTCAGCCTTATGCCTGGTGTTTTGTTCCACTCTTGCCACCCTAGTTTCCGTCATATCGGTGTTATGTTCCCGGATTTTGCGTTCCTTACACGGTTGGGTTATAATGGGAACCCCTTGATAGTTCGCCTTGAATAAAACTCCTCCAGCAAGGCCCAACATTGTTTTTACTGTTGGGTTTCGGGTTCCGACAGACCCTTGAGGTTCGAACACTGGGGTGCGCACGGAGATCTCTCCCCTACCGATCTACGTCCGATCCTCTCGTGCGAACTAAGATGAAAATGATGAACAACACAAGAGACACGGGGTTTATACTGGTTCGGGCCACCGTTGTGGTGTAATACCCTACTCCTGTATATGGTGTGGTGGATTGCCTCTGGGGCTGATGATGGACAGTACATGGGAAGAACAGCCTCGCGAGAGGTGTTCTTGAGCTGGTGCGATGAACTGCTAGGGTGGGTTCAGTTGCCTCTCTCTCTCTCTGCTAGGGTTCTACCAGATCTCTAGATGTCTCCCAATTTCTCCTTTCCCCGGTGTCGCCCTTCCTTTGTGGAGGCTAGCTCTATCTATTGAGGCCCTGGGCCTCTCCCCGAATAATTGAGCGGGAAGGGCACCAACACTTGGCCATTTCGAAGGGGAACATGTAGTACAAGTTATCCTGACCAAAGCTGGTCTTCGGCTGTCAAAAGCACGAACGATGACGTCGTCTTGGGCTCCACGGTGACCTCCTTCCTGCCGTCCGGCTGGTCTGGGTCTCGTTGCACCGGAATGGTAACCTTTGCCTGATGCCTTGGCCTGTGCTTGCCCCCTTTGCACCAAAGGGGAAACAAGGACACTGCGCAGGCCGGCGCCCGCCTGGCCTTGATCGTCATGGCTTGCATCATGGGATCCTCGCGAGGTACCCTTGCCTTGATCTCTCCGCCTCCTCGCGAGCCTGCCTGATGAGGCCGCTCTTGTGGAAGCTTCCTGTCATCCGCCCCGCGAGGCATGGCCCCTCGCGAGGGTCTTGAGCTTGGGCTGATGAAGATGGGCCGCGCTAGGCCCCGCTTGAGCCACGCCGTAGGCCATAGGGAGGAAAGTCTGGGGACCCCCATTCCCAGAACGCCGACAGTAGCCCCCGGGCCCAAGGCGTGCGCGGGCTTGCCTTAGCAGAAAAGCGATGGGGCAAGCGCGAAGTGCCGCGGGCCCTAACAGCCTGCAGCCTTGGGCGCCTCATGGCGGTTGATTAGGCGTGGGCGTCTGCACTTCCCACGAAGCCTCAGCAACTGCATGACTTGACAAGTCCCTGCATGCAAAGATATGGGTCATGATTACCTGAGGTCATGGTGCTCGGTGGTTGGCCTTCCCCGGCTATAAGTACGGGGCTGCGTGAGCTTCGCCAGTTCACCCCTTCCGTTACTCCTCATCTTCTTCTTCCTCACCCTTGCTTCCTCTTGCACCAATGGCACCGATCCGCCGGTTTTTAGCTAAGGAGAAGGGAAAGGCCCCGAGAGAGGGTCCTGACCCACTCCCACCGAAGAAGCGGCCAATTCTCTGTCACCGGGACGAAGGCGCTTGGCAGGTGGTGTCGAGGCCGTTGTACAAGCGGCCGCCACCTTGGTTTCCGCTGCCCTTGCACGCCCGTGTCGTAGGCCCCAGGGGGGAGGGCGCCGAGCAACACCGACAGCGTCGCCACCGACGCCGGTGAGTCACAGTGGTGTGCGTCGTCCCCCCTGGAGTCCACACGGAGCGCTCCTCTCGCGAGCTTGTGCTCCACGCCACCATGCCTCCAACTTTGTGGATTCGCCTTCCTCCCTCCTTCGCCTTTGAGATGCCGCCGAGCGGGGCCCTGGAGCTCTGGCTGCAGCACGCCGACTATGGCACCCCTGCAACCAGAGAGGAGGTCGCGGTCGTCGCTCCAGGCAAGGTCTTCATGACCCGGGTCTGGGGTGAGATTGCCCGGGTCTATCAAGCGGACGGCGCCTTGGTGATCCATCTTGAATATGACGGCACCTCCTTGATGTTCTTCAAGGTCTTTGATGCAGAAGGACACCGGCTGGAATGCTGCCCTAAGGGAAGCGGCAGTGGTGACGAACTGGCGAGGACTAGCCCCGCCCGTTGGTCCTCCTGCAGCCCCTCAAGCAGCAGCGGAGGGACTGCGGGCTTCAGCGGCACCCCCCAAACTCCTCGCGACCCCGGAGACGAGCGACGACAGCTACGAGCCTCCGAGCTCGCACCGCGCTCGGAGTGAGGCAGCTGCATCGGGCCGCCGACGCCACTGATCTGGATGGGATTGGTGCCGGCACTGGGCAGCCAACTGTTGATGATGGCGTCGCCTGGGGAGGTGCTAGCAAGTAGCGTTCCTTAGGGTTAGCACCTTTTGTTCCCTGCAAGGAATCAAAGCAACACCTCGCGGGGGTATGTAAGGCGTCTGCCGTGCTTTTTGTAATTACTATATCCTTAATATGAATTGGCGTGAGGTGTCCTTTCTGTTCCAGCTAAGCTCCCCCTTTCTATCCTCACGAGGACTTGGCGCTCTACACTGACAGGTCCCAGTCCCCAGGCAGGCTTCAGCCGTCGCTGGTATGCCAGGTCGTGATGCCGTGGTCAAGGCCAGGAGGTGAGCGGCCCGAGGTCCCGTAAGAGCCCCTGAGTCGCGATGCTCGGGAGGTCCCCTTTAGCGCTCAAGCAATACTTGCTGGGCGAGAAAGGAAGGTAGCGTCGCCGTGACAGAGTTGCACTGGGCAGGGATTTAGTGCTGCGTTGATCTAGCTTTTGCAACGGCGCGACTTATCTTGTGTGTCTGACGTAGTTCCTCGGAGAGGCGCCTGGCCCGAGAGGCGGTGGTCGAGGTACTGCTAGGTTAGGCCCTCGCGAGCTTCTTCCCACTCCCCCGCACTTTCCTTAACGCTCTACGTCCTCAGGTCCCGGCCCTCGAGTGAGCTCAGCCGGAGCTGGTATGACAGGTCGCGATGCCGTGGGTCAAGGCCAGGGGGTGAGGGCTGGAGAGCCAGTAGGAGCACATGAGTCGCGATGCTCAGGTACCCCCCTTTTAACGTGCAAGCGGTCCGTGCCGAAGAGAGGGAGAGAGAGCTCACGATGCCCCCAACGTTGCTCCTGGAGTAGGTCCCGCACACCAATCATGAGGAGAAACAAGGCCTGTCGTTACGGTCGCCGGCCAACCTATGGTCACTCGGAGGGAGCGGTCAGGGCACTGAGGGCCTGGTGAGGTGGCACCGTGCGAGGCTGCCGCGGCCAGAGCTCGACCACTCAGGTTTATCAACGCTGCAGGGACGGACCCGTGCGCACGCACTGTGCCAGAGTGAGCGGCTCTTCAAATAGGCGTCGATCGAGTAGGTGATTAGGTCAGGTATGTTAAGCACATAGGAGGGAATCCAATTTCAAGCAAGCGCAGGTAAAAGCAACCGCCGCTGGGTCGGGCCCGAGCGGCATGGGGATGATGCAGCCCGAGGGGCGCCCCAACAAGGTAAATAAAAGAGCATAACCAAAATGGATACATGCCACAGGGATGGACCCACGCGGCCTGGGAATGGTGCAGCCCTGTGGGCGCTCCCAGCTGAAAGTAGAACTCTGAAAGATGTCACCTGGTGCTATTGAAGACGAAGTGATGCTGAGGAAGTGAGCGATGCGTAGTGAAGACGTCGGCCCTCATGAGCCACCAGGCCCAGGGGCCTCGGGAGGCTCTAGTGGCACGTGCAGGTCTTCGGGGACCATCGCCACCTCCGCCAGGACCGCGCGATGCCTGACCTCCTGAGCCTCCAGAATGCTCCTCAATAGGCGCTGATGTGCGGAGACCGCGCTCGGCAGGCCGAAGGGCATGCAAACATAGCTGTGAGGTGGTCCCACGCAACGCCCTACGGCCGAAGGCCATAGGCACTCCTGGGACACAGCTCGGTTGAGCCCTGGTACATCGACGCAGACGTGCAGTCCTCCATCCTCGCCTGGATGTGGGGCCACGGCAGGTAAGCGGATGCTGCTGCGCATGACTCTGGACTCTTGTAGCTCTTGGGTGTTCCTTGGGATGAACTCCTGAGGGTTTGGTCTCCTTTGACTTGTACCTTTCCGAGGGAAGCGTGCTTGAAAGGACCCCTCCAAGTGGTGCCCAAGAGCCTCCCCCGTGACCTTGGCAAGGTCGGCGACTCTCCAAGAAAAAGCCCCCGAGCCCTGTCTAAGGAGGGCACCGGGCGCGCCTTCCTATGCGCGAGAGGGTGGCGCTCCCTGATCGGGCGCGAATCCTGATGCAATACCTCTAGAGGTGCCTGCTTCCTTGCGGCTCAGGCCAGGTGAAGTCTTCTTCTTCTTGAGGGTCGCCTCAGGAGGCCTCCCGCTCCTGTGATCTGGGTCTTTGATTGCTGCGGCTTGGAACGCACACTAGAGCGAGCACACTGCGTCCCTTTCTTCACAGGGTACGGTGATGACTCCACCGCTTCCTGGCATCTTGAGGACATTGTAACCATGGTGAGTCACTGCTATAAACTTGGCTAGGGCTGGGTACCCGAGGATGGCATTGTACGGCAGGAGGATGTGAGCGACGTCGAAGTCGATGAGCTCGGTGCGGTAGTTGTTGCGTTGCCCGAAGGTGACCGGAAGGCGAACCTGGCCAATTGGAATAGTGGAACCATCGGTGACTCCCAAGAAAGGCTTGGTCGGCTGAAGCTGGTCGTACGACACTTGGAGATTGTCGAACGTCTCGACGGACATGACGTTGAGTCCTGCCACGCCATTGATGAGGGTCCTGGTGACCTGCACATTGCTGATGACTGGGGAGCAAAGCATCAGGAGGACTCCGGCCGTTGCCGCACACTTGAGCTGGTCTGCGGAACTGAATGTGATCGCGCACGTAGACCACCTGAGAGGGCGCGTGGCCTCAAGCTTGGGAAGGACTGCATTCACCTCACGAGCAAACTGCTTGAAGATGCGCTGTGAGGCTGGGGCCTGGGCGCCGCCCAAGATGCAAGCAATTGCACACGGCTCTTGGAAGCCCCTAGCCCCATCGTCTTGGTGTTCGTCTTCGTTCCTCCTTGGTGGAGGCGGCAGAGGAGGGAGGCCCGCATTGCCGTGCGGGTGGCCCTCACGAGGCTAGTCCCTCCAGCCTCCCTCGCGAGGCTGGTCCAGCCAGCGGTCCTCACGAGGGCGGTCACGCCATCCCTGACGAAGGCCACGGTCTTCCCATCGTCCACCACCTCTTCCTCCTCCTCGGCCATAGCCCCTGTCGTTGCGCCCTGGGCGTCGGCCGATTCGCCCATCTCACACGGCTCTGAGCTCTTGACATTCGTTGGTGTTGTGGGTGTGGAGGTCGTGGTACACGCAGTACCGTCCGCCCTTGGATGACTCAGGCTGATCCCTTCCTCGCTTGGTGTCCGGTTCCGCTGCTAGCATGGCAGACCCCTTGCACTTCATGTCCTTGGCCTTGAGCTTCTTTTCTTCCAGGTCGGCTACCGGGAGCTCGAGGAGGGAGAGACGCCCTTCCTCATCCCTGGCGCACTTGGTCGCCAAGTTGAACAGCTCCAGGGATGTGCAGAGGTCTTCATGGATTGCTAGCTCTTCCTTCATCTTGACGTCGCACACGCCGTCGGAGAAGGCTAAGATGATGGCTTCTTCAGTCACCTTTGGGATCTTTAGGCGAGCGTAGTTGAAGCGCTGGATGTACTTCTGCAGGGTTTCTCCTGGCTGTTGCTTGATGCGGCGCAGGTCGCTCACGGCCGGGGGCCGGTCGCGAGTGCCCTGGAAGTTGGCGATGAAGCGGGTGCGCATCTCGCTCCAGGAGGAGATCGTGCCGGGAGCCAGGTTCAGGAGCCAGGTGCGGGCGCCGTCCTTGAGCGCCATGGGGAACCATTTTGCCATGACCTTCTCGTCTCCGTTGGCGGTTACGATGCCCAGCTCATAGAGCTGCAGGAAGTCTGCGGGGTCCGCTGTGCCATCGTAGCGGGGAGGGAGGTCAGGCTTGAACTTGCCTGGCCATGTGACACCGCGTAGCTCGGGGGTGAAGGCGAGGCAGCCCGCCGTGGCCACCGGCGCCCTTTGCTGGTGCTGGACTCATTCTTGCGGGTCACCACGCGCCGCCACTGGGAGCAGCGCGGGGTTTTGTTGTGGAGGCACTGGGGAGCGATCTTGGCGCGCCGGCGCTGGGAGCGCGCGAGCACCTTCCGGGGACGTGGGATCTCTTGGCAGCTCCCTTCTTGCTACGCAGGCGCCGAATGTGGAGGGTCTCACCCTGGGGCTGCGCGCCTTGGAGCCAAGGCACCTTCTTGGGGAGGAGGCGGCGGAGGCGCCTCCTGATCCTTGCCCCCTGCACGGGATGGAGGGCGAGGCAACGAGAGGGACCGCAAGGGGGAGCCCCCTACGGCACTGACGAGCTCGGTGATGCGGGCGAGCCAGTCCTCGTAGAGGTCGTCGATGGGGCGATAGTGCAGGAGCTCCCGTGCCAAGAACAGTGAGGCATGCGCATCCATGGGTGCGCGACGGGCGTGGGACGACGAGCCAACTGGAGTCAGCGACGTGGTGGCGGTGCGGCCATCCCGCCGCACCGAGGGGTGCTGGGACGAGGCCTGCTGCTCGTTCCCCGCCGGGCCGGTGGCGGCGTTGGCGGCGGGCGATGGGGAACGATGAAGGGGGCCGCCGACGGGCGCCGTCTGGGCAACGCGAGTAGCGTGAGCAGCTCGGCGCTCGGCGCGAGCCCGACGAGCGTCAGCCATGGACACGATGGAAGATCACACGCGAACAATGGAAGAAGGATTCTGGCGCACCCGTACCTGGCGCGCCAAATGTCGGGTTTCGGGTTCCGGTAGACCCTTGAGGTTCGAACACTGGGGTGCGCGCGGAGATCTCTCCCCTACCGATCTATGTCCGATCCTCTCGTGCCAACTAAGATGAAAATGATGAACAACACAAGAGACATGGGATTTATACTGGTTCGGGCCACCGTTGTGGTGTAATACCCTACTCCAGTGTATGGTGTGGTGGATTGCCTCTGGGGCTGATGATGGACAATACAAGGGAAGAACAGCCTCGCGAGAGGTGTTCTTCAGCTAGTGCGATGAACTACTAGGGTGAGTCCAGTCGCCTCTCTCTCTCTCTGCTAGGGTTCTACCAGATCTCTAGATGTCTCCTGATTTTTCCTTTCCTCGGTGTCGCCCTTCCTTTGCGGAGGCTAGCTCTATTTATTGAGGCCCTGGGCCTCTCCCCGAATAATTGAGCGGGAAGGGCGCCAACACTTGGCCATTTCAAAGGGGAACATGTAGTACAAGTTATCCTGACCAAAGGTGGTCTTCGGCTGCCAAAAGCACTGACGATGACGCCGTCTTGGGCTCCACGGTGACCTCCGTCCTGTCGTCCGGCTGGTCTCGGTCTCGTTGCACCAGAATGGTAACCTTTGCCTGATGCCTTGGACTGTGCTTGCCCCCTTTGCACCAAAGGGGAAACAAGGACACTGCGCAGGCCGGCGCCTGCCTGGCGCCCGCCTGGCCTTGATCGTCATGGCTTGCATCATGGGATCCTCGCGAGGTACCCTTGCCTTGATCTCTCTGCCTCCTCGTGAGCCTGCCTGATGAGGCCGCTCTTGTGGAAGCTTCCTGTCGTCCGCCCCGCGAGGCTTGCCCCTCGCGAGGGTCTTGAGCTTGGGCTGATGAAGATGGGCCGCGCTGGGCCCCGCTTGAGCCACGCCGTAGGCCGCAGACAGGCAAGTCTGGGGACCCCCGTTCCCAGAACGCTGACATTTACCATTCGCCACCTAGCCTTTTTCCCTTGGGAGTCGCACATCCCGAGGGTCATCTTTATTTTAACCCCCCTGGGCCAGTGCTTGTCTAAGTGTTGGTTCAAACTGAGCGATGTCCGGAGCTACTAGCGGCAACTCTGGGCTGGCCCACCCGACATCTTGCTCATCCGGTGTGCCCTGAGAACGAGATATGTGCAGCTCCTATGGGGATTTGTCGGCACATCTCAGTGGTCTTGCTGGACTTGTTTTACCATTGTCAAGGATGTCTTGTAACCGGGATGCCGAGTCTGATCAGATTGTCTTGGGAGAAGGAATATCCTTCGTTGACCGTGAGAGCTTGTGATGGGCTAAGTTGGGACACCCCTGCAGGGTTTTGAACTTTCGAAAGCCGTGCCCGCGGTTATGGGTAGATGGGAATTTGTTAATGTTCGGTTGTAGAAAACCTAAAGTTTATCTTAATTAAAATACATCAACTGTGTGTGTTACCGTGATGGTCTCTTTCCAGCGGTGTCCGGGAAGTGAACACGGTGTTGGAGTAATGCTTAACGTAGGTTGTTCTACGATCACTTCTTGATCATAGTTGTTCGACCGTGCTTTTGCCTTCTCTTCTCGCTCTCATTTGCGTATGTTAGCCACCAAATATGCTAGTCGCTTGCTGCAGCTCCACCTCATACCTTTTACCTACCCATAAGCTTAAATAGTCTTAATCGTGAGGGTGTGAGATTACTGAGTCCCCGTGGCTCACAGTTACTTCCAAAACCAGTTTGCAGGTGCCGATGTTACCGAGCAGGTGACGCAACCAAGCTCAAGGAGGAGCTCGATGAAGATCTTGTCCTTTGTGTTGTTTCGTTCTAGTTGATCAGTAGTGGAGCCCAGTTGGGGTCGATCGGGGATCTGTGTAGCATTTGGGGTAGTCTTCTTTTATTTTGGTTCCGTAGTTAGACCTTGAGTGTATCTGGATGATGTAATGCTTTATTCATGTATTGTGTGAAGTGGCGATTGTAAGCCAACTATGTATCTCTTTCTGTTTATGTATTACATGGGTTGTTTTGCGAAGATTACCTCACTTGCGACATTGCTTTCAATGCGGTTATGCCTCTAAGTCATGCTTGGACACGTGGGAGATATAGCCGCATCGAGGGCGTTACAAGTTGGTAATCAGAGCCTTCCCCGACTTAGGATCCCCCTGCTTGATCGAATCGCTGGCGTTGTTGAGTCTAGGAAAAAGTTTTGAGTCTTTTAGGATTATGTATATCGGAGAGTAGGGTTCTTTTTACTCCTCAGTCCCTTCGTCGCTCTGGTGAGGCATCCTGACGTAGAGTTTTGACTCTTCTCTTCTCAAATTTCACTAAAAAAATTTAGGATGACGCGGGTATCTTGGAATCGTTCTGATGGTTTTGTGACGAGAACATTGTTCTTGGTGCCTCCTGACATTTAGGGGTTGTGGCAGTGTCTCGGGGAGTTGAGCTCCGAGGTGTTGTCGTCACAATTTTATCGTTGAGATTCTGGAATACCTGAGTTCGCCGACGTCGAAAATCTCTTTTATGCAGTTGTTGGTGAGATAACCTCGACGCCACCCAGTACTGGGGCGGGAGTTCGGGAGTATTGCTATAACTCGTATAACGGATGCTTTTCGAAGGTTGAGGTAAACGGTTTCCGAAGGTTTCTTGGTTATGTTTTGAAGGATGGATACAGCTGGATGTAGGATTTGTTAGTTTTGGTTGAGATATTATGCTTCCCCTGTATCCCCAACACCTGATTGCATAACTGGGAGAATTTCGGGAGTTTATAAGTGCGAATTCAAGTAGCTCTTAGGATATCTTTCCGACAGATGTATGATATGAAATTGGGGTTCGACGTCTAGTGGTCCGCCTATCCACGGTTGGTTATATAGTGGTCTCGTTGTGTCTTAAAGAGTCATTGGCTATGCCGACTCGGGGACGCTTCGTATGTCATGTGCACTGCCTTGTACATGATGGTGTTGTACGATCGAGCCCGTGTAGGCCCCACCACGAAAACTTCAGACGAAATCTGTCACACCCTAGCTAGTCATGCATTAGAGTGTTGCATCATGTTTATTCTTTCATCAGAAACTTGAAATGGGGATGACAGAACCCCCAGTCCCCTCTGAAACCAATTAGGGTTACTAAAATAATTTTTCAATGAACCTGAAATGCCCTTCTAAAATGTCCATCATTTTAGCCTTGGTTCAGAACCTCTGACAAAAGTGGTGCACATTTTTCTAGGCCATCATAGGGTCTTTGAATTAAATCATAGATATTTGAATTTGGGCATTTGAAATAATATAAAATATTTAAATGCTCAAATATCTCCAAACTGAAATGTTTCATGTTGGAAATATTCCAACTATGGACCAGGAGTAGTTTGGTGATTTTTGGAGTTGCCTAGGTATTTTATTTAACTCAACAAAGTTGCAGAATTATTAAATAAAACAGAAAATAGAAAAAAAAGGGAAAACCCTACCTGGCGCCACCGCAGCCCACTAGCCAGCCCACCTGCCGGCCCAGCCCAGCACCGCTCCAGCGAGCTGCTTCGGCCAGGCAGGCAGGCAGGTGCCCGACGGCGACCGCGGCGTGCGCCACGCACCTGCTCGCCGCCTCGCCGCTCCCCTCGCCAGGTGACGACGTGGATCGTCCTCCCTCTCTCCCCCGAACCCCCCAGACACCCCCTCTCCTCTCCAGCTCCTCCCCCTCGCACGCCCCAGCCATGGCCGACGCCACCATCGCCGCACCACCGTCGTAGCCGTGCTCCCCGTCGTCTCCACGCCGTCTCACCGTGTCCAGGAGCTTCGCCGCTGTCCACTTCATCGAGCAGCCGAGCCCCGAGCGCTCGCAACGCCCGAGACCACCGCACCGACCTCGCCCGAGCTCACCGTCGCCGGAGATCCCCTTCAACGCCGACGTCGCTCCGGTCCATCTCCGACCGCACCAAGGACTCCGTCGCACTCACTGTGAGCTTAGCCATCTTCCCCTCCCTTCCGTTCTTGCTCCCGAGCCGTGTAGCAACCTCCCGGAGCTCAACCGCACCCACCGCCGTGGACCTCGTCGCCGACGTGCTCCCGGTCATCCTCCGGCCACAAGATGGTGTCCATCTTGCTCACCGCGTTCCACAGCACCTAGCTAGCCACTCCACGAGCCTCACCGAACCCTCTAGCACCAAGTTCACCTCCGACCGAACCTCGGTGGCCGCCAAAGTCGTCGCCGGCGTCGACTCCGGCCACCCCGACCCCAACGGACTCCGCCAAGAGCCGCGGGTCGTCCTCAGCTTCACTCCGGTGGTCGCCACGTTCCATTTGGTGGCCGAAACGACCAAAACCACTATCGCCGCCGCACTGTTGGTCGCCGCCGGCCAGAACTCCGGCGAGCTGACGTGGCCTAGTTGATTAACCACTAATCCATCACCTACTGACGCTGACAAGTGGGCCCCAGGGGTTAGTCAAAGCTAACCAGCCCGGGGTCAACGCGGGATTAGCACCTGGTCACTGACGTGTGGACCCCACACGTCAGGTTTGACCCGAGCCAGCCCTGTTGACCTGCTGATGTCACTGTGATGTCAGGCTGACGCAGTAAATGATATTTCTGGATTTAATTAAATCAGGAAATTCCAGAATATTATTTAAACTTCAAAAATTCATAACTTTTATTCTGTAACTCCAAATTGGACAAATAATATATGAAAAATGATCAGAAAAATCCAATCTATCCATCTGTACTATTTTCATGCATGATCAAACAAGTTAACTTGATGTTTCAATCAGAACAAGAAAAGGCACTTTAAAAGGCCATATTTGAATTGGAATTTGAATCTTTGATTCAAATTTGCTCAAACACTTCTGGCTTTAGTTGCATTAGCCCAACACACTCATATTGCCATGTTTCATGCATGCATCATATTGTTGCACATTGTTTGGTGATGCCTGTGTATCGTTATCCTTTGCGACAGGATCTGTTCCCGAGGAGTACCGTGATTACCCTAACGAGGAATCGTATCCGTGCAACGAACCATCAGGCAAGCAACCAACCATTTGATCATATCGATACAATCCCATGTTCTCGCTCCTGCTCTATTTTACTGCATTAAGACAACGCGATTCAAACTGCTGTGTGCTACGGTAGTTGAACCCATTTCCTCTGCATGACCTGTCATTGCCACAGTAACTAGATGAAACCCACTAGCATGTGTAGGAGTTGATTGAGCCATATGTATGTGTTGTTCCTACCTTGCTATGCCTGCTATGCTTAGAGTCGTGTCAGGTCTGGTTCATCTGGGTGATGGACTAGAGTGAAATGATTATGTCGGTAATGAGAGTGGCGTGGTGAACACGATTTGGTAAAGGTATCGATGAGAGGCCATGTAGGAGTACATGGTGGGTTGTTTCATTGAAGCCGACCTTAAGCACTGAGATCTGTATGTGTGATTTAAGAATCAGCTACTACCATGCATTGGGCCCGAAACCAATGGACCCTCTCGACTTCTTATTCACCCTAGTTCTCCGTCCAGGAGTTGCAAGTAGTTTCTGGTGTTTGTAGCCTACTGGAGGCCGTGGACAGCGCTGACCGTAGGGGTGGGCTGTGATGCGGTAGGTACGTGGCCGGGTGTACCGAATACCCGTTAGGTATCTCGGGAACCCTGTTCACATCGTTCGGGGCCGTATGGGAAACCTCGGCCGGACTCCCTGCGGATGGAACCTGAATAGGCGATAAACCTGGACTGGAAGCTTAGGTGATTAGGTAGGTCGTGGCCGACACCCACGTTGGGCTTCCGCTTGAAGGTTGCCGAGTACATGTCGTGTAAACGACGATAAGTGGTGAGAGCGTGTATGAAGAAGTACACCCCTGCAGGGTTAACATGATCTATTCGAATAGCCGCGTCCGCGGTAAAGGACTACTTGGTTGCCTATACAGTTCATAGACAAGTAAATGGAAACTATTAAAAGCCTCAAGATAAGTGTGAGTGCCGAGGATGGCTCTTCCGTAGGAAGACGGAGGTGGATCCTCGGTAGTGTATTGAAGTGGTGAGTAGTGGACTCGTGTGCGCAAAACATTTCAAGTTGGTGTATCGTAGGATAGTCTAGCCAAGAGTCAAAGCTGGCTTGCTGCAATAACTCCACCAACCCTTCTTGATACTATGCATGTATGTAGGATCTGATGTAAGTCTTGCTGAGTACCTTTGTACTCATGTTGCTATAATCTACATTTTTTACAGAAGACGCTGCAACCCCTTCTGATGGGTTCTATGTAGACGTTGACATCAACGAGTAGGCTAAAGACCCAGGTGGTGACCCTGAGCTTGTGATGGACCACGTAGTATAGTTAGGCTTCCAAGCCTCTTTTATTTTACTAGTTGTCTGTACCCAGACAAAGTACTTCCGCTGTTGGCTTGTATGACTGTATGACTTGTATGTTGGGTCGTGAGACCCGTACCTTGTGTGTATGTTATGTATGGCTCTCTGAGCCTTAAATAAAGTACTTGTGTCGTAGAGTCATGTTGTGATGCTTCGTTGTATTTGCACATATCGAGCATATTGTGTGTATGATTGAAATGCTTGGTATGTGTGGGATCTGACTATCTAGTTGTTTATCTTTAGTAGCCTCTCTTACCGGGAAATGTCTCCTAGTGTTACCGCTGAGCCATGGTAGCTTGCTACTGCTCTGGAACACTTAGGCTGGCCGGCATGTGTCCTTCTTCGTTCCTGTGTCTGTCCCTTCGGGGAAATGTCACGCTTTGAGTACCGGAGTCCTGTTAGCCCGCTACAGCCCGGTTTACCGGAGTCCTGCTAGCCCAGTGCTACAGCCCGGGCCCACTTGCTGATGACCGACACGTTCGAAGCTGGGTCATGGATGCCTGTCCCTGTAAGTCTGTGCCGCTTTGGGTTTACGACTAGTCATGTCAGCCCGGGCTCTTTATCATATGGATGCTAGCGACACTATCATATACGTGAGCCAAAAGGCGCAAACGGTCCCGGGCAAAGGTAAGGCGACACCCGTGGGAATACCGTGCGTGAGGCCGCAAAGTGATATGAAGTGTTACCGGCTAGATCGATGTGACATCGAGTCGGGGTCCTGACAGCGTTGGCATCAGAGCCGGACTGCCTGTAGGTTCTCCAAGCCAAACTGGTCGATGTTGAGTCTAGAAATTCTTTAGTTATATGTAGGGGAATTGTTTGTGGGTTGGAACGTAAGGCTCTTTTTACTCCTTATATCTTATGACATTCTGATCTGAGTCAGTCCATTCTTCCACCGGGGGTTAAGGAATTAGGATCTGTTCTCTCTATCAGGATCACGTGTTACTGATCAGTAGTACCTTATAAGTTTGATGGTTACAAGCCTAGTCCAGTTCTACTACCACATTATGTTGTAAGAATGGTTTCAAGACTTGATATGATGATGTTGAGTGTGTACGAAATCCTTTGTCAAATGTCTCAATATCCTTTTTGAGCATTTACAGCTGTTATGCTGCCGAAATTTTGCTAGAAATTCTAATGCCTTTGCATTATAATTGTGCTTTCAGATGGCCACTCGCGACCTCAATCAAGTGGTTCGCCTGACTCGATGCCTAGATGTACCCGGCCATACTGCTAAGTTGGTCAGGGTAATGACTGAGGCTGGATACCGCTGGTATCCTGAGTACACGGTCGAAGAGCAATTCCGAGATTTTAATCAAAGCCAGTATCTCTGCACTGTCAGGATATTTCCTTCTTATCCTGGATCCACTGAGCCTCTTCACTGCTCCTATGGACTCGGGGTTACTATCGAGATGGCTGTGCAGGATGCCGCCTACTCTATGATGACCATTATGCGAGTCAGATCTGGGTTATTTCGGGACTCTGACTTCCGGTATATGCCAGGATCACTTCCGGGAGCACAAGGATATTTTCAGGCTATATATGCTGACTCCACTCAGGAGGATTCACGGACTCGCACCACTGCTGAGATGCTCGAGGATAAGGACCGTGAAAATCGGGCCTTAAGGTTAGAGCTCTTCAATACCCGTGCTGACCACTGGGCCACTTTGACTCGGTTCGCACCGGCAGTGCAAGCTGGATATTCAGACATGCGCGATCTCTATCCTGTGAGATCTGCTCTGCCAGACGTGATGGTTTGGCGTGATGTAGGAGGCATCACCCCACCTCGCGGTCCCCGCAGGCCACCGTTTGCTGGTCCAAGACCTCATCCTAGCCCCTATGGTCCACAAGCTCCGCGAGACCGTCTGTTTCCGGATGATCATGTTGAACTTCCGGGCTATGGAGGTGACTTCTACGAGGACTACTACGGATCGGTCTGAGTTAGTAGTAGTATCACTAGTTCGCACTAGCTGTGTCGTCTGTCGTCCCGCGTGACTCGTGGGATATGACCTAGTTTGTACTCTTCCGGAGTTGTAGAAAAATAATGTATAGGAGTTTGGAATGCCTCCGATGAGATGTAATCCCTTTTCACCGTAATAGTACTTTGTTTGGTCTTGTACTAAACCTTGTATGGTGTGTATGACGATGGAATAAAGAAGCAGTTTCTGTATCTACCATGTCATACGGATGATCATCTTGCATTCCGAGTTATTCCTTGCATTATGTATCCTATGTCGGAATTTTATCATTCTGACTAAATCATTGGCTTGTTTACCTAGGATGGTCAACACGCGCGCCAACCCTGCTTCTCAAGAGCAGGCCGAAGGCAGTGAAGCCAGAAATGAAAATCTGCCTCATCCTCCTTCACTAGCCGAGGTGATGATGGAAGCTGAGAGAAACAAGCGGGAGACAAACCGTTTGTTGGAGCGTATTGAACAGAATACAGCACACCATCAGAGGGCTAACGTGGTGTCACTCAGTGATTTTATTAAATTGCATCCACCCACGTTCCACCACTCCGTCGAGCCTCTCGACGCTGATGACTGGCTTCGCAGTATCTCTCACAAGCTGCGTTCCGCGCTGGTAGCTGAGGCTGACAAGGTCACCTTTGCTGCATATCACCTTGAAGGCCCCGCCAGTCTATGGTGGGAGAATTATGGAGCTATGCGCCCAGCGGGCCATGTCACAACTTGGGCTGAATTCAGCGAGGCTTTCCGTGAACATCACATTCCGGAGGGTCTCATGGACCGTAAGCGTGAAGAATTTTGCAATTTCACCCAAGGCCGACTTTCTGTGGATGTCTATAGCAGGGAGTTTGGTAATCTTGCACGATATGCAACCGAGGAAGTTTCTACTGACGCCAAGAAGCAAGCAAGGTTCCGTAAGGGCCTTAGTCCTGAGCTTCGTCGCGACCTCCGTCTGCATGAGTGCACATCTTTTTCGAAACTTGTCAACAAAGCCATCAGTGCTGAAACTGGTCAGACTGATTATGACGCAACACGCAAGCATGGACGTGATATGGGTTCCTCATCCGGTGCTGGTCCTCAGAAGCGCCGCGTGTGGGTACCCAATACCGCCCTGCCACCCAGGTTCACACCGAGGCCATCTTTTCAGGCGCCTCGCCCTGTTCAACAGTCTGCACCAGCCAAGCCCTATGGGGGTCCATCCAATAATGCTCCTCCACGTACCAGTTCCGTGACTTGTTTCAAGTGTGGGGAATCTGGTCATTATATGCGTGAGTGTCCCCAGACCAACCCCAATCAATCTGCTAAAGCTGTTGGCCGTGGCAAGCCGACAGGGAAGGTGTTCCATGCCAAACCGGTCACCGCTTCACGTGGCCATGTCAACTGTGTCTCTGCCGAAGAAGCTCAAGAGGATCCCAACGTCGTTCTCGGTACGCTTCTTGTTAATTGCCACCCGGCATCTGTTCTTTTCGATACAGGAGCCTCTCATTCCTTTATATCTGAAAATTATGCTCGTTTGCATAACGTTGCATTCTGTGATCTGCCGTCCACTATGGAAATCTCTACCCCTGGGTCTAGATGGCAGACCTCTAGGGTAAGTTATGGAAATGAAATCCAAGTCGACAGACTTGTTTTTCTCGCATCTTTGATAGCCCTTAAATCTTCAGACATTAATATCATTTTGGGTATGGACTGGATGTCAGCTCATCATGCCAAAATCGATTGCTTCTCTAGGACTGTTCAACTCACCCATCCTTCGGGAAAGATAGTCAACGTCTTGACCCGAATAGCCAAGCGGCAGTTATATTCTCTTAACGCCAGCCCTTTGCCAGACCTTGAGGACGTTCCGGTAGTCCGTGATTTTCCGGATGTCTTTCCAGAGGAATTGCCAGGTGTTCCACCTGACAGGGATGTTGAGTTCGTAATAGACCTCATTCCAGGTACCGTTCCGATTGCTAGAAGACCTTATAAGATGGCACCCCTAGAACTAGCCGAGCTTAAGAAGCAACTCGATGAATCCTTGAAAAAGGGTTTCATCCGCCCTAGTTCATCTCCGTGGGCTTGCCCCGTCCTATTCGTCAAGAAGAAGGATGGTACGGACCGGATGGTTGTAGATTACCGACCTGTCAATTTGGTCACAATCAAGAACAAATATCCACTTCCCAGGATCAACGATCTGTATGATCAGCTCGCTGGATCCTCAGTCTTCTCCAAGATGGATTTGAGGTTGGGCTACCATCAAATCAAAATCAGAAACGGGGACATTCCTAAAACGGCCTTTGTTACTCGTTACGGCCAATACGAGTACACCGTCATGTCCTTCGGTTTAACCAACGCTCCAGCCACCTTTTCTCGGTTAATGAACTCAATCTTCATGGAGTATTTGGATAAATTCGTCGTAGTTTATCTCGATGATATACTCATCTACTCCAAGAACGAGGAAGAACATGCCGAACATCTAAGGCTAGTGTTGCAGAAACTTCGAGAGCATCGCCTTTATGCCAAATTTTCAAAATGTGAATTCTGGTTGCCAGAAGTGACCTATCTGGGTCACGTAATATCTGGTAAAGGTATTGCTGTTAACCCTGAGCGAGTTCAAGCTGTCCTTGACTGGACTCCACCCGAATCGGTCAAGCAAGTTCGGAGTTTTCTAGGCTTAGCGAGCTATTGCCGTCGCTTTGTCGAGAACTTCTCCAAAGTTGCTAAACCCCTAACCGAACTCCTCAAGAAGGATAAGAAGTTCGAATGGACTCCACAATGTGAGCACAGTTTTCAGGAACTGAAAAGACGCCTGACTTCTGCTCCCGTGCTGGTACCGCCAGATTTCTCCAAGGACTTTGTTATCTACTGCGACGCCTCGCGACAAGGACTAGGTTGCATCCTTATGCAAGATCGACACGTAATTGCTTACGCTTCACGGCAATTGCACCCACATGAGGAGAATTATCCTACTCATGATCTGGAACTTGCAGCCGTAGTCTATGCCCTTAAGACCTGGCGACATTACCTCCTCGGTAATCGTTGCGAAATATTCACTGATCACCAAAGTCTGAAGTACATTTTCACCCAACCGGATTTGAATCTCAGGCAAAGACGTTGGGTTGAATTGATCACAGACTTCGACTTAGGGATAACCTATACCCCAGGGAAAGCCAACGTCATGGCTGATGCGCTAAGTCGTAAATCTTATTGTAACAACCTGATGTTACAACAAAGTCAACCGCTTCTCCATGAGGAATTTCGGAAGCTTAACCTTCACATTGTTCCTCAAGGTTTTCTCTCCACCTTGGTGGCAAAACCTACCCTTACGGATCAAATTATCAAAGCACAGAAGGTAGATCCGGGAATCTCCCGCATCAAGAGGAACATTCAGAAGGGAATTGCGAATTGTTTCTCCGTTAATGATCAAGGAGTCGTGTACTTCGGGGATCGATTAGTAGTTCCCAAAGTGCGCAACCTAAGGCGATTAATCCTTAAGGAAGCCCATGAATCTCCTCTCACCATTCATCCCGGTAGTACTAAAATGTATCAGGACCTACGCCAGAGGTTCTGGTGGACTAGGATGAAGAGAGAAATTGCTCAGTATATTGCCAATTGCGACGTCTGTCGTCGTGTAAAAGCAGAGCATCAACGGCCTGCTGGCACCCTTCAACCCTTAGCTATTCCTGAATGGAAATGGGATAAAATTGGTATGGATTTCATTACCGGTTTTCCCAGGACCAAAAGAGGGAATAATGCTATTTTCGTCGTGGTCGATCGTCTTTCCAAGGTAGCTCATTTCTTACCTGTTCGTGAGAGTATAACCGCTAGTCAACTGGCAGACTTATACATCTCCCGGATAGTGTCCCTCCATGGTGTTCCTTTGGAAATCAATTCGGATCGAGGAAGTCTTTTCACCTCTCGATTTTGGGAAAGTTTCCAAAATGCTATGGGAACCCGTCTCTCCTTTAGCACCGCTTTCCACCCTCAGTCAAGTGGTCAAGTGGAACGCGTCAACCAAATTCTAGAAGACATGCTTCGAGCCTCCGTTATCTCTTTCGGAATGGACTGGGAGAAGTGCCTTCCATTTGCCGAATTCGCTTACAACAACAGCTATCAATCTAGCTTGGGTAAAGCCCCTTTTGAAGTTCTCTATGGACGACGATGTCGAACACCCCTTAACTGGTCAGAGACCGGGGAAAGACAATTCTTTGGCCCGGATATGATTCAGGAAGCAGAAGAACAAGTTCGTATCGTTCGTGAAAAGTTGAAAACAGCCCAATCCCGTCAAAAGAGTCAATATGACCGAAAACATAAGGCTATGACTTTCGAGGTTGACGAGAAGGCTTATCTTCGGGTCACCCCTCTGAAGGGAACCCATCGCTTCGGTATCAAAGGCAAATTGGCTCCTCGTTACATTGGACCTTTTCGCATTCTTGCCAAACGAGGAGAAGTTGCCTACCAATTGGAACTACCTCCGCACCTCTCCAGAGTTCACGATGTCTTCCACGTTTCTCAACTCAGGCGTTGCTTCTCGGATCCTATCCGTGAAGTGGACCACGAAACGCTTGATCTCCAAGATAATCTTACATATCGAGAGTACCCCATTCGTATCCTCGATCAAGCCGAACGTACCACGCGACGTCATAATATCAAGTTTCTCAAGGTTCAATGGTCGCACCATTCTGAAGATGAAGCAACTTGGGAAAGGGAGGATCGTCTTCGACTTGAATATCCTGCCTTCTTCTCGGAGGAACCCAAATCTCGGGACGAGATTCTTTTGAGTGGGGGTGAGTTGTCACACCCTAGCTAGTCATGCATTAGAGTGTTGCATCATGTTTATTCTTTCATCAGAAACTTGAAATGGGGATGACAGAACCCCCAGTCCCCTCTGAAACCAATTAGGGTTACTAAAATAATTTTTCAATGAACCTGAAATGCCCTTCTAAAATGTCCATCATTTTAGCCTTGGTTCAGAACCTCTGACAAAAGTGGTGCACATTTTTCTAGGCCATCATAGGGTCTTTGAATTAAATCATAGATATTTGAATTTGGGCATTTGAAATAATATAAAATATTTAAATGCTCAAATATCTCCAAACTGAAATGTTTCATGTTGGAAATATTCCAACTATGGACCAGGAGTAGTTTGGTGATTTTTGGAGTTGCCTAGGTATTTTATTTAACTCAACAAAGTTGCAGAATTATTAAATAAAACAGAAAATAGAAAAAAAAGGGAAAACCCTACCTGGCGCCACCGCAGCCCACTAGCCAGCCCACCTGCCGGCCCAGCCCAGCACCGCTCCAGCGAGCTGCTTCGGCCAGGCAGGCAGGCAGGTGCCCGACGGCGACCGCGGCGTGCGCCACGCACCTGCTCGCCGCCTCGCCGCTCCCCTCGCCAGGTGACGACGTGGATCGTCCTCCCTCTCTCCCCCGAACCCCCCAGACACCCCCTCTCCTCTCCAGCTCCTCCCCCTCGCACGCCCCAGCCATGGCCGACGCCACCATCGCCGCACCACCGTCGTAGCCGTGCTCCCCGTCGTCTCCACGCCGTCTCACCGTGTCCAGGAGCTTCGCCGCTGTCCACTTCATCGAGCAGCCGAGCCCCGAGCGCTCGCAACGCCCGAGACCACCGCACCGACCTCGCCCGAGCTCACCGTCGCCGGAGATCCCCTTCAACGCCGACGTCGCTCCGGTCCATCTCCGACCGCACCAAGGACTCCGTCGCACTCACTGTGAGCTTAGCCATCTTCCCCTCCCTTCCGTTCTTGCTCCCGAGCCGTGTAGCAACCTCCCGGAGCTCAACCGCACCCACCGCCGTGGACCTCGTCGCCGACGTGCTCCCGGTCATCCTCCGGCCACAAGATGGTGTCCATCTTGCTCACCGCGTTCCACAGCACCTAGCTAGCCACTCCACGAGCCTCACCGAACCCTCTAGCACCAAGTTCACCTCCGACCGAACCTCGGTGGCCGCCAAAGTCGTCGCCGGCGTCGACTCCGGCCACCCCGACCCCAACGGACTCCGCCAAGAGCCGCGGGTCGTCCTCAGCTTCACTCCGGTGGTCGCCACGTTCCATTTGGTGGCCGAAACGACCAAAACCACTATCGCCGCCGCACTGTTGGTCGCCGCCGGCCAGAACTCCGGCGAGCTGACGTGGCCTAGTTGATTAACCACTAATCCATCACCTACTGACGCTGACAAGTGGGCCCCAGGGGTTAGTCAAAGCTAACCAGCCCGGGGTCAACGCGGGATTAGCACCTGGTCACTGACGTGTGGACCCCACACGTCAGGTTTGACCCGAGCCAGCCCTGTTGACCTGCTGATGTCACTGTGATGTCAGGCTGACGCAGTAAATGATATTTCTGGATTTAATTAAATCAGGAAATTCCAGAATATTATTTAAACTTCAAAAATTCATAACTTTTATTCTGTAACTCCAAATTGGACAAATAATATATGAAAAATGATCAGAAAAATCCAATCTATCCATCTGTACTATTTTCATGCATGATCAAACAAGTTAACTTGATGTTTCAATCAGAACAAGAAAAGGCACTTTAAAAGGCCATATTTGAATTGGAATTTGAATCTTTGATTCAAATTTGCTCAAACACATCTGGTTTAGTTGCATTAGCCCAACACACTCATATTGCCATGTTTCATGCATGCATCATATTGTTGCACATTGTTTGGTAATGCCTGTGTATCGTTATCCTTTGCGACAGGATCTGTTCCCGAGGAGTACCGTGATTACCCTAACGAGGAATCGTATCCGTGCAACGAACCATCAGGCAAGCAACCAACCATTTGATCATATCGATACAATCCCATGTTCTCGCTCCTGCTCTATTTTACTGCATTAAGACAACGCGATTCAAACTGCTGTGTGCTACGGTAGTTGAACCCATTTCCTCTGCATGACCTGTCATTGCCACAGTAACTAGATGAAACCCACTAGCATGTGTAGGAGTTGATTGAGCCATATGTATGTGTTGTTCCTACCTTGCTATGCCTGCTATGCTTAGAGTCGTGTCAGGTCTGGTTCATCTGGGTGATGGACTAGAGTGAAATGATTATGTCGGTAATGAGAGTGGCGTGGTGAACACGATTTGGTAAAGGTATCGATGAGAGGCCATGTAGGAGTACATGGTGGGTTGTTTCATTGAAGCCGACCTTAAGCACTGAGATCTGTATGTGTGATTTAAGAATCAGCTACTACCATGCATTGGGCCCGAAACCAATGGACCCTCTCGACTTCTTATTCACCCTAGTTCTCCGTCCAGGAGTTGCAAGTAGTTTCTGGTGTTTGTAGCCTACTGGAGGCCGTGGACAGCGCTGACCGTAGGGGTGGGCTGTGATGCGGTAGGTACGTGGCCGGGTGTACCGAATACCCGTTAGGTATCTCGGGAACCCTGTTCACATCGTTCGGGGCCGTATGGGAAACCTCGGCCGGACTCCCTGCGGATGGAACCTGAATAGGCGATAAACCTGGACTGGAAGCTTAGGTGATTAGGTAGGTCGTGGCCGACACCCACGTTGGGCTTCCGCTTGAAGGTTGCCGAGTACATGTCGTGTAAACGACGATAAGTGGTGAGAGCGTGTATGAAGAAGTACACCCCTGCAGGGTTAACATGATCTATTCGAATAGCCGCGTCCGCGGTAAAGGACTACTTGGTTGCCTATACAGTTCATAGACAAGTAAATGGAAACTATTAAAAGCCTCAAGATAAGTGTGAGTGCCGAGGATGGCTCTTCCGTAGGAAGACGGAGGTGGATCCTCGGTAGTGTATTGAAGTGGTGAGTAGTGGACTCGTGTGCGCAAAACATTTCAAGTTGGTGTATCGTAGGATAGTCTAGCCAAGAGTCAAAGCTGGCTTGCTGCAATAACTCCACCAACCCTTCTTGATACTATGCATGTATGTAGGATCTGATGTAAGTCTTGCTGAGTACCTTTGTACTCATGTTGCTATAATCTACATTTTTTACAGAAGACGCTGCAACCCCTTCTGATGGGTTCTATGTAGACGTTGACATCAACGAGTAGGCTAAAGACCCAGGTGGTGACCCTGAGCTTGTGATGGACCACGTAGTATAGTTAGGCTTCCAAGCCTCTTTTATTTTACTAGTTGTCTGTACCCAGACAAAGTACTTCCGCTGTTGGCTTGTATGACTGTATGACTTGTATGTTGGGTCGTGAGACCCGTACCTTTGTGTGTATGTTATGTATGGCTCTCTGAGCCCTAAATAAAGTACTTGTGTCGTAGAGTCATGTTGTGATGCTTCGTTGTATTTGCACATATCGAGCATATTGTGTGTATGATTGAAATGCTTGGTATGTGTGGGATCTGACTATCTAGTTGTTTATCTTTAGTAGCCTCTCTTACCGGGAAATGTCTCCTAGTGTTACCGCTGAGCCATGGTAGCTTGCTACTGCTCTGGAACACTTAGGCTGGCCGGCATGTGTCCTTCTTCGTTCCTGTGTCTGTCCCTTCGGGGAAATGTCACGCTTTGAGTACCGGAGTCCTGTTAGCCCGCTACAGCCCGGTTTACCGGAGTCCTGCTAGCCCAGTGCTACAGCCCGGGCCCACTTGCTGATGACCGACACCTTCGAAGCTGGGTCATGGATGCCTGTCCCTGTAAGTCTGTGCCGCTTTGGGTTTACGACTAGTCATGTCAGCCCGGGCTCTTTATCATATGGATGCTAGCGACACTATCATATACGTGAGCCAAAAGGCGCAAACGGTCCCGGGCAAAGGTAAGGCGACACCCGTGGGAATACCGTGCGTGAGGCCGCAAAGTGATATGAAGTGTTACCGGCTAGATCGATGTGACATCGAGTCGGGGTCCTGACAAAATCTCTAGCATATGTTTGTTTCGGCTTATTCTGCAAGCCAATCCTTTGTTTTGTTTTGAGTCATGGTATTCGAGTTTCTTCGAAGTCAAATGTTGATTCCATACCTTTCTTAAGCGGTGTTCTCATGTTCCTATGTGAATACTAATCCTTCCTAATAATCGAGATTGTCTTGTCAATCCTTTTCAACTGGTGTGTTTCTCTTCAAGTGGGTCAAATCTTGTCAATTTTCGCAAGATCAATTATCAGTCCTTCTCAACGTTGTTCGTTTCATCTGTCCTCAAGTTGCCTTTGTTTTTCCCACCCACCCGCCCCTTTTTCTTCAAGGATTCAGATTTCTTAATCACTATCCATTTTATTGATGGAAGTCTCTCCATTCTTTTTCCTTCATGTTCTTACCCGGTGTTTCTCATGAAGATGCTCTACTTGTTCTTCATTCTCCATTCTTTTCTTCTCCGGTGGTTTCAATTCAAGTTTTCTATGTTGATCATATTCTTTTCCTTGCTTCAAATGCCTTCTCATACCGGTGCACCTCATAATATTTAACTTCTCACTATTCATTTTTCCGGAGTGCTGAAGATATCTCAGAAGGCTTGTCTTTTCATTCAAGATCCGTTCAAACCTATCTCGAGGTTGTTATCTCATTCAAGCTATTTAATTCAACCGGCGCAATCTCTCTCTTTAAATCATTTCAACGGTGTTTCTTTTGAGTGGACCCTAACCCACAGGTCTTTTTCCAGGATCTTACCCGACTCTTCTTATTTTCCCGGAGCTATCCTAAATTCTTTTGAAGTTTGACGTAAGTATGAATTATCATCAGTCAAACGCTTTTTCTCCAAGAGCCAGCAATTTCTTTCCATCGTCGGTGCAACCTTTCTATTCGTCATTCCGGAGTGCCTCAACAATTCATGGTGGTGTTTCGCATCGTCATTCTTGGATTTTGAAGACCGAAGAAGATTTTTTCCTCCATATCTTATCCATTCTCTCAAAGATTCGTCATTCTAGCTTGTTGCCATCCTCTCATAGTTGTTTTTTGATTGTGAGAATTCTTTTCACCCTTCCGGAGTAATTCAGGAGTCTTTTCAGTTTGATTCTCCGAAGCCCATCATCTCAGATTTATTCATTCTCGGCTTTCAACTATCATTATACAAATCTTACAGGTGCATCGTTCAAGTGTTTTCTAATTAGCTCGTCATATCTTCATTCTCATGTATTTAAATTCTCTCAAGCATCTTCGTTTATTTGCTAATTCTTCCCGGTGTTTCCTTATCTTTTCTTCATTCATTTTCAATTCTTTCGATGGTTCGTTCAAGAGTTCTCTTCCTTGGTTATCATATCAATTCATTCATTCTTTCCAATCCTACCGGTGGTTCGTCGAAGACCTTCTCAAGTTTATGTTATATCTCTCTTAATCTTTTCTACGAGAATAAGTAATATGCCTAATCCATTGATTGTCATTAATTTAATTGGTGAAGGATAAACATAATGTAATTCTTATTCTTGTTTCATCGAGTTTATTCAATTCCTTATTCCGGAGGCTCATCAAATTCTCGGTTTCAATTGTTTCATCTTTTCTTCCCGGAATTCCAAGCTCTCTCAAGTATAGCATCGCGAAGCTCCGTCTAAATCATCGCAAGGCTTCAACCTTATTCTTTTCATCCTTCTTTTCGTGTGATCATTCTTTTGTTGCCGGAGTTCTTCATGGAGGTTCTACACGATGGTTCATCAAGGATTTATTTCCTTCTCGAAGCGTTCATCAAGATTCTTTTCAAAGGAGCTCAAGCATTCTTCATCTTGCAATCCGGAGTGCAATTCTTTCTTCCGTATCATTGGAGGTGGTATTATGTCATTCTTGATAATTTGAGTTCATGTTTCATGATTCACATGTTGTTAAGAATGAGGTATTTTAAATCCATCAACCTCTTAATTGGAGTTATCTTGTGTCATGTTTCACCTAAAGCCTTCCCTAAGGATTGTTGCAATTATGGTGCTTTTAAATGACCCAAGTTCTTCATTTATCCTCCCGGTGAAATTAGTTTCTCGTCTTCTTGTTAATATCAATTCAAATCCATTATTTTCCGTTAGTGGCCGAATTTCACCTCATAATTTTGGGATGTTTTCCATAAGCCCACTTCAAGCTTATCATTTTCATTGTTGGTTTTCCAACAACTCCGTTCCATAATTCTTTCTAAGGATACTTCTCAAATTCTATTGTGGTAGAAGATGTCATTTTATTCTCAACTCTTTCCTTTCCAACGATCCAACTTCCATTCTTTTGTTCCGAAGACAATGTTCTGTTGATTTCATCAAGCATACTCTCATCTTGTCAAGTTCTTATTCAATTCCTTTTCTTTTCAGTCGGAATGCTGCCCAAATTATATCATTCTTTTTCCTTCCCTATCTTGTTTTAACCGAAGTGTCATTTTTTATCATTCCTCTTCTAACCAGAGTCTCATCCAAGTGCTTTTGTTTGGCAAAGTTTATATTCCTTACCTTCCATGTCCAACCGGAGTGTTGTCGTAATTGATCTTTATCGTTTCTTGAACATCTCGTTTCAATCGGAGTGCTTGCATGTACCTATTGTCCATTGTAACACTTTTCTTATGTCTTTCAACCTACAAGGGTCTAGTAAGGTTCCTTGTTCCTCTTCTCTAACGGAGGTTTCAACTTTGTTCACCTTCGTTGTATTCTTTTCTCGAATTTGTTCAACCTCGCAAGGTTCTTTGGTTTCACTCAATTGTCAAAGAAGCAATTTGTTTTACCTCTTCTCTTCCTCTTCCTTTTCCCTCCAGTGCCATCCTAGATCTCGGGACGAGATCCTCTCGTAGTGGTGGAGTGTTGTGATGCCCCGAGACCGATGCGCCAGGTGTCTTCCAGTTATTCGCCGTCGTTTCCATGTCATTCGCTTGCGTGTTGCATCTTGTCATGTCATCATGTGCATTGCATCATCATGTTTTCAAAACTTGCATCCGTCCGGGTTCCCCTAGTTCCGTCCGTTGTCCGTTCTGAGCCCAAACACAATTGCACGCGCCCGCGGCACGTCCAAAATATTATTTTATAAGTGGTCGGAAAATGTTCTCGGATTGGGTTGAAAGTTGGCGTGTGGTCTTATTATAGTGTAGATAGACCGCCTGTCAAGTTTCATCGCATTCGGAGTTCGTTTGATAGCCCAACCGTTAAACTATAGCGGCAATATAGCCGGTCTAACGTCGGACGTTTTCGGTCTTCGAAAACAGTCGCGGGCCTCCCTCTCTTCTATTCTCTCAGCTCGAGACCGTCTACACAGCTCACTACCTACCGCCAGGTCCAACCTAACCTCTCTCGTCAGCCCGCAGCCCCCCCTCGCGCGCGTCCGAAAATTGTCCCGGACCCGACCCGAGCAGTCGTGACCGTTGTGTCCGGATCATCCCCAAACATCTACAAAACGTCACCGTTTTATTATTTGGACTCCCTAGCCTATTCTTTCTGAACCGTCCGATTTTGATCGGATGATCCAAACTCCCTCTTTTCCTTATATTTATAGCCCCTAACCCTAAATTATAGGGACCTTGTCCCATCAATCCCATCCCTCCGTCGCAGCCTCTCTCCCAAATCCCCATCGGGATCCACCCCGATCCACCAGCCAACCATGGCCGAGCCTCCCCTTGATCCATCCTCCATCCACCTTGCTTTCTGCCGCCAACCAACCAGCGCCATGCCCCGCATCCTTTTCTCCTCCTACCTGTCTCACCCGGTGCCCGATCTGCATCACGCCCATGCCTTTGTTCCCCGCTAAAGACAGCCTCCCCGAGCTCCTAGCGCCACCAGCGCCTCCGGTTGCCTCGCCGGAGCAAGCTCCACTAAAGAGACAAGCCACCTCGTGTCGCTAGCCTCCTCTGTTTCTCCTCGTGCCCGCAGCAACAGCAAAACCCGAGCACCCCATCACTAGACGTGGAGCCGCGACCCCCGCCGGAGCTCCTCCCTGCCCGAGGCTGCTGCCTCCTCGTCGTCTTCATCGAGCACGAGCTCACACCCGAGCACATCGCCCTCCAGCTTCCTCGCAATCCGTGCCAGGTGCCCCTTCCCTGCGCCTGAAACCAGCCGGTGCCACCATCTTCAGAGACGGGCTCCCGCCGGCCGGATCCGACGCAGTCCCCGCATCCCCAGCCATCTGCGGTGTTCCCGCGCCTGCGGAACCCCTTGCCAAGTTCCCCTCCTTGAGCCGCTCCTGTTCGCTGCTGCTCTTCTTCGTCAAGCCCACCGCCATCGGGAACGGGCTTTCCGCGCCCTGGATCCATTTGTTCTAAGCTTCCCCATGCCTGAGAGCCCGTGCCGGCCATCTTCCTTGTCGGAGTGCCTCGTTTCCTGCCTCCTCTGCAACCGGGGCGTCCTCTGCTCGTCGTGGTCGTGGGCGCGTTGACCACGCCCTGCCACCTGGTTCGATCGCGCCAAGGCCCAGCGCCAAGCCAGTTGGCCTCCAGATCCACTGAACTGGGCCGCCTCCATCGACAGGCGCCAAGGCCCAGCGCCGCCCTAGCTTCATCCAGCCCAACGCACGGCCCGAGGCCCAGAAACGCTATCGCCGGCCTCCTCTGCTGCCAGCTGGGCCGAAGCCCATGGTGAGCTGCCCCCACCTATACAACGCACTGGGTGCAACATACTATTCCGCTCCCATGATCTTGTTCTAGGTTCGGCCCGCGATGTTTTTTTTCCAGCGCCTTGGATTTTCCTAAATATCCAGAGTTTGCATGTTTTACAGAAAACCCCTTGTGCTTCATGCATATAATAACTTCAGAATCGTGCATTGGATTAAAACGAACTTTATATGTAAAATGCTTAGTTTTTCGTCTAGTTTCATAATATGCCACTTTCATCCATGTTTAAAATGTTTAAGATGACGTTTGGTTAAATTTGCTCCTATGCCATGTTGAAATGCTTTAATTCATAACTTAATAACCGTAGCTCCAAACCTAACAAACTTTATATGTAAATGGGGTGGAAAAATGCCTAGTTTAACATGGTGGCCACACTTTGCATGTTTAACAATTCTAAAATATGGTTTAGGGCAGATCAGTACCATAACCAAGATATGCACATGAGGATTTTTCCGGACTTGTTTCTTGTTGTTCCGGCCTCATTTAAACTTGCCTAGATAGGTAGTTTTCATTTGCTTCAACTCTTGCCATGCTAACAACATTGAATATTGTTGGGTACATAAACGAGATCGAACTAAATAACTTGAATGTGGTGTTTCGTCAATATGCACCGGAGTTGCATGTTGAGCTCCACTTAATTTGTAGGATTGCTTGTGCACTTTGCCATGCCATGCTTCATTAAACCGGACATGCATCATACTTGATTGTGCATCATGCCATGTTCATGTGGTGGTTGTTTACTATGTGGTTTGCTTCTTTCTGGTGTTGCTTCTTCGGGTTGGTTCCGATAACGTCGCGTTGGTGAGGACCCGTTCGACTACATCTGTTTGTCTTCTTATTGGACTCGTTCTTCTTCCTTGCGGGATTTCAGGCAAGATGACCATACCCTCAAAATCACTTCTATCTTTGCTTGCTAGTTGCTCGCTCTTTTTCTATGCCTATGCTGCGATACCTACCACTTGCTTATCATGCCTCCCATATTGTTGAGTCAAGCCTCTAACCCACCATGTCCTAGCAAACCGTTGTTTGGCTATGTTACCGCTTTGCTCAGCCCATCTTATAGCGTTGCTAGTTGCAGGTGAAGATTGGAGTTTGTTCCTTGTTGGAACATGGATATTTTGTTGGGATATCACAATATCTCTTATTTAATTTATTCCTCTATATACTTGGTAAAGGGTGGAAGGCTCGGCCTTATGCCTGGTGTTTTGCTCCACTCTTGCCACCCTAGTTTCCGTCATATCGGTGTTATGGTCCCGGATTTTGCGTTCCTTACACGGTTGGGTTATAATGGGTACCCCTTGACAGTTCGTCTTGAATAAAACTCCTCCAGCAAGGCCCAACATTGGTTTTACCATTTGCCACCCAGCCTTTTTCCCTTGGGAGTCACACATCTCGAGGGTCATCTTTATTTTACCCCCCCCCCCCGGGCCAGAGCTTGTCTAAGTGTTGGTCCAAACTGAGCGATGTCTGGAGCTACCAGGGGAACTCTGGGCTGGCCCACCCGACGTCTTGCTCATCCGGTGTGCCCTGAGAACGAGATATGTGCAACTCCTATCAGGATTTGTTGGCACATCTGGGTCGTCTTGCTGGACTTGTTTTACCATTGTCAAGGATGTCTTGTAACCGGGATGCCGAGTATGATCGGATTGTCTTGGGAGAAGGAATATCCTTCATTAACCGTGAGAGCTTGTGATGGGCTAAGTTGGTACACCCCTGCAGGGTTTTGAACTTTCGAAAGTCGTGCCGCGGTTATGGGCAGATGGGAATTTGTTAATGTCCAGTTGTATAAAACCTAAAGTTTATCTTAATTAAAATACATCAACCGCGTGTGTTACCGTGATGGTCTCTTTCCGGCGGTGTCCGGGAAGTGAACACGGTGTTGGAGTAATGCTTAACGTAGGTTGTTCTAGGATCACTTCTTGATCATAGTTGTTTGGCCGTGCTTTTGCCTTCTCTTCTCGCTCTCATTTGCGTATGTTAGCCACCAAATATGCTAGTCGCTTGCACCTCATACCTTTTACCTACCCATAAGTTTAAATAGTCTTGATTGTGAGGGTGTGAGATTGCTGAGTCCCCGTGACTCACAGTTACTTCCAAAACTAGTTTGCAGGTGCCGATGTTACCGAGCAGGTGATGCAACCAAGCTCAAGGAGGAGCTCGATGAAGATCTTGTCCTTTGTGTTTTTTCGTTCTAGTTGATCCGTAGTGGAGCCCAGTTGGGGTCGATCGGGGATCTGTGTAGCATTTGGGGTAGTCTTGTTTTATTTTGGTTCCGTAGTCGGACCTTGAGTGTATCTGGATGATGTAATGCTTTATTCATGTATTGTGTGAAGTGGCGATTGTAAGCCAACTATGTATCTCTTTCCGTTTATGTATTACATGGGTTGTTTTGCGAAGATTACCTCACTTGCGACATTGCTTTCAATGCGGTTATGCCTCTAAGTCGTGCTTCGACACGTGGGAGATATAGCCGCATCGAGGCGTTACAGTGTATGATTCTCCCTCTATAAAAAGTTAATTGCATCCTTAATCTTGTATTCTAAGTACTCTATGGGTTCCACTGTCAGTACAGTGTACATGACTTGCAGGCTGGCTACAGATTCGTACAGAAAGTTAAAAAGAAACAAATCCATCCTTAATCTTTTATTCTAAGTACTCTGTGGGTTCCACTACCAGTACAGTAGCGAAAGAGTATATATTAAAAAAGCTAAAGTTTAGGACATAATTCGAACTCAGGTCATCATGCTGCGAGCATCCGGCCCGGACCAGTACACTAGGTGTTGGTTCGGGAGAATGCAAGAGATAAACCTTTATAACAATGAGCCCGTCCGTTGCAACGGATCCAAAGTAGAATAATACATATTCACAAATTTGAAAGAAAATAGTTTACTTTTGATATACATATCACTAAAAATATCTTATGTTTCACTCCAAATATATTCCTTGGGCTGTTTTGATGAAGTAAGGGAGGAATGTGGTTGGTTTCAAGATACTAAGGGGTTTTGTGTAAACTGGAGCAGAGAAGTGGGAATTGTTGCAAAAGGCCACAACTTACATCACAACCATTAGATGCAGATCTAATGGTCAAAAATGGCGGATGACAGACACACCATCATCACCAACTGAGTCTTTTATAGGAGTAGGAGTAGAGAAAAAATCGAGTTGGTGATGATGGTGTGCCTGCCATCTTATAATATAGACTGTCCGATCTATATCTGACAGATAGAAAGCAAACTATGGCAATTTTACAAAAGATACCCACACCTCTCCACATTTACAGATAAGGCCTTGCGTCGTTCATCCTTATCTCCCACAACCTTGTTGCCCAGCAATTAAAAAAGGAAGTCTCTGGAACAATCTGGCATGGTGGCCGTTGCCGACGCCGTCCATCCCCATGCCTCCGCCCAGTCCGACCACCAGTCACCACCACGCCCCACTCCTCCTCACCTCTATCATCTTTCTCGAGATATCATTTTTTCGATGAAATGGTCGACATACCTGATACTCCGTCCTACCTACTTTTCCAAACACTTTTGCCCTTGTTTTGGACTCTAACTTGTATGATTTGAATGGAACTAACCCGGACAGACGCTGTTTTCAGTAGAATTGCCATGGTGTTGTTTTATGTGCAGAAAACAAATATTCTCGGAATGACCTAAAACTCCACGGAACATCTTAGAAAAAACAATAAAAAATCCTCGCCAAAGATGAAGACCAGGGGGGCCACACCCTTATCACGAGGGTGGGCCCCCCCCCTAGGGCGCGCCCCCTACCTCGTGGCCCCCCTGGATGCCCTCCGACGCCAACTCCAACTCTATATATTTGCTTTCAGAGAGAGAAAAATCGGAGAGAAGAAATCATCGCGTTTTACGATACGGAGCCGCTGTTGGGGAACGTGGCAGAAATTTAAAATTTTCTACGCATCACCAAGATCAATCTATGGTGTAATCTAGCAACGAGGGGAAGGAGAGTGCATCTACATACCCTTGTAGATCGCTAAGCAGAAGCATAGCAAGAACGCGGATGAAGGAGTCGTACTCGTAGCGATTCAGATCGCGGTTGATTCCGATCTAAGTGCCGAACCATGGCGCCTCCGCGTTCAACACACGTGCAGCCCGGTGACGTCTCCTACGCCTTGATCCAGCAAGGGGAGAAGGAGAGGTTGGGGAAGACTCCGTCCAGTAGCAGCATGATGGCATGGTGGTGAAAGAGGAGCGTGGCAATCCTGCAGGGCTTCGCCAAGCACCGCGGGAGAAGAGGAGGACTTGGGAGAGGGGGAGGGCTGCGCCAGAACTTGGGTGCGGCTGCCCTCCCACCCCCACATATATATAGGGGCAAGGGAGAGGGGGGCCGGCCCCCTCAGATCCAATCTGAGGAGGGGGCGGCGGCCAGGGGGGTTGCCTTGCCCCCCAAGGCAAGGGGGCGTCCCCCTTTAGGGTTCCCCCAAACCCTAGGCGCATGGGCCCTAGGGGGGAGGTGCCCAGCCCACTAAGGGGCTGGTACCTCTCCACACACAGCCCATAGGGCCCTCCGGGGCAGGTGGACCCTCCCGGAGGACCCCCGGAACCCCTCCAGTGGTCCCGGTACAATACCGTTAACCCCCGGAATTATTTCGGTGACCGTATGATGACTTCCCATATATAAATCTTTACCTCCGGACCATTCCGGAACTCCTCGTGATGTCCGGGATCTCATCTGGGACTCCGAACAACATTCGGTGACCACGTACATACTTTCCCTATAACCCTAGCGTCATCGAACCTTAAGTGTGTAGACCCTACGGGCTCGGGAGTCGTGCAGACATGGCCGAGACAACTCTCTAGTCAATAACCAACAGCGGGATCTGGATACCCATGTTGGCTCCCACATGCTCCATGATGATCTCATCGGATGAACCACGATGTCAAGGATTCAATCAATCCCGTATACAATTCTCTTTGTCTATCGGTACGATACTTGCCCGAGATTCGATCGTCGGTATCCCGATACCTTGTTCAATCTCGTTACCGGCAAGTCTCTTTACTCGTTCCGTAACACATCATCCCGTGATCAACTCCTTGATCACATTGTGCACATTATGATGATGTCCTACTGAGTGGGCCCAGAGATACCTCTCCGTTACACGGAGTGACAAATCCCAGTCTCGATTCGTGCCAACCCAACAGATACTTTTGGAGATACCTGTAGTGAACCTTTATAGCCACCCAGTTACGTTGTGACGTTTGGTACACCCAAAGCATTCCTATGGTATCCGGGAGTTGCACAATCTCATGGTCTAAGGAAATGATACTTGACATTAGAAAAGCTTTAGCATACGAACTACACGATCTTTGTGCTAGGCTTAGGATTGGGTCTTGTCCATCACATCATTCTCCTAATGATGTGATCCCGTTATCAATGACATCCAATGTCCATGGTCAAGAAACCGTAACCATCTATTGATCAACGAGCTAGTCAACTAGAGGCTTGCTACGGACATGGTGTTGTCTATGTATCCACACATGTATCTGAGTTTCCTATCAATACAATTCTAGCATGGATAATAAACGATTATCGTGAACAATGAAATATAATAATAATAACTAATTTATTATTGCCTCTAGGGCATATTTCCAACAGTCTCCCACTTGCACTAGAGTCAATAATCTAGTTCACATCGCCATGTGATTAACACTCACAGGTCACATCGCCAGGTGACCAACATCCAAAGAGTTTACTAGAGTCACTAATCTAGTTCTCATCACTATGTGATTAATACTCAATGAGTTCTAGGTTTGATCATGTTATGCTTGTGAGAGAGGTTGTAGTCAACGGGTCTTGCCATATTCAGATCCCTATGTATTTTGCAAAACTTTATGTCATATCGTAGATGCTGCTACCACGTTCCACTTGGAGCTATTCCAAATTGTTGCTCCATTATACGTATCCGGTATCTCTACTCAGAGCTATCCGGATAGGTGTTAAGCTTGCATCGACGTAACTCTTTATGTCGAACTCTTTATCACCTCCATAACCGAGAAACATTTCCTTATTCCTCTAAGGATAATTTTGACCGCTATCTGGTGATCCAATCCTAGATCACCTTTGTACCCTCTTGCCAGACATGTGGCAAGGCACACATCTGGTGCGGTACTCGGCATGGCATACCGTATAGAGCCTATGACAAGAGCATAGGGGACGACCTTCGTCCTTCCTCTTTCTTCTGCCGTGGTCAAGCTTTGAGTCTTACTCAACTTCACACCTTACAACTCAGGTAATAACCCCTTCTTTGACTGATCTATGTTGAACTCCTTCAAAAACATGTCAAGGTGTGTGTTCTTTGAAAGTATCATTAGGCGTCTTGATCTATCTCTATAGATCTTGATGCCCAATATGTAAGCAGCTTTATCCAGGTCTTCCTTTGAAAAACACTCTTCAAACATCCGCTTATGCTTTCCAGAAATTCTACATTATTTCGGATCTACAATATGTCATCCACATATACTTATCAGAAATGTTGTAGTGCTCCCACTCACTTTCTTGTAAATACAAGTTTCTAGCAAACATTGTATAAACCTAAAAGCTTTGATCACTCTATCAAAGCATATATTCCGATTCCGAGATGTTTGCTCTAGTCCATAGAAGGATTGCTGGAGCCAGCATACCTTTTAGCATCCTTAGGATCGACAAAACCTTTATTGTATCACATACAACTTTTCTTATGAGAACTGGTAAGAAAACTTGTTTTGACATCCATCTGTAAGATTTCATAATCGAAAAATACAGCTAATGCTAACATGATTCCGACAGACTTAAGCATCGCTATGGGTGAGAAATTCTCATCGTGGTCAACTCCTTGAACTTGTGAAAAGACTCTTTCCCACAAGTCGAGCTTCATAGACGGTAACATTACTGCCCACGTCCATCTTCTTCTTAAAGATCCATTTATCTCAATGGCTCGCTGATCATCGGGCAAGTCCACCAAAGTCCATACTTTGTTCTGATACATGGATCCTATCTCGGATTTCATGGCTTCTAACCATTTGTCGGAATACGGGCCCACCATCGCTTCTCCATAGCTCATAGGTTCATTGTTGTCTAACAACATGATATCTAAGATAGGATTACCGTACCACTCAGGAGTAGTACATAACCTTGTCGACCTACGAGGTTCGATAGCAACTTGATCCGAAGCTTTATGATCACTATCATTAACTTCCTATTCAACAGATGTAGGCTCCACATAAAACATCTTTCTGTGTTGCATCACTAAAGGTTCGACAACCTCATCAAGTTCTATTTTCCTCCCACTCAATTCTTTCGAGAGAACCTCCTTCTTGAGAAAGGACCCGTTTTAGCGACAAACAATTTACCCTCGGATCTGAGATAGAAGGTATACCCAACTGTCACCTTTGGGTATTCTATGAAGATGTGTTTGTCCGCTTTTGGGTTCGATCTTCTCCGGCTGAAGCCTTAAGCATCGCAACCCAAACATTAAGAAACGACAACTTTGGTTTCTTGCCAAACCAATGTTCATACGACATCGTCTCAACGGACTTAGATGGTGTCCTATCTAAAGTGAATGTAGCTGTCTCTAACGCATAACCTCAAAATGAAAACGGTAGATTGATAAGAGACATCATAGATCGCACCATATCTCATAAGGTTCGATTACGACATCCGGACACACCATTACCCTGTGGTGTTCCAGGTGGCTTCAACTGTGAAACAATTCCACAGTGTCTTAAGTGTTTGCCAAACTCATAACTCAGAAATTCTCATTGATCAGATCGTAGGAATTTGATCTTCTTGTTATGATGATTCTTAACTTCACTCTGAAATCGCTTGAACTTTTCAGGCATTTTAGACTTGTGCTTCATTAAGTAAATATACCTATATCTACTCAAATCGTCAGTGAAGATGAGAAAATAGTGATATCCACCGCACGCTTCAATTCTCATTGGATCACACGCATCTGCATGTATGATTTCCAACAAGTCACTTGCCCGTTTCATTGTACCTAAAAACGGGGTCTTAGTCATCCTGCCCATGAGGCATGGCTCGCATGTGTCAAGCGATTCAAAATCAAGTGACTCCAAACATCCATCGACATGGAGTTTCTTCATGCATCTTACGCCAATATGACCTAAGCGGCAGTTCCACAAGAAAGTGGTATTATCATTATTAACTCTACATCTTTTGGCGTGAACATGTGTATTACCACGACCGAGATTCAATGAATCATTCACATAGGGTGCATGACCATGAAAGGTATAATTCATGTAAACAGAATAACCAGTATTTTCTAACTTAAATGAATAACCGTATTGCAATGAACATGATCTAATCATATACATGCTCAACGTAGACACCTGATAACATTTATCTAGGTTCAATGCTAATCCCGAAGGCAGATGGAGCGTGCGATGGTGATCTCATCAACTTTGGAAACACTTCCAACACACATCGTCACCTCGCCCTTAGCCAGTCTCCGTTTAATCTGTAGCTTTTGCTTCAAGTCACCAATAATAGCAACTGAACCGGTATCCAATACCCAGGTGCTACCAGGACTACTAGTGAGGTACACATTAATAACACGTATATACTTTGTTGAAGTTGACAGCCTTCTTATCTACCATGTATTTGGGGTAATTCCGCTACCAGTGACCGTTCCCCTTACAATAGAAGCATTTAGTCTCGGGTTTGGGTTCAACCTTGGGTTCCTTCACTGGAGCGGCAACTGGTTTGCCATCCATGAAGTTTCCCTTCTAGCCCTTGCCCTTCTTGAAACCAGTGGTCTTGTTAAACCATCAACACTTGATGCTCCTTCTTGATTACTACCTTTTACGGTCTTAAGCACCGTGAATAGCTCCGGGATCAACTCCATCCCTTGTATGTCATAGTTCATCACGAAGATCTAGTAGCTTAGTGATAGTGGCTAGAGAACTCTATCAATCACTATATTATCTGGAAGTTTAACTCCCACTTGATTTAAGTGATTGTAGCACCCAGACATTCTGAGCACATGCTCACTAGCTGAGCTATTCTCCTCCATCTTGTTGGCAAAAGAACTTGTCAGAGGTTTCACACCTCTCAACACGGGCATGAGCCTGAAATCCCAATTTCAGCTCTTGGAACATCTCATATGTTCTATGGCGTTCAAAACGTCATTGGAATCCCGATTCTAAGCCGTAAAGTATGGTGCACTAAACTATCAGGTAGTTATCAGAATGTGTCTGTTAGGTGTTCACAACATCCACAGACGACGTTGTAGGGGTTTGCACATCGAGTGGTGCATCAAAGACGTAAGCCTTCTGTGTAGCAGTGAGGACACTCCTCGGACTACGGACCTAGTCCGCATCATTGCTTACAATATCTTTCAACTTAATCTGTCTCTAGGAATGTATTGAAACAGGGAGCTACAACGTGAGCTATTTACCTACAACATATTTGCAAAGACAATTTAGACTATGTTCATGATAATTGAGTTCATCTAATCAAATTATTTAATGAACTCCCACTCAGATAGACATCCCTCTAGTTATCTAAGTGAAACATGATCCGAATCGACTAGGCCATGTCCGATCATCACGTGAGACGAACTAGTCATCAACGGTGAACATCTCATGTTGATCGTATCTTCTATATGACTCATGTTCGACCTTTCGGTCTTCCGTGTTCCGAGGCCATGTCTGTACATGCTAGGCTCGTCAAGTCAACCTAAGTGTTTCGCATGTGTTCCGAGGCCATGTCTGTACATGCTAGGCTCGTCAACACCTGTTGTATTCGAACGTTAGAATCTATCACACCCGATCGTCACGTGGTGCTTCGAAACGATGAACCTTCGCAATGGTGCACAGTTAGGGGGAACACTTTTCTTGAAATTTTAGTGAGGGATCATCTTATTTAAGCTACTGTCGTTCTAAGCGGATAAGATGTAAAACATGATAAACATCACATGCAATCAAATAGTGACATGATATGGCCAATATCATTTTGCTCCTTTTGATCTCCATCTTCGGGGCTCCATGATCATCGTTGTCACCGGCATGACACCATGATCTCCATCATCGTGTCTTCTTGAAGTTGTCGTCATCTATTGCTTCTACTACTATGGCTAACGCTTTAGCAATAAAGTAAAGTAATTACATGATGTTTATGTTGACACACAGGTCATAAATAAATTAAGACAACTCCTATGGCTCCTGCCGGTTGTCATACTCATCGACATGCAAGTCGTGATTCCTATTACAAGAACATGATCAATCTCATACATCACATATATCATTCATCACATCCTTTTGGCCATATCACATCACAAGGCATATGCTGCAAAAACAAGTTAGACGTCCTCTAATTGTTGTTGCAAGTTTTTACATGGCTGCTATATGTTTCTAGCAAGAACGTTTCTTACCTACGCCAAAACCACAACGTGATATGCCAATTTCTATTTACCCTTCATAAGGACCCTTTTCATCGAATCCGATCCGACTAAAGTGGGAGAGACAGACACCCGCTAGCCACCTTATGCAACTAGTGCATGTCAGTCGGTGGAACCAGTCTCACATAAGAGTACGTGTAAGGTCGGTCCGGGCCGCTTCATCCCACGATGCCGCCGAATCAAGATAAGACTAGTAACGGCAAGTAAATTGACAATATCGACGCCCACAACTTCTTTGTGTTCTACTCGTGCATAGAAACTACGCATAGACCCGGCTCATGATGCCACTGTTGGGGAACGTGGCAGAAATTTAAAATTTTCTATGCATCACCAAGATTAATCTATGGAGTAATCTAGCAAAGAGGGGAAGGAGAGTGCATCTACATACCCTTGTAGATCGCTAAGCGGAAGCGTTGCAAGAACGCGGATGAAGGAGTCGTACTCGTAGCGATTCAGATCGCGGTTGATTCCGATCTAAGCGCCGAACCACGGCGCCTCCGCGTTCAACACACGTGTAGCCCGGTGACTCTCCTATGCCTTGATCCAGCAAGGGGAGAAGGAGAGGTTGGGGAAGACTCCGTCCAGCAGCAGCATGACGGCATGGTGGTGAAGGAGGAGCGTGGCAATCCTGCAGGGCTTCGCCAAGCACCGCGGGAGAAGAGGAGGACTTGGGAGAGGGGGAGGGCTGCACCAGAACTTGGGTGCGGCTGCCCTCCCACCCCCCACATATATATAGGGGCAAGGGAGAGGGGGGGCGGCCCCCTTAGATCCAATCTGAGGAGGGGGCGGCGGCTAGGGGGGTTGCCTTGCCCCCCAAGGCAAGGGGGCGCCCCCCCCCCTTTAGGGTTCCCCCAAATCCTAGGCGCATGGGCCCTAGGGGGGGAGGCGCCCAGCCCACTAAGGGGCTGGTCCCTCTCCACACACAGCCCATAGGGCCCTCCAGGGCAGGTGGACCCTCCCGGTGGACCCCCGGAACCCCTCCAATGGTCCCGGTACAATACCGTTAACCCCCGGAATTATTCCGGTGACCGTATGATGACTTCCCATATATAAATCTTTACCTCCGGACCATTCCGAAACTACTCGTGGCATCCGGGATAATTTCGGGACTCCGAACAACATTCGGTGACCACGTACATACTTTCGCTATAACCCTAGCGTCATGGAACCTTAAGTGAGTAGACCCTACGGGCTCGGGAGTCATGCAGACATGGCCGAGACAACTCTCCGGTCAATAACCAACAGCGGGATCTGGATACCCATGTTGGCTCCCACATGCTCCACGATGATCTCATCGGATGAACCACGATGTCAAGTATTCAATCAATCCCGTATACAATTCTCTTTGTCTATCGGTACGATACTTGCCCGAGATTCAATCGTTGGTATCCCGATACCTTGTTCAATCTCATTACCGGCAAGTCTCTTTACTCATTCCGTAACACATCATCCCGTGATCAACTCCTTGATCACATTGTGCACATTATGATGATGTCCTACCGAGTGGGCCCAGAGATACCTCTCCGTTACACGGAGTGACAAATCTCAGTCTCGATTCGTGCCAACCCAACAGATACTTTCGGAGATACCTGTAGTGAACCTTTATAGCCACCCAGTTACGTTGTGACATTTGGTACACCCAAAGCATTCCTACGGTATCCGGGAGTTGCACAATCTCATGGTCTAAGGAAATGATACTTGACATTAGAAAAGCTTTAGCATACGAACTACACGATCTTTGTGCTAGGCTTAGGATTGGGTCTTGTCCATCACATCATTCTCCTAATGATGTGATCCCGTTATCAACGACATCCAATGTCCATGGTCAGGAAACCGTAACCATCTATTGATCAAAGAGCTAGTCAACTAGAGGCTTGCTACGGACATGGTGTTGTCTATGTATCCACACATGTATCTGAGTTTCCTATCAATACAATTCTAGCATGGATAATAAACGATTATCGTGAACAATGAAATATAATAATAATAACTAATTTATTATTGCCTCTAGGGAATATTTCCAATAGCCGCCGCCAAGCACTAAAACCTCTCGGGAGGGCTGATCTGGAGTCCGTTCGGGGCTCCAGAGAGGGGGATTCGTCACCATCATCATCATCAACCATCCTCCATCACCAATTTCATGATGGTCACCGCCGTGTGTGAGTAATTCCATCGTAGGCTTGCTGGACGGTGATGGGTTGGATGAGATTTATCATGTAATCGAGTTAGTTTTGTTAGGGTTTGATCCCTAGTATCCATTATGTTCTGAGATTGATGTTGCTATGACTTTGCTATGCTAAATGCTTGTCACTAGGGCCTGAGTGCCATGATTTCAGATCTGAACCTACTATGTTTTCATGAATATATGTGAGTTCTTGATCCTATCTTGCAAGTCTATAGTCACCTACTATGTGTTATGATCCGGCAACCCCGAAGTGACAATAATCGGGACCACTCCCGGTGATGACCATAGTTTGAGGAGTTCATGTATTCACTATGTGCTAATGCTTTGTTTCGGTTCTCTATTAAAAGGAGGCCTTAATATCCCTTAGTTTCCAATAGGACCCCGCTGCCACGGGAGGGTAGGACAAAAGATGTCATGCAAGTTCTTTTCCATAAGCACGTATGACTATATACGGAATACATGCCTACATTACATTGATGAATTGGAGGTAGTTCTGTGTCACCCTATGTTATGACTTTTACATGATGAACCGCATCCGGCATAATTATCCATCACTGATCCGGTGCCTACGAGTTTTCCATATACTGGTTTTCGCTTATTTACTTTCCTGCTGCTACTGTTACAATCACTACAAAATACGAAAAACACTACTTTTGCTGTCTTTACTTTTGTTGCTGCTACCACCACTATCATATTACTTTGCTACTAAACACTTTGCTGCAGATACTAAGTTTCCAGGTGTGGTTGAATTGAAAACTCAGCTGCTAATACTTGAGAATATTCTTTGGCTCCCCTTGTGTCGAATTAATAAATTTGGGCTGAATACTCTACCCTCGAAAGCTGTTGCGATCCCCTATACTTGTGGGTTATCAAGACTAATTTCTGGTGCCGTTGCCGGGGAGCATAGCTCTATTCTTTGAGTCACTTGGGATTTATATCTGCTGGACACTATGAAGAACTTGAGAGATCCAAAAACCAAGATCTATCCCTCAACTACGAGGGGAGGTAAGGAACTGACATCTAGCTCTGCACTTGATTCACCTTCTGTTATGAGTAGGCTAGCGACACCTACACATGCTTCTGCTATTCGTTCTGATATGTCGCATGTTATTGATGATGCCATTTCTGCTATGCATGATACTTATGATGAAACTACTTCTATGCCTGATACTAGTGTGCCCCTTAGTGAATTTCTTGATGAACAAATTGCTAGGGCTAGATAAAAAGAAATTATTGAATCTGAATACGATGATGATAGTGATGATGAAAATATGCCTGTTATTCCTGAGGGTTATCTTTTTGATATGGAATCTTCTGCCGCTATTTTAGCCTGCAAAGATAGATATGAGCTTAAGAGGTTATTAATTAAATGGAACAAAGAATCACTTAGAGATAAAATGAAACCCGACCTTGCTTTTGCTACTTCACCTATTTGTGTTCCTGATAAGGATTATGAATTCTCTATTGATCCTAATATAATTACTTTGGTTGAATCTGATCCGTTTTATGGCTATGAATCTGAAACTGTTGTGGCACATCTTACTAAGTTAAATGATATAGCTGCCCTGTTCACTAATGATGAGAGATCGCGTTACTTTTATATACTCAAAATATTCATGTTCTCATTAAAGGGTGATGCTAAGATATGGTTTAATTCTCTTGATCCTGGTTGTGTGCGTAGTCCCCAAGATATGATTTATTACTTCTCTGCTGAATATTTCCCTGCTCATAAGAAACAAGCTGCTTTGAGGGAAATATACAACTTCATGCAAATTAAAGAAGAGAGTCTCCCACAAGCTTGGGGAAGGCTTCTCAAGTTACTTAATGCTTTGCCTGATCATCCTCTTAAGAAACCTGAAATACTTTATATCTTTTATAATGGACTAACCGATGCTTCCTGAGATTACCTGGATAGTTGTGCTGGTTCTCTTTTCAGGGAAAGAACACCGGATGAAGCTGAAATTCTATTGAATAATATGTTGACAAATGAAAATAATTGGGCACCTCCTGAGCCAGCTCCTGCTCCAATTACTGAGCCTATTCTTAAACCAACTCCGAAGAAGAGAGGTGTTCTATTTCTCAGTCCCGAAGATATGCAAGAGGCAAAGAAATCTATGAAATAGAAAGGTATTAAAGATGAAGACGTTAAGAATTTACCTCCTATTGAAGAAATACATGGTCTTAATATACCGCCTGTTGAAGAAACATATGATCTCAATTCTTTATTTACTGAAGAACCTCCTGATCCCGATATCCCGACACAGGTAGTAAAGGTAAATTCTCTCTATAGATATGATAAAGCTGGAGTTCCTCCTACTAAAATTGCTAGTCAGTGCTTGGATGAGTTTGATAACTTTATGTTTAAGCAAGACGACTTCAATGCTTATTTTGGTAGACAATTAAAAGAAAATGCTTATATGATTAGATGCTTGGGTGATTATATGGCTAATATTAAAGGTGAACTTAAACTTGTTAGCAAACATGCTTCTATGGTTACCACTCAAGTAGAACAAGTACTTGAGGCTCAAAAAGAAGTGCTTGATGAAATGAATAGTAAGAAAAACGATTATGTTGTTAGAGTGGCTACTAGAACTGGTAGAATGACTCGGGAACCTTTGTATCCTGAAGACCACCCTAAGAGAATCGAGCAAGATTCTCCAAGAAATAATATTGATGTTCCTAGTTCTTCTAAAAAGAAGAAGAAGAAAAATGATAGAACTGTACAAACTTCTAGTGAACCTATTGCTGAACCACCTGATAATCCAAATGATATTTCTATGTCTGATGCTGAAACACAATATGGTAATGAACATGAACCTAATGAAAATATTAATAATGATGTTCATGATGATGCTCAACCTAGTAATGCTAATGATGTAGAAATTGAACCTACTGTTGATCTTGATAACCCATAATCAAAGAATCAACGTTATGATAAAAGAGACTTTGTTGCTAGGAAACATGGTAAAGAAAGGGAACCTTGGGTTCAGAAACCCATGCCTTTTCCTCCGAAACCATCCAAGAAAAAGGATGATGAGGATTTTGAGCGCTTTACTGAAATGATTAGGCCTATCTTTTTGCGTATGTGATTAACTGATGTGCTTAAAACAAATCCTTATGCTAAATATATGAAGGATATCATTACTAATAAAAGAAATATATTGGAAGCTGAGATTTCCACCATGCTTGCTAATTATACTTTTAAGGGTGGAATACCAAAGAAACTTGGAGACCCCGGAGTACCTACTATACCTTGCTCCATTAAAATAAATTATATTAAAACTGCTTTATGTGATCTTGGAGCCGGTGTTAGTGTTATGCCTATCTATTTATATCGTAGACTTGAATTGAATAAGCTGACACCTACTGAAATATCTTTGCAAATGGCTGATAAATCAACTGCTATACCTGTCGGTATTTGTGAGGATGTGCCTGTTGTGGTTGCAAACGTTACTATTTTAACAGACTTTGTTATACTTGATATTCCCGAGGATGATAGTATGTCTATTATTCTTGGAAGACCTTTTCTTAATACTGCAGGGGCTGTTATTGATTGCAACAAAGGCAATGTCACTTTTCATGTTAATGGTAATGAGCATATGGTACACTTTCCGAGGAAACAACCTCAAGTTCATAGTATCAACTCTATTGGAAAAATTCCATTGATTATATTTGGAGGTTTTGAATTTCCTCTTCCTACTGTCAAGAAGAAATATGATATTCTTATTATTGGGGATGTGCATATCCCCGTTGAGGTAACTTAGTGTTATTCGAAATTTCTCCGGTTTCATGATTATCAGAATGAGTTAGTTAACAAGACTTGATCAACCTTATTAGTGGATTCTTTTTGATGAGCATGAGATGGATGAAACTAGAAGCACAAACTTCTGTACCCTCTCTATACTTTCTGTTAATTAGTAGAAATAAAGTAAAAATATTATTTTCAGTCTGTTTCCTGACTTATCCGTGCAATATAAAAATATCCCGAAAATAAAAGTCCTCAGAATGCCATGCCAATTTAATATGATTTTTTGGGAATATTTGAGGATTTACTGTGCAAAAATTACCGCGGGAGGAGCTGCCACCTGGCCACGAGGGTGATGGGCGCCCCCCCTAGGGCGCCCCCCCTGCCTCGTGTGCCCACGGTGGCCCTCCTCCACTTATCCCAGCACCCATCTTCTTCCTCTATCTCACAAAAACCCGAAAAACCAACTCAAGCACGAGTTCCAGCCACTTTTGTTGTGATTTTCGATCTCCTTGCTCAAAGCACCTCTCGCAAAACTGCTTGGGGAGACTGTTCCCTGGTATGTGACTCCTCCATTGGTCCAATTAGTTTTTGTTCTAGTGCTTTATTCTTTGCAAATTTGTGCTGCATAGGTGACCATGTTCTTGAGCTTGCATGTCAAATTTATATGGTTCTAAGTAGTTCTAATGCTTGATATAGGCTCTAGGCACTTGTAGGAGTAGTTGCTATCAATTTTATTAAAGTTGGTTCATTTTTGTTTGAAGTTACTAAAAATTCAGATTATTTCAGAAAAATAATGAAGAGATTTTTGAGGGGCTCATCGAGTCGAAGCTCAAAGGATAAACAAAATGAAGAAGCTCAGAGGCCCAAATATAATTTGCCTCGTATCGCGGAGATCCGGCCGTGTGAATGGCCTTCTGATAATTTCTTGAGAGAGGCCGGGATTTATGAGGATTTCTATTCATTGATTAAGAATGCTGGCCTCACCGACTTCGTCCGCGACCAACATCCACAGTATCTCTTACTCACAAATACTTTTGTGCAAAACTTCTACTTTTTCCCTAAAGAGTCACCTCCTTCAGTAGAGTTTCATTTATATGATGTTGTGAAGAAAATGCCATTGTCTGAATTTTGCACAGTCTGCAACATACCTCCTGATGGTATCTTAGAGGAACCACCTCGTAAAGAGTTGGAACCATTTATTAACCTTATCTCTGTGGGAGAAACCAGGAAGGTTTCTGATGCAAGAATCACTAGCATACGTTTTCCTGTGTTACACTATTTTGCTTTATTTGCTAGTCGATGCTTGATTGGTCGTGGGAACTGTGGGAACGTGTTCCTGATATTATTATTCTGTTCCATGGTTTATACCGCGACAACACTGTCAGTATGGGCGGAATTATTGCTAGGAGGTTGAGTTTGAACCGTACTAAAGGCCCCATCTTTGGAGGCAATTATGCTTCTCGCCTTGCTGCACACTTTAACATAGCTATTAGACATTATGAGAGAGAAGAAAAATTGTTGTCTAATGCTTATCTAGACTATAATAGCATGATAGCCCATGATTTTCTTGTTAAGGACAGGAATGGAGAGCTCAAATATAAGTTATACTTTGATAAACATTATCCTGAAACTATTACGTTGCCTGCTCCTTCTTTGTTTAATTTTGTAGGACCCTACCTCGTTACGTGGGCTGCCGTCCAAGCTTACAAGAATCCTGCACCAGCCCCGGAACAGGAGCCACAAGATGAGCCTCCACGACAATCTGTTTATTCTTGGGATCTAGAGATGACTGTCAGCCAGTGGCAGTCAGAGTCTTCTTCTTCATCACAGTATGATCCCAACTATTCCTCCTCATCACAGTACGACCCCAACAACTATTATTATGGATATCCGCCAGGCCAGCCGTGGCCCTAGACCAACTTAGGCCAAAAGCCTAAGCTTGGGGAGTACGTATTTATCACCGACATTACACTTATGTTCACACACACTCATTGCTAAATGTCGGTGCTCATACTTTTTCACTGTAATATCCATGCTAGTTTATTTTCTTTTTCCTGCTTTCTTCTTGTGTGTTTGTTAAACCTTAAGAAAAACCAAAAAAATTAGTAGTGGTTTATTTTTCTGCTATAGTAGTAATAATTAAAAAGAAAACCCAAAAATATTTCCCATTCTTCTTTTGCTTGTTAGGAGCTTTCCCGTGTAAATAGTTTTATTTCTTTTCTTTTCTTTGGGGGTCAGTAGGAGAAGACCATAATTAAATTGTTGAAGTGGCTCTTATATGCATTATTGTTGATTTAACCCAGAGCCCATATTGCCTTGTCTTCTCCTGTTTATTGAATGCTCGCAGATTCCAGCTTAGTCCAATGCACGTACACTCTTATTATTATTCACACCGTTCGGTCGTGCAAGTGAAAGGCAATTATGATGATATATGATGGACTGACTGAGATGAGAAAAGCTGGTATGAACTCGAATTCTTTTGTTTTTGTAAATATGATGAGTCCCTCATTCTTGATTCAGCTTATTATGAATAAACATGTTTGCAATGACAATTAGAGATCATAGTTGCTTGTGCCATGCTTGATTAGCTATGAGTTATAATGGTTTACCTTGTGTGCCAACATGCTATTGAGATGATTATGATGTGGTATGATGGGGTGGTATCCTCCTTTGAATGATCTAAGTGACTTGACTTGGCACATGTTCACGCATGTAGTTGAAACAAAATCAACATAGCCTTCACGATATTTATGTTCATGGTAGATTATATCCTACTCATGCTTGCATCCAATGTTTATTAATTTTAATGCATGTACATGGCTGTTGTCGCTCTCTAGTTGGTCGCTTCCCAGTCTTTTGCTAGCCTTCACTTGTACTAAGCGGGAATACTGCTTGTGCATCCAATCCCTTAAACCCCAAAGTTATTCCAGATGAGTCCACCATACCTTCCTATATGCGGTATCTACCTGCCGTTCCAAGTAAATTTGTATGTGCCAAACTCTAAACCTTCAAATAATCATTCTGTTTTGTATGCTCGAATAGCTCATGTATCAACCAAGGCTGTCCTTATCTTCCGTGTTAGGCGGGTTATTCTCAAGAGGAGTGGACTCCGCTCCTCACTCACGAGAAAATGGCTGGTCACCGGGATGCCCAGTCCCATGCTTTATGCAAACTAAATCAAAATTAATTGCAAACAAAACTCCCCCTAGGACCTGATGTATGTTGGAGGCACTCGTTGTTTTGAGCAAGCCATGGATTGATGCTTGTTGGTGGAGGGGGAGTATAAACTTTACCATTCAGTTTGGGAACCGCCTATAATGTGTTTAGCATGGAAGATATCGCCATCTCTTAGTTGTTACGTTGACAATGAAAGTATACCGCTCAAAATACAATTTATCTCTATTTCAAAACCGAGCTCCGACACCTCTACAAATCCCTGCTTCCCTCTGCGAAGGGCCTATCCATTTACTTTTATGTTGAGTCATCACCCTCTTATTAAAAAGCACTAGCTGGAGAGCATAGCTGTCATTTGCATTCATCACTGTTAATTTATGTTGGGTATGACTATGACTGGATCTCTTTTACCATGAATTATGTCTAGTCAGTCCTTGATCTTTAAAGGTCCTCTGCATTTATGTTTTGCGGTCTCGGAAAGGGCTAGCGAGATACCATCTTGTTATATCATATTATGATTGTTTTGAGAAAGTGTTGTCATCCGAGATTTATTATTATGACTTGATAGTTGATTATGCTATTGATATGAGTAATTATGAGACCTGGGAATTATTGCAAATGTGGTTAGTTATGATCTATGCTGAAAACTTGAATGCTGGCTTGACATAGTTACAACAACAAGAGCAAACAGAGTTTGTAAAAGTTTTTCTTTCTTTCTTTCTTTCAGTTTGTCAACTGAATTGCTTGAGGACAAGCAAGGATTTAAGCTTGGGGGAGTTGATACGTCTCCGTCCTATCTACTTTTCCAAACACTTTTGCCCTTGTTTTGGACTTTAACTTGTATGATTTGAATGGAACTAACCCGGACTGACGCTGTTTTCAGCAGAATTGCCATGGTATTGTTTTATGTGTAGAAAACAAATATTCTCGGAATGACCTGAAACTCCACGGAACATCTTAGAAAAAACAATAAAAATCCTTGCCAAAGATGAAGACCAGGGGGCCCACACCCTTCTCACGAGGGTGGGGGGCGCCCCCCACCTAGGGCGCGCCCCTACCTCGTGGGCCCCCTGGATGCCCTCCGACACCAACTCCAACTATATATATTTGCTTTCGGAGAGAAAAAATCGGAGAGAAGAAATCATCGCCTTTTACGATACGAAGCCGCCGCCAAGCCCTAAAACCTCTCGGGAGGGCTGATCTGGAGTCCGTTCGGGGCTCCGAAGAGGGGGATTTGTCGCCGTCATCATCATCAACCATCCTCCATCACCAATTTCATGATGCTCACTGCCGTGCGTGAGTAATTCCATCGTAGGCTTGCTTGACGGTGATGGGTTGGATGAGATTTATCATGTAATCGAGTTAGTTTTGTTAGGATTTGATCCCTAGTATCCATTATGTTCTGAGATTGATGTTGCTATGACTTTGCTATGCTTAATGCTTGTCACTAGGGCCCGAGTGCCATGATTTCAGATCTGAACCTATTATGTTTTCATGAATATATGTGAGTTCTTGATCCTATCTTGCAAGTCTATAGTCACCTACTATGTGTTATGATCCGGCAACCCCGAAGTGACAATAATCGGGACCACTCCCGGTGATGACCATAGTTTGAGGAGTTCATGTATTCACTATGTGCTAATGCTTTGTTCCGGTTCTCTATTAAAAGGAGGCCTTAATATCCCTTAGTTTCCAATAGGACCCCGCTGCCACGGGAGGGTAGGACAAAAGATGTCATGCAAGTTCTTTTCCATAAGCACGTATGACTATATACGGAATACATGCCTACATTACATTGATGAATTGGAGGTAGTTCTGTGTCACCCTATGTTATGACTGTTACATGATGAACCGCATCCGGCATAATTATCCATCACTGATCCGGTGCCTACGAGTTTTCCATATACTGGTTTTCGCTTATTTACTTTCCCACTGCTACTGTTACAATCACTACAAAATACCAAAAACATTACTTTTGTTGTCTTTACTTTTGTTGCTGCTACCACCACTATCATATTACTTTGCTACTAAACACTTTGCTGCAGATACTAAGTTCCAGGTTGGTTGAATTGACAACTCAGCTGCTAATACTTGAGAATATTCTTTGGCTCCCCTTATGTCGAATCAGTAAATTTGGGTTGAATACTCTACCCTCGAAAGCTGTTGCGATCCCCTATACTTGTGGGTTATCAATACCATTTTCCGATAAAATTCTCAAGATATCATTAGTTTTTACACATGGGATTACTCCTGCATGGGTCAATCACAACAGGTGTTTTGTAAAAAAATGCATCTTGATGTTCCGTGCAATGCACGGGCATCTTGCTAATTTTTTTTGCATATAATTCCAAACACCATGTAGACACGGTCTTTGATCATTTTACAACTATGTTATATCATTGTTAGTGGTCAGCCGGTGCAAGTTATATCCCCGAGTGTTTTAACCTTTTTTAGTAATGATATCTGGCGATTGTTCGCCATGAGCTCAATCCTGACGAATCCCATGTAACCGTCAGATTTCCATCCGACGGTGGCCAGTTTTTAAGCCATAGTATTTGACAAAACCACCACCCTTACACACGTACTATAACTGCATCGCGGGCGTTTGCAACTACCATGTCTCCCAGCGAACGTTTGCTGGGGATTGGAGTTGGCACTGATGGTGGTTCATAGTCATTCCACGCTCGGGCATTGAACTTTCTAACTATTTTTAGATTAGAATATACTACTCCTCTAGTCCTACTCCACTACTACTCTACTCAAGCAAGTTAGGGCATAGTAGTAGGTACCGTAGGGAGTACCAGTATTGTGATCACTCAAGCAAGTTGTCTGGCATCGGTATGACCCTACGCTGCTGGTATGTGTCTCATAAGTCAAGCGGCGTGCTGTAGTCATCATCACTTGTCCACTTCCCGCGGCACATATTCGCTTCTCCATCTTTGTCCGCACATAATCTCGTCCAATCTTCCATCCCCGCTAAGGCGCCCCCCCCCCCTCGTCCGAAACCCAAGCAGTAACAATGACAGAACCGAGCAACATCCGCCAAAAGTGTGGCTGGAATTCGCTCCCCATAGAGGTAATCAAGCTCATTGTTTCGCGTGTGGACAATCTCAGTACCATGTCGCTCGCCGCGTGCTCGTCGAGGCTGTACCGTTTACTCAAAGCCCTCAGGTCGGAGCTTTTTAAGCCAGCTCCTTGCTTGCTGATGCCGCCTGATCTTCAGAAACGGCGTGTCACGCAGCATAACAGTCGTAGGGTGGCGAGCATCAACCCCCTTGACTGCGATCCGATCCCCGTCACCCTCAACTACATTAACGGTATGTACTGGGTCGGCATGAACACATCTTGGATGGTGCTCGTCGACGATCGCGGTAGCTGGATGCTCGTGGAGGTCTACACCCAGCGATTGATCCCCCTTCGTTCGATTAACACTGCACTGCATTGGCACTGTGGCCCAGAATACTCAGAATCTTACAGTAGCCAAGATGATACCAAGTTTGATTTGCTCAAGGTTGTAATCTGCCAAGTGCCCACAAGATCTGCAAATTATAAAGACTTCGGGCTAATTGCGTTCTTCAACTGCGGTCTCGCCTATCTGACAGGTCACCGTGGTAAGTGGATAAATCTGCACGTCCATCCCAGGATCATACATCCTCCATGGTTCTCTGATGCCATTGAACACAAGGGCTTCATTTACACTGTCGACTCCTTCTATGGCTGGACGTATTGCTGGCCTACTCCAGTCATCGCTACAAACGGCTGTTACAGCAGTATGTTACTTTCCTATGATATCACAATGGCTTGCTTATATTACTGTCAACATTTACTGAAAAATATTCATGCTCATAACATGATGTTCTTAAGATTGACTACATTAAGAGCCCTTTTGTATTTGACTCCAACTTGATATGATGTTGTAGGACGCCTGGTGTCCCTAACCTTCCTAATCCCAGAACCTTTCAAAGAAAAGCGGCATGGCAATTGCAGGTGGTTCCTGGATCGATCAAATGACGGTGAAAGATTGATGATCGTTCACACGCACCGGACGTGTTGTTTCGCAGAATACAATCACAGTCACTGCAAGGTCTTTGAGCGGGATCCCAGCTTCTTTGGGCCTTCAGGAATTTTTGACTGGAGGCTGGTAAGTAGCCTTGGTACACGCTCTATGTTTCTCGGACTAAATTATCCGATTAACCAGGAGATAACCGATGGCAAGGATCATGATGGCAGCGCAGTTTCGTTCATCAGGCAAAACTGTGTGTACACAGTGTACCATGCTTCTATGCATGCACCATACCCTGATATGTGCCGCCAAGCTCTATAGCCCAAAGTAGGAGAGATGGTCACAAGTATCAGACTTCGAGCTACTGGCTGGAGTTTCCCCCGTTAGGCACCCATCTGGTTCAAGCCGTCAGCCAATCTCCACAGCTTAATAAATAGTAACGTTTAACTGAGCCAGTTAGTTAGATGCATACACTTGGTGTAGTAGGATCTTTATTTAGTTTAATGCATACACTTGTTCTTTTTTGGTAGCCCTTTTGTAATGATGGCTGATGTTTGGTTTGGAAGAGAGAGCTGCATCTTTACTCTTCTGGCCTGCTTATTGCTTCTGTTGCACCCCCAGCCTTGGTTGCTGCTGCTGTTTACTATGTACAATCAGTAGTATATTTCGTCTGTTGGTTGAATAAATGTGTTGTTAGAATGACAAACACAATATTTTGGAAGTCGTTGCATAGTCCGATCCTTTAGTGCCCCATACCGTACGTAGCGCATACTATTTTTGGTACGGAACACGTTTTCCACTTGTTGATAACATGCAGCCCACTGATGAAGGCCCAATAGAGGAGCCCATAATTATCTGGAAGGGAGGCTCTCACATGAATCCGGCCCAGGTACATGCTCATGGTCCCCTAAACATAAATAAGTAAATAAATAAAGCTAAATGCTCATGCACCAGTTCTTTAAATTCTCGATTTAACAGGAGGACATTATTTCCTATTATAGTGTCGTTACATTCAGTCGATATTATTCTTAGGCAAAGATAGCGACCAATCTTCTTTCTCCCACCATTTTCTTCCTACAACCAGCAGACCCATGAAAATCGTAGTCAACGTCATAAATACTTCCGGTCCATTTTTATTTTTTAATAAGAATGTCCAACCCAGCCCAGCACATTGGCGACAGCACTTTATCCTCCGCCTTGGTGCGCTCGCCGCGGCGCCGCTGTCCGGCCCTGTCAACATAGTGAATCGGGAGAGGACTGTAGTTGTGAGTATGCAGTGTGGACCCACCAGGTCCACTCCCGAACACAAGCAAGCTCCTCTTTTACTACTCATATGCACCCCTCGTTTTTTTACTCTAATCCACCCTGCCGATATCTGGGACCCACATCATTTTCAATGTATAGTCAATTAACGACATAATTGCACAACTTTTTTTGAGTAGTAATTCGGAGGAGCAGTCTATAAACTGTGTTGTGCGGTCTCTGTTGCCCGTCTAACAACATGACCAGCCCAGCAGTTTTTTCTTTGGGAAAATAGGTAGCCCGGTATTTCTTTTTGAAGAATACCCAAGCTAGGCCTATTTGTTTTCTCCGACTTACCGGGCTGCAAATCTTTCAAGACGAGGAGGGATGCATTCCGGCCTGGCCAAAGAGTATGTTCAGTGTCTATTAAAAGTAATATCAAAGGGGTTGAAAATTCCAAAAAATATAGCAAATGGGAAATTAGTTTCTTTTTTTGTTTTTGTTCTTCACTGATATTTTATATTTCATTGGATTTAACATGACATAGTACTAATTATTTTTAAATTTGTTTTAGTATGGCTACTAATTTTTGGATTAAGAATATTTTGTTCCCCAGCAAAAATTTGTGAATATTGAAAATTTCGCACATATTTAGTTCAATTTTAAAACCCTGGTACTGACCAGAAAATGGGCAGCAATTCTAAAAATGAAAAATGGGCTGCAATAAATTCCATATGAATTAGAAAATGAGTAAAAATTATAAAAATAATAGCAAATGGGTTGTACACGTCACATATTTCGAGGCTGACTTGTTTACGCAAGGCTTTGTTAGTCAACACACGGTTCTAGCAGTAGTGACTGTTGGATGTCCATCCAACGGCTGACATGCTTCTTCAATCTCTGATCTTCCTGCTCCAGCCGCCTAAACTAGCGCCAGCGGGACAGCCTGCTCCCACCTCTTGTGGCCCACTGTGATGCCACGCAGGCTTCACCGGCCCACTCTACTCCCTCCGCTGGCCTGGCTGCACGCAATCAACTGCCTCCTTATTACGCGAAAAAATGATTCCTCCCACTGACATCTGGGGCGCACCGGTTGGGAGGCTGACCTGTGGGCCTACTAAGTTGACGCATACGCAGGACTTGTCAACTTAGTCAACAAATGATTCTAGCAGTAGTGACCGTTGGATTTGAATCGAACGGTCCTGCTTCTTCTTCAATCGTTGCTCTTCTTGCACCAGCTGCCCAAACCAGCGCCGGCGAGACCGCCTGCTCCTTCCTCCCATGGCCGGCTATGCTTCCGCGGAAGCCTCACCGCCCCCTACTACTCCCACCGCTGGCCAGGCCCTCCAGCGATGGCAGCCTCACACCGCAGCCGAACCAGTGAACCCTCGTACTCCTCTACACGTGGGCATCCACTGCCGCATCTTCCCTGGCTCCGCGTCGTCCCCTTCCTAGGCCTCGCCGTCGTCCACCGCCCTGGTGCTCTCAGCGCAGTGTGGTCAACGTGGTCAAGGAACGACTTCCATCGGAAGAGTACTGTATGTGGAGAGGCTGACAGCTGGGTCCACGGCCACAACAAGGAAGTGCCTCCTTATTACCCGAAAAATAATGATTCCTCCACCTGACATCAGGGACCCACCGGACGGGCCACCGTATTTCACAAAAAAAACATTTCCCCCTGACTGCTGGGACCCACTAGCTACATCTTCACATGCAAGGAAGTGCGTCCATATTACGGGCAAAAAAATGATTCACCCCCTGGCTGCTGGGACCCACTAGCTACATCCTCGCACGCAAGGAAGTGCCTGACAGTCGGGACCCACCTGGTCGAAGCGTACGTAGCGTTTTCATTCTGGTCGCGAACGTGTACGTACATACTGGTCGATCGGTCTGTCTGCAGGCTGCAGCGATGAACCATGGCCGTGCAAGGAAGGGCACGTGTCATAGTAGAGGCGCGCACGTGTCATAGTAGAGGCGCGCACGTAGCATGTACACGTACATACAATAGCCAGGGTGCAAGAAAGTAAATACGGCCATGTACGTACATATGGGCGGGGTATCGAATGCCTACTCTCGCATACATGCGGCCAGGGCTCATGTACATGGCTAGGTCGGAACGGAGAAACTGTGTCGTCGTCGTGTTCATGGGGAGCCAACCGGCTGGCTCGGAATGGAATGTGTCATTGTGTTCATCGGGAGCCAACCGGCTTGGACAGAACAGCCGATGGAAATGAAGCCTGGCGTACCGTAGAACGGAGGAAACGGCCTTGTGTTCGACCCGCCATGGTTGAAACGGGATCTTGTTCATCGGGAGGGGTCTGGCGTACCGCAAAATGGAGGAAACAGACTTCTGTTGGACCTCCTACAGTCGAAACGGGGTCCTGTTGACCGGGAGGGGTGTGGCGTACCGCAAAACGGAGTAAACGGACTTGTGTTGGAGCGCTACGGTCGAAACGGGTGTCCTGTTCATCGGGAGGGGTGTGGCGTACCGCAAAACAGGACTCCATGGGATACTGTTCATCTCCACCGTCGACCTCCTCTAGCCTCCACGGGCTACTGTTCATCCACCATCGACCTCCTCCAGCCTCCACCTGCGACTGTTCATCCATGGGCTCTTGTTCATCCAGCCTCCACCACGTGCTCCTCCACCGGCTACTGTTCAACCAGCCCTCTCCACGGGGGTCATGTTCAACCACCCCTCCACGGGCTACTGTTCATCCAGCCATCCACCGGCTACTGTTCAACCAGCCCTCCACCGGCTACTATTTAACCAGCCCTCCACGGGGTCCTGTTCATCCAGCCCTCCACGGGGTCCTGTTCATCCACCCCAACTGGCTTGATCGATCGAGGTACTGTTCATCCAGTGGCAACGGCCTCTACTACCACGGGTTCCTATTCATACAACCCCCACCGGGAACTGTTCATCCAGACCCCCCAACAACACTCACTATTCATCCAGAGGCAGCATCGATCGGCTTCAGTTAGCAGCAGTGGCGAAGGAATCGCTCGATCAGGTTCAGTTAACAACCATCGATCGATCGCTCGGGTTCAGTAACACGTAGCCTATAGTGCAATCGCTCGGGTTCACTTAGAGCCCAACGCATCGCTCGGGTTCAGTTAGAGCGCAACGCCTCGCGCACACACGCGTACGTACGAGAGAAACACACATCGCTCGGCCCCGACCAGCCACCGTAACCGGGAACTCCCCGATATTTTCCTCGTCCTCGTTTCTACCATGGTTTTTTCCGTCATGGACGGCCCAAAGAATGTCATGCAGCTGCGTCTCCGGCCCGCCCAGGACGAAAAGCCCATTTTCTGTCATGATTTTTTGTCATAGAAGTAGGATCCCACCACATCTATGATGATACCGGGTTTTGTCACAATTATTGTCATAGAAGTGTGATAAGTATGATAGAAATTTTTTCCGTTCGGCCCAAAATGTCACAGATGTGTCTTTTTTTGTAGTGAGGCCGGCCGATCCCCATTTATTACAGCAGCCATTTAACCCTTGTGTCTCTTCAACCTTTTGACTGCGCCCTAGTGATGTCTACTACACAACCTTCTTGTAGACGTTGTTGGGCCTCCAAGTGCAGAGGTTTGTAGGACAGTAGCAAATTTCCCTCAAGTGGATGACCTAAGGTTTATCAATCCATGGGAGGCATAGGATGAAGATGGTCTCTCTCAAACAACCCTGCAACCAAATAACAAAGAGTCTCTTGTGTCCCCAGCACACCCAATACAATGGTAAATTGTATAGGTGCACTAGTTCGGCGAAGAGATGGTGATACAAGTGCAATATGGATGATAGATATGGGTATTTGTAATCTGAAAATATAAAAACAGCAAGGTAACTAATGATAAAAGTGAGCGTAAACGGTATTGTAATGTGTTGAAACAAGGCCTAGGGTTCATACTTTCACTAGTGCAAGTTCTCTCAACAATAATAACATAATTGGATCATATAACTATCCCTCAACATGCAACAAAGAGTCACTCCAAAGTCACTAATAGCGGAGAACGAACGAAGAGATTATGGTAGGGTACGAAACCACCTCAAAGTTATTCTTTTGGATCAATCTATCATAGAGTTCATACTAGAAGAACACCTTAAGGCACAAATCAACCAAAACCCTAATGTCACCTAGATACTCCAATGTCACCTCAAGTATCCATGGGTATGATTGTACGATATGCATAACACAATCTCAGATTCATCTATTCAACCAACACAAAGTACTTCAAAGAGTGCCCCAAAGTTTCTACCGGAGAGTCAAGACGAAAACGTGTGCCAACCCCTATGCATAGGTTCATGGGCGGAACCCGCAAGTTGATCACCAAAACATACATCAAGTGGATCACGTGATATCCCATTGTCACCACAGATAAGCACGGCAAGACATACATCAAGTGTTCTCAAATCCATAAAGAGTCAATCCGATAAGATAACTTCAAAGGGAAAACTCAATTCATTACAAGAGAGTAGAGGGGGGAGAAACATCATAAGATCCAACTATAATAGCAAAGCTCGCAATACATCAAGATTGTGCCACCTCAAGAACACGAGAGAGAGAGAGAGAGAGAGAGAGAGATCAAACACATAGCTACTGGTACATACCCTCAGCCCTGAGGGAGAACTACTCCCTCCTCGTCATGGAGAGCACCGGGATGATGAAGATGGCCACCGGAGAGGGATTCCCCCCTCCGATAGTGTGCCAGAAAGGGTCTAGATTGGTTTTCGGTGGCTACGGAGGCTTCTGGCGGCGGAACTCCCGATCTATTCTGCTCCCCGAAGTTTTTAGGGTATATGGGTATATGTGGGAGGAAGAAGTACATTGGTGGACCTCCGGGCTGTCCATGAGGGAGGGGGCGCGCCCAGGGGGGTGGGCGCGCCCCCGACCCTCGTGGGCAGCCCGGGACTCTCCTGGTCCATCTACGATACTCTGTGGGCTTCTTATGGTCCAAAAATAAGTTCCGTGAAGTTTCAGGTCAATTGGACTCCGTTTGATTTTCCTTTTCTGCGATACTCTAAAACAAGGAAAAAACAGAAACTCGCACTGGGCTCTGGGTTAATAGGTTAGTCCCAAAAAATAATATAAAAGTGTATAATAAAGCCCATAAACATCCAAAACAGATAATATAATAGCATGAATACTTCATAAATTATAGATACGTTGGAGACGTATCAGCATCCCCAAGCTTAATTCTTGCTCATCCCTGAGTATGTAAATGATAAAAGAAATAATTTATGAAGTGTGAATGCTAGCAGGTGCACAAGTTTGATCAATGATAATTTCAATCACCTTTTCTAGCATCATTATATGTCATAACAATAGCTCATCTCATAAAGCTTCTCATGATCAAGTAACAAACTATTCACATGTTAAAGTATAGATCATAAACTTTCTTGAAAACTAACAAACCATGTTATCAGTCATCAAACAATTACAATTCATCTTGTTTTTAGGAAGAGTCGATGTCAGAGCTTTGATTTAGCAAACCCACATACTCAACTATCATGTAGTCTTTCACAAATGCTAACACTCACGCGATATTTATGGGTTCAAAGTTTTAATCAGACACAGAGAAAGATAGGAGCTTATAGATTCGCCTCCCAACCTTTTACCTCAAGGGTAATGTCAACAATAATAGTTCATGATGCCTTACATCCAATTGGATATATATATATATATATATATATATATATATATATATATATATATCAGAATCTTTCCAACACAATGTGCTTGCCAAAGGATAAAATGTAAAAAGGAAAGGTGAAGATCACCATGACTCTTGCATAAGGGTAGAAGATAAAAGTAAAGATAGGCCCTTCGCAGAGGGAAGCAGAGGTTGCCGTGCGCTTTTATAGTTGGATGCATAAAATCTTAATGCAAAAGAACGGTCACTTTATTATCCCCTGTGATAGGGACCTTTATTATGCAGTCCGTCGCTTTTATTGCTTCCATATCACAAGATCATATAAAGCTTATTTTCTCCACACTAAAAGATCATACATATTTAGAGAGCAATTTTTATCGCATGCACCGATGACAACTTACTTGAAGGATCTTACTGAATCCATAGGTAGGTATGGTGGACTCTCATGGAAATACTGGTTTAAGGGATGTTAGGAAGCACAAGTAATATCTCTACTTGGTGCAAAGAATTTGGCTAGCATGAGGGGGAAAGGCAAGCTCAACATGTTGGGTGATCCATGACAATATACTTTATTTCAGATATAAGAAAACATAACCCATTACGTTGTCTTCCTTGTCCAACATCAACCTTTTAGCATGTCATATTTTAATGAGTGCTCACAACAACAAAAGATGTCCAAGATAGTATATTTATATGTGAAATCTCTCTTCCTTCAATATTCTTTCATGAATTGTTCAAGTGACCAATACAATGTTTGCTAACCTTCAATAAATTTACCACCTCTACTTCTTATATGTGAAGTCATCACTCCCCATGGGATAAGCATATGAAACATATATAATTTCAGATTTATGATATTCGCTCATTCAACTATTTACTCATAGGATATAAGTGAAGCACACGAGTAAATGACAAACTACTCCAAAAAGATATAAGTGAAGATCAATGAGTAGTTAAATAATTATGCAGCTATGCGAAGACTCTCTCTCTCATTTAATGATTTCAGATCTTGATATTTTATTCAAACAGCAAGCAAAGCAAAATAAAATGGCATTCTAAGAATGGCAAACATCATGTGAAGAAGCAAAAACTTAGGATCAACCGATACTAACCGATAGTTGTTGAAGAAGAAAGGTGGGATGCCAACCGGGGCATCCCCAAGCTTAGACGCTTGAGACTTCTTGAAATATTATCTTGGGATTCCTTGGGCATGCCCAAGCTTGATATTTTTTGTCTCCTTAATTCCTCTCATATCACGGTCTCCCTAAATCTCAAAAGCTTCATCCACACAAAACTCAACAAGGACTCGTGAGATAAGTTAGCATAAACCAATGCAAAAACCTTATCATACTCTACTGTAGCAAATCACTAAAATTAGTATTCAACATTTCATACTAAATGCCTTTGCATATTTAATAGTCCTATCCTCAAATAGAATCATTAAAGAAGCAAACATATGCAAACAATGCAAACATAACAGCAATCTGCCTAAACAGGACAGTCTGTAAAGAGTGCAGCAAGATCCATACTTGCCTACCTCCAAAAATTATGAAAGAAAATTCCCACTGTATTAAATTTATCAGATCTTATTATGCAAAAGGTTTCAACATTTTATCACATTCTGACTTTTCTAGGGAATTTTTACAACAGTGGTAAACTTTTTGTTTTCAAACAGCAACATGAAGACTTGTAAAATAGGCATAGTAAAGGCTATCAATGCCACTTTTATTGAAATAAAGTATGCAAAACATTGTTCTAAATAACATCAAGCAAATCCTAACAAAATAAATTGACGCTCCAAGCAAAACACATATCATGTGGTGAATAAAAATATAGCTCCAAGTAAAGTTACCGATGAACGAAGACGAAAGAGGGGATGCCTTCCGGGGCATCCCCAAGCTTAGGCTTTTGGTTGTCCTTGAATATTACCTTGGGGTGCCTTGGGCATCCCCAAGCTTAGGCTCTTGACACTCCTTATTCCATAGTCCATCGAATCTTTACCCAAAACCTGAAAACTTCACAACACAAAACTTAACAGAAAACTCGTAAGCTCCGTTAGTATAAGAAAGCAAATCACCATCATAAGGTACTGTAATGAACTCATTCTTAATTCATACTGGTGTAATATATACTGTATTCCAACTTCTGTATGGTTCATACCCTCCGATACTACTCATAGATTCATCAAAATAAGCAAACAGCACGATGAAAACAGAATCTGTCAAAAACAGAACAGTCTGTAGTAATCTGTAGGTTTCGACCACTTCTGAAACTCCTAAAATTCTCAGATAAATTGGTGGACCTGAGGAATTTATCTATTAATCATCTTCAAAAAGAATTAACTAAATATCACTTTCCAATAAAAAATGGCAGCAATTCTCGTGAGCGCTAAAGTTTCTGTTTTTTACAGCAAGATCGCAAACACTTTCCCCAAGTCTTCCCAAAGGTTCTACTTGGCACAACCACTAATTAAAGACAAAAAAACAAACATAACAGAGTCTAGATGAATTATTTATTACTAAACAGGAACAAAAATAAAATTGGGTTGCCTCCCAACAAGCGCTATCGTTTAACGCCCCTAGCTAGGCATGATGATTTCAATGATGCTCACATAAAAGATAAGAATTGAAACATAAAGAGAGCATCATGAAGAATATGACTAGCACATTTAAATCTAACCCTCTTACTATGCATAGGGATTTTGTGAGCAAACAACTTATGGGAACAACAATCAACTAGCATAGGAAAGCAAAACAAGCATAACTTTAAAACTTTTAACACATAGAGAGGAAACTTGATATTATTGCAATTCCTACAAGCATATGTTCCTCCCTCATAATAATTTTCAGTAGCATCATGAATGAACTCAACAATATAACAAGAATCTAAATAATTCTTTTCATGATCTACAAGCATAGAAAATTTACTACTCTCTACATAAGTAAAATTCTTCTCAATCGGAATAGTGGGAGTATCATAAGAGACTCGAATACTATAAATTGTTTCCACATTAAAAAAGTAATGTTCAGAAAAAGGGTAATCATAATCATGACAAGTTTTATAAATATAATCATCACTACTTTTTATATCATATGTATCATCACAATAATTATCATAAGTAGCAACTTTGTTCTCATCATAATCGATTGAAACCTCTTCCAAGATAGTGGAAACATTACTAAATAAAGTCATGACCTCTCCAAATCCACTTTCATAATTATCACAATAAGATTCAACATCCTCCAAAATAGCGGTATCATTACTTCCTAAAGTTGACACTCTTCCAAACCCACTTTCCTCAATATAATCATCATAAGTAGGAGGCATGCTATCATCATAATAAATTTGCATATCAAAACTTGGGAGACTACAAATATCATCTTCATTAAACATAGCTTCCCCAAGCTTGGTACTGACATTAATTGCAGCAAATATATTATCAAAAACATCATCTTCATCAAACATAGCATCCCCAAGCTTGGGCCTTTTCATATCATAAGCATAATCACTTTCATCATTAATAGTATGGATAGCACCAATAGTATAGCAATTATCATCATCACAATGAGTAATAGGAGCAACATCATTTGGGAGGGATACCTTTCTACCTTTGCTTCTCCGTCTTTTCTTTTTCTTTTTCACATCATGTGTGGGATCAACCCTCTTTTTGGAGCTCCTTATTAATGATATTGGTTGAATAGAAGACTCCTCCTCGTTACCTGATTCATCATAAAAATAATAGGAGGATATTGGGAAGTCTCTTCCCTTTCATTACTATTCTCTTCATCTTCTATTTGTTTTCTTTTCTTTATGTAATTGGCAATATAAGGATTTTCAATGCAATTCACCGCACAATACATATAAATTTCTTCTAGATGAATATTGAGGAATTTCTCGAGGTTATATTCTGGAATAAACTCAGTTTGACGTTTCAATTCTTTATAACCCAAAAGCAGACTAAGTTCATTATGATGTGCAAGGGAAATCAAGTCATCACAATTTTTGGACACGATTCGAAGATGAAACAATTTGCATTTGATATTTAAATGACCATGTTCATTGTAGAGATCACAAGTATGGCTAAGATATTTCAAATTTTCAGCAGTAACGTTTGGCCTTTCTTGCAACCATTTAGTTTCTAAATGCTTATGCCTCTTTCAATATCTATCTTCCCTATTTGGTGTGTACTTGCAAACCCAATGCACTCCACAAAAATTGACATGTTTATAGGAGACATTTTCATCATAACTCGTGCAATCATCATTAGTACTATGGATATTCAAGGAGTTCATACTAACAACATTGCAATCATGCTCATCATTCAAAGATTTAGTGCCAGACATTTTAATGCATTCTTCTTCTAACACTTTGGCACAATTTTCCTTCCCATCACACTCACGAAAGATATTAAAAAGATGAAGTGTATGAGGTAAACTCAATTCCATTTTTCTGTAGTTTTCTTTTATAGACTAAACTAGTGCTAAAATAAGAAACAAAAAAGATTCGATTGCAAGCTAAAGATATACCTTCAAGCAATCACCTCCCCGGCAACGGCGCCAGAAAAGAGCTTAGCTGACGGGGTGTTAGTGCTGCTTACCTATCCTCCTCGGCAACGGCGCCAGAAAAGAGCTTGATGTCTACTACACAACCTTCTTCTTGTAGACGTTGTTGGGCCTCCAAGTGCAGAGGTTTGTAGGACAGTAGCAAATTTCCCTCAAGTGGATGACCTAAGGTTTATCAATCCATGGGAGGCGTAGGATGAAGATGGTCTCTCTCAAACAACCCTGCAACCAAATAACAAAGAGTCTCTTGTGCCCCCAACACACCCAATACAATCGTAAATTGTATAGGTGCACTAGTTCGGCGAAGAGATGGTGATACAAGTGCAATATGGATGATAGATATGGGTATTCGTAATCTGAAAATATAAAAACAGCAAGGTAACTAATGATAAAAGTGAGCATAAACAGTATTTCAATGTGTTGAAACAAGGCCTAGGGTTCATACTTTCACTAGTGCAAGTTCTCTCAACAATAATAACATAATTGGATCATATAACTATCCCTCAACATGCAACAAAGAGTCACTCCAAAGTCACTAATAGCGGAGAACAAACGAAGAGATTATGGTAGGGTACGAAACCACCTTAAAGTTATTCTTTCGGATCAATCTATCATAGAGTTCGTACTAGAATAACACCTTAAGACACAAATCAACCAAAACCCTAATGTCACCTAGATACTCCAATGTCACCTCAAGTATCCGTGGGTATGATTATACGATATGCATCACACAATCTCAGATTCATCTATTCAACCAACACAAAGTACTTCAAAGAGTGCCCCAAAGTTTCTACCGGAGAGTCAAGACGAAAACGTGTGCCAACCCCTATGCATAGGTTCATGGGCGGAACCCGCAAGTTGATCACCAAAACATACATCAAGTGGATCACGTGATATCCCATTGTCACCACAGATAAGCACGGCAAGACATACATCAAGTGTTCTCAAATCCTTAAAGAGTCAATCCGATAAGATAACTTCAAAGGGAAAACTCAATTCATTACAAGAGAGTACAGGGGGAGAAATGATACGTCTCCACCGTATCTATAATTTTGGATTGCTCCATGCTATATTATCTACTGTTTTGGACATTATTGGGCTTTATTATCCACTTTTATATTATTTTTGGGACTAACCTATTAACCGGAGGCCCAGCCCAGAATTGTTGTTTTTTGCCTGTTTTAGGGTTTCGAAGAAAAGGAATATCAAACGGAGTCCAAACGGAATGAAACCTTCGGGAACATGATTTTTAGGAAGATTATGATCCGGGAGACTTGGACCCTATGTCAAGAAAGAAAAGAGGAGGCCACGAGGTAGGGGGGCGCGCCGGCCTACCCCAGGCGCGCCCTCCACCCTCGTGGGCCCCCTGTTTCTCCACCGACGTACTCCTTCCTCCTATATAACCTATGTACCCCCAAATGATCAGATACGGAGCCAAATACCTAATTCCACCGCCGCAACTTTCTGTATCCACGAGATCCCATCTTGGGGCCTGTTCCGGAGCTCCACCGGAGGGGGCATCGATCACGGAGGGCTTCTACATCAACATCATAGCCCCTTTGATGAAGTGTGAGTAGTTTACCTCAGACCTACGGGTCCATAGTTAGTAGCTAGATGGCTTCTTCTCTCTTTTTGGATCTCAATACAATGTTCTCCCCCTTTCTTGTGGAGAACTATTCGATGTAATCTTCTTTTTGCGGTGTGTTTGTTGAGACCAATGAATTGTGGGTTTATGGTCAAGTCTATCTATGAATAATATTTGAATCTTCTCTGAATTATTTTATGTATGATTGGTTATCTTTGCAATTCTCTTCGAATTATCAGTTTGGTTTGGCCTACTAGATTGATCTTTCTTGCAATGGGAGAAGTGCTTAGCTTTGGGTTCAATCTTGCGGTGTCCTTTCCCACTGACAGTAGGGGCAGCAAGGCACATATTGTATTGTTGCCATCGAGGATAACAAGATGGGGTTTTCTTCATATTGCATGAGTCTATCCCTCTACATCATGTCATCTTGCTTAATTTGTTACTCTGTTTTTAACTTAATACTCTAGATGCATGCAGATAGCGGTCGATGAGTGGAGTAATAGTAGTAGATGCAGGCAGGAGTCGGTCTACTTGTCTCGGACGTGATGCCTATATACATGATCATACCTAGATATTCTCATAACTATGCTCAATTCTGTCAATTGCTTAACAGTAATTTGTTCACCCACCGTAGAATACTTATGCTCTCGAGAGAAGCCACTAGTGAAACCTATGGCCCCTGGGTCTATCTTCATCATATTAATCTCCTACTACTTAGTTATTTCCTTTGCTATTTACTTTTCCTTTATTTTACTTTGCATCTTTATCATAAAAATACCAAAAATATTATCTTATCATATCTATCAGATCTCACTCTCGTAAGTGGCCTTATAGCGATTGACAACCCCTATTTGCGTTGGTTGCGAGGATTTATTTGTTTTGTGCAGGTACAAGGGACTCGCGCGTAGCCTCCTACTGGATTGATACCTTGGTTCTCAAAAACTGAGGGAAATATTTATGCTACTTTGCTGCATCATCCCTTCCTCTTCGGGGAAAACCAAAGCAGTGCTCAAGAGGTAGCAAGAAGGATTTCTGGCGCCGTTGCCGGGGAGGTCTACGCAAAAGTCAACATACCAAGTACCCATCACACACCCTTATCTCCCGCATTACATTATTTGCCATTTTCCTCTCCCCCACTTCACCCTTGACGTTTTATTTGCCCTCTCTCTCTCTCTCTATCCTCCCTCTCTTTCTCTATTTGCCTCTTTTTGCCCGCTTGCTTTTTGTTTGCTTGTGTGTTAGTTTGCTTGCTTGTCACAATGGCTCTACCAAAATTTGGTGACCTTCACCTTAAAAGGTTAGAAGAGATCGAAAGCAATGTCAGGAGTTTCATGGTCTTGCAATTTGAACATAATAGTTTCTTCAGAAATGAGCTTAAAGAACAGAAAAGTTTTATGAGTTTTATGAATAAAGAGCTTGATGATATGTCTAAAGAATTCGATGGTTTAAGATCCCAAATTGCTCATCTTGAGAAATTAGCTGCTGAAATTTCGGATAGGCAGGCTACCTTAGTTAATAAGATGGCCGCTAAACCGAATTGCTATGAAAATAAAGATGAAGATCTAAAAGTTATTGATGTGTCCCCTATTAAATCTATGTTTTGCAATATTAATCTTGATAATGATGGGACTGAATATGATCCACCTTTACCTAGAAGGCATTCCAAGAATTCGGAATTTGTTGATCTTGATGCTAAATTTGATAAAAGTGGGATTGAAGAAATTAAAACCCTAGATGTTGCTAAACCCACTATTATGGATTTCAAGGAATTTAATTATGAAAATTTCTCTTTGATTGATTGTATTTCCTTGTTGCAATCCGTGCTAAATTCTCCTCACGCTTATAGTCAAAATAAAGCGTTTACTAAACATATTGTTGATGCCTTGATGCAATCTTACGAAGAAAAACTTGAATTGGAAGTTGCTATCCCTAGAAAACTATTAAAATTAAAATTAAAGATCATGAATGCTATGCTTTATGTGATTTGGGTGCTAGTGTTTCCACGATTCCAAAAACTTTGTGTGACTAGTAACCATGCACGTGCACGCACGTGTCCCTCATCAAATATAAATGTGAATATGCTCAAAGTACCCAAAATTTAAAATCCATGTCCTAGTATAATTTTTTAAAAATGTTCATAAATGGGAATCTATATATAAGTATTCTAGAATGAGCTTTCTGAAATAAATTATAGTTGAACATAAGAATCTTAACATTCCTTTCAAAAACCAATAAATACATTCAGTAAACACCATGCTAGGTGTATGCCAAGTGCACTTCATAGAGTTTTACACTGAACAAATACTATGCCGAGTACATATCTACCTTTGCAGGGTGCTCAACATAGAATGTTTTTTCTGTAGTGTATTTTCCCAAAGAAAAATTTCAACATCACAAACTGCAGGCTCCTCATAGAGAAAGATCGTTTTGATATACTGAAGAGGCATTTAATATTAATGTGAAAATAAATGAGGTTACATCTATTGTTAACATGGTATATAGATACAATCCACCAAATACAAATAGGGCTATTCAAACAAGACTTCAAATCATAATCTGAAAATAAGGAGGTGCACTTAACTTTGGTGGCAAACAGAGCACATAACAAATCTGACGTGAATTATCATATGCATGTGTGCAAATGCACATACAAAGTAATGCACAAATTTTTTTCAATATTCAAGCTTGTACTATGTACAAATAACCAAGTCAAAAAGTATTGCTGTACGATCGAATATTGGAAATCAACTACATATGTTCAGATTTTCAGTGTAAAAACAGGGCAATGAAGCAGGAATACAATGACGCTGGATGTCTCCAAGCAGCTCAAAGAAAAATCCTGTCTGGCAATGACCTCACTATGTGTGTCGCTGCTGTTGATGGCGTCTTTGTCTTCTATGCACAACAGAAGCAACTTATATGGGGCATGAAGATGACAATAACTGTTGCACGGGCATGGTCCCAAGCTAAGCTATGCTCGCCTGTATTAGAATTTGGCGAAGAGCATTGTTGTATCATCACTTGTGTCTAAATTAGAATATATGATAACCGTGTTGCAAATAGAATATTCAATTTCGCTATTTCTATAAGTAAAATAAAAACCACAATCCATAAGTGTGTAATTCCATCTATCAATAGAAGGCCATATATTTTATTTAACTTTGAATGTAGATTGGCCTATTTCTTAGCAAAAGAGTCCATATCTGGAAAAAGAAATTTTGTATTGGAAAATGCATTTAGGAAATTTTTATTGGAAAATGCATTTAGGAAATTTCAAACCAGAATCACTACGTCTTAAGCTCAACTTAACTGGAAGAACCACTACGAAGTTTTCAATACAAAATAGTCAGATTGTTACGCAAAAAACATTGAGAGTAGCATTACTACATGTGGAAATCATCATAATAATTAGAAGAGCATACCCTGCCCAGATGGATAGGGGAGCCGATACATATAGACCAGTGTGCAACACATGTAATCAACAAATATAAGGTGAGATTCTACTCACCATATTTGGGACGCAAAATCAATTTCAACAGTACAATCTAATAGTAGAGGGTAAACATAGAAAAGTGTTTACCTCTTGTCTGATGTCTTTGTTGACGCCATTGACATTTCCAAAATCGTCCTGCAACCTTCCATTTATGTGATTGTTATAAATACACCTCAAATATGATGTGATCACAAACTGTAAAAAATAAAATGAGCAGATAAGCATCACATTCCAACCATAATCCATCAAACTTTAATAAGTAGTACCAAGGAGACATGTTGTCTACACAATCTTAGAATATACCTGCATAGATAAGCTATAAAAACTATGTTCTTAATTCAGTGAAAGCACAAAGGAAACATTACTGGATGGTGTAATAAAGAATAGCTAAATGATGCAACAATGGGAACATATTCAGATTTCAGAATACAATAAGTTTGAGGCTCGTATTAAAAAGGAACTTCAATGCCCTTCATTTGCTTTTGCTGGAGAATGTTTCAAGGGGTTTCTGAAGAACTTTATCATTTCTAACTAAATTGCAAGGTTAGTTTGGAAAGCCAAATATCAAATTAGCATTGAAAAGAATACATATAGATTACACGTTTGCACTTAGTTTATGTACATACCCAGCACCGGGGTGTACCTTCATGTGATTGAAGGCTGATGTAGAGAGCCAAGAGTTACGCAATAATACACATGTTGTGGAGCATCGATATCTCGTATACAAACTTCACACCTCAATATTTCTCTAAAATACAACCATAAAAAATATTAAGCCAAAGTGCCTTGTCAAATCTGAAATTTACAGCATGAAAATAGTACTAAGATAACAATAAAAAAATTAAGCCGAAGTGACTTATTAAATCTGCAATTTACGGCATGAAAAGATCACTAATATCACACTATTGTTTCAGAGTGGCACACTATCATTTTCCTCTACTAACGTACACAAATACAGAAATTCAAAAGGAGATACACCTTTCACTTTACCACTCCCCGCCTTCCCCTTTGCCATTGCTGGCACCATATTCTTCATGTTCATCTTCTAGGTAGCCCACTCACAACAGCAGCAAGCCACCGGCCATGTTGCTACACTGCCATGTGCCCTTGCCTACAGTCTGCTGCCTGCAGATGTGCCTCATATCTGCCCCGGCAAAACAATCATCTGTCTGCTCTAGGCCTCCCCCTACACGGCTACACACCACTATGCTAGCAGCTTGTGTTTCTACGAAATTCAGAAGGTTCCAACATAACTGTAATGCTATGCTAAATTTTACTCCATGCGGACCAGGGCAAATATGCATTGTTATATATATTTAACATTGCCCAGGATAGTTCTTGACCCTCGCCAGAACAATTCACTTAATATAAGATAGCTTAATTAAAATACATTAACAAGAAAATAATGTGGTAGGTTGAACTTCTTTGCAGTGGTGCTGAAGCTTTCCTGGCAGATTTGACAATTAGCCTCACCAATCAGGTTCTTCGTATCACTGAAGAAAAATGAAGGCCAGTCACAATTTTGAATGGGTAGATAAACGTCTAGTATCAACCAACTAATAGTAAAAATACGTGGATGGTACTAGCATCCGGCATTCAGCGCTGCTCCCATGATTGCGGAATGGGCAGGAAAAGACCGTATCGAGTTTGTCCATCCACTTCCTAGGGGGTGGCCTAGCGGCTGCTTTTCTCTTCCCAATGGTTCAACTTCTCTCCTTCATTCAAAATCTACAAAGAGCAGCGGTGTTATAATCTATCTACCAAAATGACGAATTGATGATAATACATATAACACATCAATTTAGTTGCTAATCAGGAGGAAATCAAATAGTTGGTATTTTTCTGAAACATACAACAATTGTACGCATGAGGGTATTCAGATGCATAGTAGTAATTATTAGTATTACCATAATAAAAAGCACCAAGCTATCACGCATCATCCATTGTAAAAGATCCCTGGAATTTGCAACCACACAAGATAAGACAGCGAACCAATCATACACATATCATCCAGAAGATGGAATCAAGGAACACAACAACATGCATGATCCTACCATGGACAATACACCCAGGGGCGGATCTGGCATAGAAATCGTGTGAAGGACCCATCCCTACCCTACTAGAATTGATCGATTTGATTTAACAATAAAGAGAATTGAGGCTGCAGTGGATGAGAAGAAACAACCCATCTAGCTGCTCATGCATACCTCAAAGGGAGGGAGGAGATAAGAAGGTCGGACGACGACTGGACGGGGTGGAGACAGCAGCAGGATGTCCCCAGGCCAAAGGAAGATTCAGAGAGGCGACGGCGAGGGGGTGGAGGAAGCAGCAGGATGTCCGCCTCGATGCCCTTGTGTTGCACCTAGGCGCACTCGCGACAGTCTTGCTCCTCGTCCTTGAGCTCCCGGTCGAGCACCAAGAGCAGCCTACTCCCCGCGCCCACTCCATGCCCGGAGACGGTTGAGGCGGTTGCGTCCTTCGAGGCAAGCGTATGGAAGCGTGAGGCCTGCCGGGGTGGGGGAGAGGAGGCGGCGGTGGGTGAGTCATAGCGGGGCGAGTTAGAGGAGAGAGATGGTGGTCGCCATTTTCGTCCTCTGCTGCCCGCTTATCGTGTGGGATGGTGAAGAGGGAGAAGAGGGGAACTTGGGAGGAAATCCCCGCCTGCATCGCATGTGGCGGCGGTGGACACGACGCGGCCGTGGGGAGAGGTGAGCGGGCGAGGGGAGGGAGCAGTTATTTTTGGGAGACAGAAGTGGAGAGAAACAAGAAAAATCTTCGGTTGTTTCCGTAATTAAGGGAATCATGCGAGCGAGGGAGATCATGCACTAATTTTGTTCCGTAAATCAGGCAGGGTGGGCCGTGGGATCGAGGGATGCAGAGCGCGGAGAATTGGGAGACGATAGCATCTGCTTGGCAGAACATCTAATCTGAGACGTTGATCTGTTTGGCTGACCATTGACATAATATGGACGATAGGATATGTTTGATTTAATTTAATCGGAAGGTCCTGATTATCCCGTGTACAGTCTGTTGTGTGGCTCTAGAGGAGTTTATGTTTGCTCTTTTAATAGTAGTATAGATTTGTTAGGTTTCCGTGATTTTGATGATTGCTCTCTAAACTTGCACCTTGCGGATTCCACTATTAAGAAACCTATGGGAAGAATTAATGATGTTCTTATTGTTGCAAATAGAAATTATGTGCACATAGATTTTATTGTTCTTGACATAGATTGCAATCCTTCATTTCCTATTATTCTTGATAGACCTTTCCTTAGAACGATTGGTGCAATTATTGATATGAAGGAAGGAAATATTAGATTCCAATTTCCATTAAGAAAGGCATGGAACACTTTCCTAGAAAAAAATTAAATTACCTTATGAATCTATTATGAGAGACACTTATGGATTGCGTACCAAAGATGGCAATACCTAGATCTATTCTTGCTTGTTATGCCTAGCTAGGGGCGTTAAACGATAGCGCTTGTTGGGAGGCAACCCAATTTTATTTTTATTCCTTGCTTTCTGCTCCTGTTTAGTAATAAATAATTTATCTAGACTCTGTTTTGGTTGTGTTTTTTGTGTTTAATTAGTGTTTGTGACAAGTAGAACCGTTGGGAAGACTTGGGGAAAGTCTTGTTGAACTTGCTGTAAAAAAACAGAAACTTTAGCGCTCACGAGAACTGCTGTCATTCTTATTTGGAAAGTTATATTTAGTTAATTATTTTTGGAGATGATTAATAGATAAATTCCTCACGTCCGGCAATTTATTTTAGAATTTTGGGGGTTCCAGATCTTGTGCTAGCTACAGATTACTACACACTGTTCTGTTTTTGACAGATTCTGTTTTTCGTGTGTTGTTTGCTTATTTTGATGAATCTATGGCTAGTAAAATAATTTATAAACCATAGAGGAGTTTGAATAAAGTAGGTATAACATCAATATAAATAAATAATGAGTTCATTATAGTACCTTGAAGTGGTCTTTTATTTTCTTTCGCTAACGGAGCTCACGAGATTTTCTACTTTAAGTTTTGTGTTGTGAAGTTTTCAAGTTTTGGGTAAAGATTTGATGGATTATGGAACAAGGAGTGGCAAGAGCCTAAGATTGGGGATGCCCATGTCACCCCCAAGATAATCTAAGGACACCTAAAAGCCAAAGCTTGGGGATGCCCCGGAAGGCATCCCCTCTTTCGTCTACTTCTATTGGTAACTTTACTTGGAGCTATATTTTTATTCACCACATAATATGTGTTTTGCTTGGAGCGTCTTGTATGATTTGAGTCTTTACCTTTTAGTTTACCACAATCATCCTTTCTGTACACACCTTTTGAGAGAGCCATACATGATTTGGAATTTGTTAGAATACTCTATGTGCTTCGCTTATATCTTTTAGAGCGCGGTGGTGGATTTGTTTTATAGAAACTATTGATCTCTCATGCTTCACTTAGATTATTTTGAGAGTCTTAATAGCATGGTAATTTGCTTAAAATCCTAATATGCTAGGTATTCAAGAATAAAAAATTCTTTTATGAGTGTGTTGAATACTATGATAAGTTTGATACTTGATAATTGTTTTGAGATATGGAGATGGTGATATTAAAGTCATGCTAGTTGAGTAGTTGTGAATTTGAGAAATACTTGTGTTGAAGCTTGTGATTCCCGTAACATGCACGTATGGTGAACCGTTATGTGATGAAGTCAGAGCATGATTTATTTATTGATTGTCTTCTTTATGAGAGGCGGTTGGGGACGAGCGATGGTCTTTCCCTACCAATCTATCCCCCAAGGAGCATGCACGTAATACTTTGCTTTGATAACTTGTACATTTTCGCAATAAGTATATGAGTTCTTTATGAATAATGTTGAGTCCATGGAGTATATGCACTATCACCCTTCCACCTTTGCTAGCCTCTCTAATACCGCGCACCTTTCGCTGGTATCATACACCCACCATATACTTGTTGGGGAACGTAGTAATTTCAAAAAATTTCCTATGCACACGCAAGATCGTGGTGATGCATAGCAATGAGAGGGGAGAGTGTTGTCCACGTACCCTCGTAGACTGAAAGCGGAAGCGTTAGCACAACGCGGTTGATGTAGTCGTACGTCTTCACGATCCGACCAATCCAAGTACTGAACGTACGACACCTCCGAGTTCAGCACACGTTCAACTCGATGACGTCCCGCGAACTCTGATCCAGCAGAGCTTCACGGGAGAGTTCTGTCAGCACGACGGCGTGGTGACGGTGATGATGTTGCTACCGACGCAGGGCTTCGCCTAAGCACCGCTACGATATGACCGAGGTGGAATATGGTGGAGGGGGGCACCGCACACGGCTGGGAGAGATCAACAGATCAACTTGTGTATCTAGAGGTGCCCCCTGCCCCCGTATATAAAGGATTAAGGGGGAGGCCGGCCGGCCCTCTATGGGCGCGCCAGGAGGAGGAGTCCTCCTCCAAGTAGGAGTAGGACTCCCCTTTCCTACTCCTACTAGGAGGAGGAAAGAAAGGAGGAGAAGGAGAAGGAAGGAGAGGGAGGAAAAGGAGGAAAGAGGGGCCGCCCCCCTAGTCCAATTCGGTTTGAGCTAGGGGGGCGCGCGCCCTGCCTCCTCTTTTCCACCACTTGGCCCATGAGGCCCATTACTTCTTCCTCGTATTCCCGTAACTTCCCGGTACCCTCGAAAATACCCGAATCACTCGGAACCTTTCTGATGTCCGAATATAGTCGTCCAATATATCGATCTTTACGTCTCGACCATTTCGAGACTCCTTGTCATGTCCCCGATCTCATCCGGGACTCCGAACTACCTTCGGTACATCAAATCACATAAACTCATAATACAACCGCCACCGAAACTTTAAGCGTGCGGACCCTACGGGTTCGAGAACTATGTAGACATGACCGAGACACGTCTCTGGCCAATAACCAATAGCGGAACCTGGATGCTCATATTGGCTCCCACATATTCTACGAAGATCTTTATCGGTCAGACCGCATAACAACATACGTTGTTCCCTTTGTGATCGGTATGTTACTTACCCGAGATTCAAGCTCGTTACCGGCAAGTCTCTTTACTCGTTCCGTAATACATCATCGCGCAACTAACTCATTAGTTTCAATGCTTGCAAGGCTTTAAGTGATGTGCATTACCGAGAGGGCCCAGATATACCTCTCCAACAATCGGAGTGACAAATCCTAATCTCGAAATACGCCAACCCAACAAGTACCTTTGGAGACACCTGTAGAGCACCTTTATAATCACCCAGTTACGTTGTGACATTTGGTAGCACACAAAGTGTTCCTCCGGTAAACCGGAGTTGCATAATCTCATAGTCATAGGAACATGTATAAGTCATGAAGAAAGCAATAGCAACAAACTAAATGATCAAGTGCTATGCTAACGGAATGGGTCAAATCAATCACATCATTCTCTAATGATGTGACCCTGTTAATCAAATGACAACTCATGTCTATGGCTAGGAAACTTAACCATCTTTGATTCAACGAGCTAGTCAAGTAGAGGCATACTAGTGGCACTTTGTTTGTCTATGTATTCACACATGTATTATGTTTCCGGTTAATACAATTCTAGCATGAATAATAAACATTTATCATGAAATAAGGAAATAAATAATAACTTTATTATTGCCTCTAGGGCATATTTCCTTTCAGTCTCCCACTTGCACTAGAGTCAATAATCTAGTTCACATCGCCATGTGATTTAACATCAATAGTTCACATCACCATGTGATTAACACCCATAGTTCACATCGTCATGTGACCAACACCCAAAGGGTTTACTAGATTCAATAATCTAGTTCACATCGCTATGTGATTAACGCCCAAAGAGTACTAAGGTGTGATCTTGTTTTGCTTGTGAGAAAAGTTTAGTCAACGGGTCTGCCACATTCAGATCCGTAAGTATTTTGCAAATTTCTATGTCAACAATGCTCTGCACTAAGATACTCTAACTAATTGCTCCCACTTTCAATATGTATCCAGATTGATACTTTGAGTCATCTGGATCAGTGTCAAAACTTGCATCGCCGTAACCTTTTACGACGAACCTTTTGTCACCTCCATAATCGAGAAACATATCCTTATTCCACTAAGGATAATTTTGACCAATGTCCAGTGATACTCCTAGATCACTATTGTACTCCCTTGCCAAACTCAGGGCAGGGTATACAATAGGTCTGGTACACAGCATGGCATACTTTATAGAACCTATGGCTGAGGCATAGGGAATGACTTCCATTTTCTCTCTATCTTCTGCCTGGTTGAGTTTTGAGTCTTACTCAACTTCACACCTTGTAACACAGGCAAGAACTCCTTTTTGACTGTTCCATTTTGAACTACTTCAAAATCTTGTCAAGGTATGTACTCATTGAAAAACTTATCAAGCGTCTTGATCTATCTCTATAGATCTTGATGCTCAATATGTAAGCAGCTTCACCGAGGTTTTTCTTTGAAAAACTCCTTTCAAACACTCCTTTATGCTTTGCAGAATAATTCTACATTATTTCCGATCAACAATATGTCATTCACATATACTTATCAGAAATGTTGTAGTGCTCCCACTCACTTTCTTGTAAATACAGGCTTCACCGCAAGTCTGTATAAAACTATATGCTTTGATCAACTTATCAAAGCGTATATTCCAACTCCGAGATGCTTGCACCAGTCCATAGATGGATCGCTGGAGCTTGCATATTTTGTTAGCACCTTTAGGATTGACAAAACCTTCTGGTTGCATCGTATACAACTCTTCTTTAATAAATCCATTAAGGAATGCAGTTTTGTTTATCCATTTGCCAGATTTCATAAAATGCGGTAATTGCTAACATGATTCGGACAGACTTAAGCATAGATACGAGTGAGAAACTCTCATCGTAGTCAACACCTTGAACTTGTCGAAAACCTTTTGCGACAATTCTAACTTTGTAGATAGTAACACTACTATCAGCGTCCGTCTTCCTCTTGAAGATCCATTTATTTTCTATGGCTTGCAGATCATCGGGCAAGTCAACCAAAGTCCACACTTTGTTCTCATACATGGATCCCATCTCAGATTTTATGGCCTCAAGCCATTTCGTGGAATCTGGGCTCAGCATCGCTTCCTCATAGTTCGTAGGTTCGTCATGGTCATGACCTCCAGAACAGGATTATCATACCACTCTGGTGCGGATCTCACTCTGGTTTACCTACGAGGTTCGGTAGTAACTTGATCTGAAGTTACATGATCATCATCATTAGCTTCCTCACTAATTGGTGTAGTAGTCACAGGAACATATTTCTGTGATGAACTACTTTCCAATAAGGGAGCAGGTACAGTTACCTCGTCAAGTTCTACTTTCCTCCCACTCACTTCTTTCAAGAGAAACTCCTTCTCTAGAAAGGATCCATTCTTAGCAATGAATATCTTGCCTTCGGATCTGTGATAGAAGGTGTACCCAACATTTTATTTTGGGTATCCTATGAAAATTTACTTCTCCGATTTGGGTTTGAGCTTATCAGGTTGAAACTTTTTCACATAAGCATTGCAACCTCAAACTTTAAGAAACGACAACTTTGGTTTCTTGCCAAACCACAGTTCATAAGGCGTCGTCTCAACAGATTTCAATGGTGCCCTATTTAACATGAATGTAGTTGTCTCTAATGCATAACCCCAAAACGATAGTGGTAAATCGGTAAGAGAAATCATAGATTGCACTATATATAATAAAGTACGGTTATGACGTTCGGACACACCATTACACTGTGGTGTTCCAGGTGGCATGAGTTTGTGAAACTATTCCACATTGTTTTAATTGAAGACCAAACTCGTAACTCAAATATTCGGCTCTGCGATCAGATCGTAGAAACTTTATGTTCTTGTTACGTTGATTTTCTACTTCACTCTGAAATTCTTTGAACTTTTCAAATGTTTCAGACTTATGTTTCTTTAAGTAGATATACCCATATCTTCTCAAATCATTTGTGAAGGTCAGAAAATAACGATACCCGCCGCGAGCCTCAACACTCATCGGACCTCATACATCAGTATGTATTAAATACAATAAGTCAGTTGCTCGCTCCATTGTTCTAGAGAACAGAGTCTTAGTCATCTTTACCCATGAGGCATGGTTTGCAAGCATCAACTAATTCATAATCAAGTGATTCCAAAAGCCCATCAGCATGGATTTTCTTCATGCGCTTTACACCAATATGACCTAAACGGCAGTGCCACAAATAAGTTGCATTATTATTATTAACTTTGCATCTTTTGGCTTCAATATTATGAATATGTGTATCACTATGATCGAGATCCAACGAACCATTTTCATTGGTGTGTAACCATATAATGTTTTATTCATGTAAACAGAACAACAATTTATTCTCTTACTTAAATGAATAACCGTATTGCAATAAACATGATCAAATCATATTCATGCTCAACGCAAACACCAAATTACACTTATTTAGGTTCAACACTAATCCCAAAAGTATAGGGAGTGTGCGATGATGATCATATCATTCTTGGAACTACTTCCAACACACATCGTCACTTCACCCTTAACTAGTCTATGTTCATTCTGCAACTCTTATTTCAAGTTACTACTCTTAGCAACTGAACTAGTATCAAATACCGAGGGGTTGCTATAAACACTAGTAAAGTACACATCAATAACATGTATATCCAATATACCTTTGTTCACCTCGCCATCCTTCTTATCCGCCAAATACTTCGGGCAGTTCCGCTTCTAGTGACCAGTCCCTTTGCAGTAGAAGCACTCAGTCTTAGGCTTAGGTCCAGACTTGGGTTCTTCACTTGAGCAGCAACTTGCTTGCCGTTCTTCTTGAAGTTCCCTTTCTTCCCTTTGCCCTTTTTGAAACTAGTGGTCTTTGTCAAGCATCAACACTTGATGCTTTTCTTGATTTCTACCTTCGTCGATTTCAGCATCACGAAGAGCTTGGGAATTACTTTTGTCATCCCTTGCATATTATAGTTCATCAGTAAGTTCTAGTAACTCGGTGATAGTGACTATAGAACTTTGTCAATTACTCTCTTATCTGGAAGATTAACTCCCACTTGATTCAAGAAATAGTAGTACTCAGACAATCTGAGCACATGCTCATTGGTTGAGCTATTCTCCTCCATCTTGTAGGCAAAGTACTGTCAGAGGTCTCAACCTCTCGACACGGGCATGAGTATGAAATACCAATTTCAACTCTTGGAACATCTTATATGCTCCATGGCGTTCAAAACGTCTTTGAAGCCCCCATTCTAAGCCGTTAAGCATGGTGCACTAAACTATCAAGTAGTCATCATATTGAGCTAGCCAAACGTTCAGAACGTCTGCATCTGCTCCTGCAATAGGTCTATCACCTAGCGGTGCATCAAGGACATAAACCTTATGTGCAGCAATGAGGATAATCCTCAGATCACGGATCCAATCCGCATCATTGCGACTAACATTTTTCAACTTAGTTTTCTCTAGGAACCTATAAAAATTAAACGGGGAGCAACATCGCGAGCTATTGATCTACAACATAGATATGCTAATACTACCAGGACTAAGTTCATGATAAATTAAAGTTCAATTAATCATATTACTTAAGAACTCCCACTTAGATAGACATCCCTCTAATCATCTAAGTGATCACGTGATCCAAATTAACTAAACCATAACCGATCATCACGTGAAATGGAGTAGCTTTCAATGGTGAACATCATTATGATGATCATATCTACTATATGATTCACGCTCGACCTTTCGGTCTCAGTGTTCCGAGGCCATATCTGCATATGCTAGGCTCGTCAAGTTTAACCTGAGTATTCTGTGTGTGCAAAACTGGCTTGCACCCGTTGTAGATGGACGTAGAGCTTATCACACCCGATCATCACATGGTGTCTGGGCACAACGAACTTTGGCAACGGTGCATACTCAGGGAGAACACTTTTTATCTTGAAATTTAGTGAGAGATCATCTTATAAAGCTACCGTCGAACTAAGCAAAATAAGATGCACAAAATATAAACATCACATGCTATCAAAATATGTGACATGATATGGCCATCATCATCTTGTGCCTTTGATCTCCATCTCCAAAGCATCGTCATGATTTCCATCGTCACTGGCATGACACCATGATCTCCATCATTTTGATCTATATCAATGTGTCGACACATGGTCGTCTTGCCAACTATTGCTCTTGCAACTATTGCTATCGCATAGCGATAAAGTAAAGCAATTATTTGGCGCTTGCATCTTATGCAATAAAGAGACAACCATAAGGCTTCTGCCAGTTGCCGATAACTTCAACAAAACATGATCATCTTACACAACAACTTATATCTCATCTCATCTTGACCATATCACATCACAACATGCCCTGCAAAAACAAGTTAGACGTCCTCTACTTTGTTGTTGCAAGTTTTATGTGGCTGCTATGGGCTTAGCAAGAACCTTTCTTACCTACGCATCAAAACCACAATGATAGTTTGTCAAGTTGGTGCTGTTTTAACCTTCGCAAGGACCGGGCGTAGCCACACTCGGTTCAACTAAAGTTGGAGAAACTGACACCCGCTAGTCACCTGTGTGCATAGCACGGCGGTAAAACCAGTCTCGCGTAAGCGTACGCGTAATGTCGGTCCGGGCCGCTTCATCCAACAATACCGCCGAACCAAAGTATGATATGCTGGTAAGCAGTATGACTTATATCGCCCACAACTCACTTGTGTTCTACTCGTGCATATTACATCAATGCATAAAACCTGGGCTCGGATGCCACTGTTGGGGAACGTAGTAATTTCAAAAAAAATCCTACGCACACGCAAGATCATGGTGATGCATAGCAACAAGAGGGGAGAGTGTTGTCTACGTACCCTTGTAGACCGAAAGCGGAAGCGTTAGCACAACGCGGTTGATGTAGTCGTACGTCTTCACCATCTGACCGATCCAAGTACCGAACGTACGGCACCTCCGAGTTCAGCACACGTTCAGCTCAATGAAGTCCCGCGAACTCCGATCCAGCGGAGCTTCACAGGAGAGTTCCGTCAGCACGACGGCATGGTGACGGTGATGATGTTGCTACCGACGCAGGGCTTCACCTAAGCACCGCTACGATATGACCGAGGTGGAATATGGTGGAGGGGGGCACCACACACGGCTGGGAGAGATCAACAAATCAAGTTGTGTGTCTAGAGGTGCCCCCCTGCCCCCGTATATAAAGGAGCAAGGGGGAGGCCGGCCGGCCCTCTATGGGCGCGCCAGGAGGAGGAGTCCTCCTCCTAGTAGTAGTAGGATTCCCCTTTCCTACTCCTACTAGGAGGAGGAAAGGAAGGAGGAGAAGGAGAAGGAAGGAGAGGGAGGAAAGGGAGGAAAGGGGGCCGGCCCCCTAGTCCAATTTGGTTTGGGCTAGGGGGGCCGCGCGCCCTGCCTCCTCTCTTCCACCACTTGGCCCATGAGGCCCATTATTTCTTCCTCGTATCCCCGTAACTCCCCCGTACCCCCGAAAATACCCGAATCACTCGGAACCTTTCCGATGTCCAAATATAGTCGTCCAATATATCGATCTTTACATGTCGACCATTTCGAGACTCCTCGTCATGTCCCCGATCTCATCCGGGACTCCGAACTACCTTCGGTACATCAAATCACATAAACTCATAATACATTCGTCACCAAAACTTTAAGCGTGCGGATCCTATGGGTTCAAGAACTATGTAGACATGACCGAGACACGTCTCCGGCCAATAACCAATAGCAGATCCTGGATGCTCATATTGGCTCCCACGTATTCTACGAAGATCTTTATCGGTTAGACCGCATAACAACATACGTTGTTCCCTTTGTCATCGGTATGTTACTTGCCCGAGATTCGATCATCGGTATCCCAATACCTAGTTCAATCTCGTTACCGGCAAGTCTCTTTACTCGTTCCGTAATACATCATCCCGCAACTAACTCTTTAGTTGCAATGCTTGCAAGGCTTTAAGTGATGTACATTACCGTGAGGGCCCAGATATACCTCTCCGACAATCGGAGTGACAAATCCTAATCTCGAAATACGCCAACCCAACAAGTACCTTTGGAGACACCTATAGAGCACCTTTATAATCACCCAGTTACGTTGTGACATTTGGTAGCACACAAAGTGTTCCTCCGGGAAACGGGAGTTGCATAATCTCATAGTCATAGGAACATGTATAAGTCATGAAGAAAGCAATAGCAACAAACTAAACGATCAAGTGCTATGCTGATGGAATGGGTCAAATCAATCACATCATTTTCTAATGATGTGACCCCGTTAATCAAATGAAAACTCATGTCTATGGCTAGGAAACTTAACCATCTTTGATTCAACGAGCTAGTCAAGTAGAGGCATACTAGTGACACTCTATTTGTCTATGTATTCACACATGTATTATGTTTCCGGTTAATACAATTCTAGCATGAATAATAAACATTTATCATGAAATAAGGAAATAAATAATAACTTTATTGTTGCCTCTAGGGCATACTTCCTTTCAGTCTCCCACTTGCACTAGAGTCAATAATCTAGTTCACATCGCCATGTGATTTAACATCAATAGTTCACATTACCATGTGATTAACACCCATAGTTCACATCGTCATGTGACCAACACCCAAAGGGTTTACTAGATTCAATAATCTAGTTCACATCACTACGTGATTAACGCCCAAAGAGTACTAAGGTGTGATCATGTTTTGCTTGTGAGAGAAGTTTAGTCAACGGGTCTGCCACATTCAGATCCGTAAGTATTTTGCAAATTTCTATGTCAACAATGCTCTGCACTAAGCTACTCTAACTAATTGCTCCCACTTTCAATATGTATCCAGATTGATACTTTGAGTCATCTGGATCAGTGTCAAAACTTGCATCGTCGTAACCTTTTACGACGAACCTTTTGTCACCTCCATAATCGAGAAACATATCCTTATTCCACTAAGGATAATTTTGACCAATGTCCAGTGATGTACTCCTAGATCACTATTGTACTCTGTTGCCAAACTCAGGGCAGGATATACAATAGGTATGGTACACAGCATGGCATACTTTATAGAACCTATGGCTGAGGCATAGGGAATGACTTTCATTTTCTCTCTATCTTCTGCCGTGGTCGAGTTTTGAGTCTCACTCAACTTCGCACCTTGTAACACAGGCAAGAACTCCTTTTTGACTGTTCTATTTTGAACTACTTCAAAATCTTGTCAAGGTATGTACTCACTGAAAAACTTATCAAGCGTCTTGATCTATCTCTATAGATCTTGATGCTCAATATATAAGCAGCTTCACCGAGGTCTTTCTTTGAAAAACTCCTTTCAAACACTCCTTTACGCTTTGCAGAATAATTCTACATTATTTCCAATCAACAATATGTCATTCACATATACTTATCAGAAATGTTGTAGTGCTCCCACTCACTTTCTTGTAAATACAGGCTTCACCGCAAGTCTGTATAAAACTATATGCTTTGGTCAACTTATCAAAGCGTATATTCCAACTCCGAGATGCTTGCACTAGTCCATAGATGGATCGCTGGAGCTTGCATATTTTGTTAGCACCTTTAGGATTGACAAAACCTTTTGGTTGCATCGTATACAACTCTTCTTTAATAAATCCATTAAGGAATACAGTTTTGTTTATCCATTTGCCAGATTTCATAAAATGCGGTAATTGCTAACATGATTTGGATAGACTTAAGCATAGATACGAGTGAGAAACTCTCATCGTAGTCAACACCTTGAACTTGTCGAAAACCTTTTGCAACAATTCTAGCTTTGTAGATAGTCACACTACTATCAGCGTCCGTCTTCCTCTTGAAGATCCATTTATTTTCTATGGCTTGCAGATCATCGGGCAAGTCAACCAAAGTCCACACTTTGTTCTCATACATGGATCCCATCTCAGATTTTATGGCCTCAAGCCATTTCATGGAATCTGGGCTCATCATCGCTTCCTCATAGTTCATAGGTTCATCATGGTCATGACCTCCAGAACAGGATTACCGTACCACTCTGGTGCGGATCTCACTCTGGTTTACCTACGAGGTTCGATAGTAACTTGATCTGAAGTTACATGATCATCATCGTTAGCTTCCTCACTAATTGGTGTAGTAGTCACAGGAACAGATTTCTGTGATGAACTACTTTCCAATAAGGGAGCAGGTACAGTTACCTCGTCAAGTTCTACTTTCCTCCTACTCACTTCTTTCAAGAGAAACTCCTTCTCTAGAAAGGATCCATTCTCAGCAATGAATATCTTGCCTTCAGATCTGTGATAGAAGGTGTACCCAACATTTTCTTTTGGGTATCCTATGAAAATTTACTTCTCCTATTTGGGTTTGAGCTTATCAGGTTGAAACTTTTTCACATAAGCATTGCAACCTCAAAGTTTAAGAAACGACAACTTTGGTTTCTTACCAAACCACAGTTCATAAGGCGTCGTCTCAACAGATTTTGATGGTGCCCTATTTAACGTGAATGTAGTTGTCTCTAATGCATAACCACAAAACGATAGTGGTAAATCGGTAAGAGACATCATAAATTGCACTATATCAAATAAAGTACGGTTATGACGTTCGGACACACCATTACGCTGTGGTGTTCCAGGTGGCATGAGTTTGTGAAACTATTCCACATTGTTTTAATTGAAGACCAAACTCGTAACTCAAATATTATTCTCTATGATCAGATCATAGAAACTTTATTTTCTTGTTGCGTTGATTTTTCTACTTCACTCTGAAATTCTTTGAACTTTTCAAATGTTTTGGACTTATGTTTCTTTAAGTAGATATACGCATATCTGCTCAAATCATTTGTGAAGGTCAGAAAATAGCGATACCCGCCGCGAGCCTCAACACTCATCGGACCTCATACATCAGTATGTATTATATCCAATAAGTTAGTTGCCCGCTCCATTGTTCTAGAGAACGGAGTCTAGTCATCTTTGCCCATGAGGCATGGTTCGCAAGCATCAACTAATTCATAATCAAGTGATTCCAAAAGCCCATCAGCATGGATTTTCTTCATGCGCTTTACACCAATATGACCTAAACGGTAGTGCCACAAATAAGTTGCATTATCATTATTAACTTTGCATCTTTTGGCTTCAATATTATGAATATGTGTATCACTATGATCGAGATCCAACGAACCATTTTCATTGGGTGTGTAACATATAATGTTTTATTCATGTAAACAGAACAACAATGTATTCTCTTACTTAAATGAATAATCGTATTGCAATAAACATGATCAAATCATATTCATGCTCAACGCAAACACCAAATTACACTTATTTAGGTTCAACACTAATCCCGAAAGTATAGGGAGTGTGCGATGATGATCATATCATTCTTGGAACTACTTCCAACGCACATCGTCACTTCACCCTTAACTAGTCTATGTTCATTCTGCAACTCTTGTGTCAAGTTACTACTCTTAGCAACTGAACTGGTATCAAATACCGAGGGGTTGCTATAAACACTAGTAAAGTACACATCAATAACATGTATATCCAATATACCTTTGTTCACCTCGCCATCCTTCTTATCCGCCAAATACTTCGGGCAGTTCCGCTTCTAGTGACCAGTCCCTTTGCAGTAGAAGCACTCAGTCTCAGGCTTAGGTCCAGAATTGGGCTTCTTCACTTGAGCAGCAACTTGCTTGCCATTCTTCTTGAAGTTCCCTTTCTTCCCTTTGCCCTTTTTGAAACTAGTGGTCTTTGTAAACCATCAACACTTGATGCTTTTCTTGATTTCTACCTTCATCGATTTCAGCATCATGAAGAGCTTGGGAATTACTTTTGTCATCCCTTGCATATTATAGTTCATCAGTAAGTTCTAGTAACTCGGTGATAGTGACTAGAGAACTTTGTCAATTACTCTCTTATCTGGAAGATTAACTCCCACTTGATTCAAGCAATTGTAGTACTCAGACAATCTGAGCACATGCTCATTGGTTGAGCTATTCTCCTCCATCTTGTAGGCAAAGTACTGTCAGAGGTCTCACACCTCTCGACACGGGCATAAGTATGAAATACCAATTTCAACTCTTGGAACATCTTATATGCTCCATGGCGTTCAAAATGTCTTTGAAGTCCCGATTCTAAGCCGTTAAGCATGGTGCACTAAACTATCAAGTAGTCATCATATTGAGCTAGCCAAACGTTCAGAACGTCTGCATCTGCTCCTGCAATAGGTCTGTCACCTAGCGGTGCATCAAGGACATAATCCTTTTGTGCAGCAATGAGGATAATCCACAGATCACGAATCCAATCCGCATCATTGGTACTAACATTTTTCAACTTAGTTTTCTCTAGGAACATATAAAAATTAAACAGGGAGCAACATCGCGAGCTATTGATCTACAACATAGATATGCTAATACTACCAGGACTAAGTTCATGATAAATTAAAGTTCAATTAATCATATTACTTAAGAACTCCCACTTAGATAGACATCCGTCTAATCATCTAAGTGATCACCTGATCCAAATCAACTAAACCATAACCGATCATCACGTGAAATGGAGTAGCTTTCAATGGTGAACATAATTATGATGATCATATCTACTATATGATTCACGCTCGACCTTTCGGTCTCAGTGTTCCGAGGCCATATCTGCATATGCTAGGCTCGTCAAGTTTAACCTGATTATTCTGTGTGTGCAAAACTAGCTTGCACCCGTTGTAGATGGACGTAGAGCTTATCACACCCGATCATCACGTGGTGTCTGGGCACGACGAACTTTGGCAACGGTGCATACTCAGGGAGAACACTTTTTATCTTGAAATTTAGTGAGAGATCATCTTATAAAGCTACCGTCGAACTATGCAAAATAAGATGCATAAAAGATAAACATCACATGCAACCAAAATATGTGACATGATATGGCCATCACCATCTTGTGCCTTTGATCTCCATCTCCAAAGCATCGTCGTGATTTCCATCATCACCGGCATGACACCATGATCTCCATCATCTTGATCTATATCAATGTGTCGTCACATGGTCATCTTGCCAACTATTGCTCTTGCAACTATTGCTATCGCATAGCGGTAAAGTAAAGCAATTATTTGGCGCTTGCATCTTATGCAATAAAGAGACAACCATAAGGCTTCTGCCAGTTGCCGATAACTTCAACAAAACATGATCATCTTACACAACAACTTATATCTCATCACGTCTTGACCATATCACATCACAACATGCCCTGCAAAAACAAGTTAGACGTCCTCTACTTTGTTGTTGCAAGTTTTACGTGGCTACTAAGGGCTTAGCAAGAACCGTTCTTGCCAACGCATCAAAACCACAACGATAGTTTGTCAAGTTGGTGCTGTTTTAACCTTCGCAAGGACTGGGCATAGCCACACTCGGTTCAACTAAAGTTGGAGAAACTGACACCCGCTAGTCACCTGTGTGCATAGCACGGCGGTAAAACCAGCCTCGCGTAAGCGTACGCATAATGTCGGTCCGCGCCGCTTCATCCAACAATACCGCCGAACCAAAGTATGACATGCTGGTAAGCAGTATGACTTATATCGCCGACAACTCACTTGTGTTCTACTCGTGCATATTACATCAACGCATAAAACCTGGGCTCGGATGCCACTGTTGGGGAACGTAGTAATTTCAAAAAAAATCCTACTCACATGCAAGATCATGGTGATGCATAGCAACAAGAGGGGAGAGTGTTGTCCACGTACCCTCATAGACCAAAAGCGGAAGCGTTAGCACAACGTGGTTGATGTAGTCGTACGTCTTCACGATCCAACCGATCCAAGTACCGAACGTACGTCACCTCCGAGTTCAGCACATGTTCAGCTCGATGACGTCCCGCGTACTCCGATCCAGCAGAGCTTCACGGGAGAGTTCCATCAGCACGACGGCGTGGTGACGGTGATGATGTTGCTACCGACGTTGGGCTTCGCCTAAGCACCGCTACGATATGACCGAGGTGGAATATGGTGGAGGGGGGCACCGCACACGGCTGGGAGAGATCAACAGATCAACTTGTGTGTCTAGAGGTGCCCCCTGCCCCCGTATATAAAGGAGCAAGGGGGAGGCCGGCCGGCCCTCTATGGGCGCGCCAGGAGGAGGAGTGCTCCTCCTAGTAGGATTAGGACTCCCCGTTCCTACTCCTACTAGGAGGAGGAAAGGAAGGAGGAGAAGGAGAAGGAAGGACAGGGAGGAAAAGGAGGAAAGGGGGGCCAGCCCCCTAGTCCAATTCGGTTTGGGCTAGGGGGGCCGCGCGCCCTGCCTCCTCTCTTCCACCACTTGGCCATGAGGCCCATTACTTCTTCCTCGTATTCCCGTAACTCCCCGGTACCCCCGAATATACCCGAATCACTCAAAACCTTTCCGATGTCCGAATATAGTCGTCCAATATGTCGATCTTTACGTCTCGACCATTTCGAGACTCCTCGTCATGTCCCCGATCTCACCCGGGACTCCGAACTACCTTCGGTACATCAAATCACATAAACGCATAATACAATCGTCACCGAAACTTTAAGCGTGCGGACCCTACGGGTTCGAGAACTATGTAGACATGACCGAGACACGTCTCCGGCCAATAAACAATAGCAGAACCTGGATGCTCATATTGGCTCCCACATATTCTACGAAGATCTTTATCGGTCAGACCGCATAACAACATACGTTGTTCCCTTTGTCATCGGTATGTTACTTGCCCGAGAGTCGATCGTCGGTATCTCAATACCTAGTTCAATCTCGTTACCAGCAAATCTCTTTACTCGTTCCGTAATACATCATCCTGCAACTAACTCATTAGTTTCAATGCTTGCAAGGCTTTAAGTGATGTACATTACCGAGAGGGCCCAGATATACCTCTCCGACAATCGGAGTGACAAATCCTAATCTCGAAATACGCCAACCCAACAAGTACCTTTGGAGACACCTGTAGAGCACCTTTATAATCATCCAGTTACATTGTGACATTTGGTAGCACACAAAGTGTCGTGGAATTGTCACGGCAGATGTCCTTAGTGTCGGGACTTAGTCGCGAGGCCAACGCATCTATGTGGTAGCTTGAGAGGGGTTGAGCGGGACGAGAGACGCGATGTTTTACCCAGGTTCGGCCCCTCACGGTGGAGGTAAAATCCTACATCCTGCTTCATTGATATTGATGATGATGACCACGGTTACAAGATTGCTCTATCTCGAGAGCTATTGTCTAAACCTAACTTGTCCAACTCGTGGAACTTGTGAATCTTGTCCCCTTTTGGGGAGCCCTGCCCCTCCTTATATATGTTGGAGGGGTGGGTTACATGTAGAGTCCTATTATGATTAGGACTAGTCTATCTCTAATACAAACCGGATACAAGTCCAGGTCTTAGCTCCTTGTAAGATAAATGTTCCTCATGCCTTTCCTCTTAAACCGACCCACCATTAACATAAACCGGCCTGCTGGGCCTTGGGCCTTGTCATCCATCTGGAACACACGCCGGGTCACCAATGAGTCTTCAGGCTCGTGAATCGTCATACCAGTGAACCGCCAGACACGTAAACCGCCCATCCTCTGGCGGTTTACCAATGAAACGCCTAGTCCGGCCGGGTTATACTTCCGTCCGGTTTACGCCGTGGGGTATATCCCCGACATTAGCCCCCCAAGTTTAGCTTGGATTTATCCATGGTAAACTTATACTGCAAAATAAACACAAGAAAAATTTGTGCTCTGGGTTAAGAATTCTTGTAAACCGGCATCTGATGATCCTTAAGTCCTTGTCATTTCCTCCTAGAAAATCCGGGTTAACAAGCTAGCTTCATACTCAATTTGTTGACATTGGTTTCTCACAGAGAAATATTGTGAAGAATAATCCACTTGAGTCGGCTTCCAAAGCGCCGGTTTAAGAAATATGGGTCTTGAAGTACTTATCTGATATTCAACCGGTTTGAAGATGTAAAACTTGCCGGTTTAATATTACCAAAATGGCCGGTTTATAAATATTGATGGCACCGGGTCATAATTGTTGTCGACACCGGGTCATGTAATTGATCTTCCTGATTTGCTCAAAACTGATAAAATGAAGATGTTCCTCCTTTATATGCATAATACATGTAGCCCCCAAGTCTTAAGAGGAGAACATAGTGATAACTTAAGACTTGCTCCAATAAGTGTTTCAACCTTGAAGAAATCCGGTTTGTTCATCTCAATTATATAAACTGAATACTCCATATATGTAGCCCCCAAGTGCCGGGTTGTCATGCTTGCAGCAACCTGGAACTTGTAATTGCTTATAAAAACTTCAATCAGTGTAACCCCCAAGGGCCGGGTCATTATGCAATAATGAGCAGGAACTTTGTAAATATAATTATGTAGATTTTAGCAGTGATGTGTAGCCCCCAAGGGCTGGCTTAGTAAGATAATACTGAACCGGGACTTGATATATACTTCAATGAAAATAACATCTTATAATGTAGCTTCCATCGTAGGGCTTGAACCCACGTCCACAAGGTTAAGAGCTTTGTGCTTTACCAACTGAGCAATGGATCCTTCAATATTATGGACGAAAACTTATGTACCTTAAATTGTTGATAGGAGCAATTGGTAGCCCCCAAGGGCCGGCTCATTATAATATGATGAGTCGGGTCTTCAATAAGACTAGTAAAAATGACTTTGCATTAGCCCCCAAGTGTCATGATGCATGCTTGCAGCGACATGAGACTTGCATGTAATCTCGATTTGAATAATGTAGCCCCCAAGTGCCGGGTTGTAAGCCTGCAGCGACTCGGGACTATTCCTTCAATTGTAGAATAAATCATATCCTTTGATAAAATAATAGCCATTGCGCTAAAGCAACTTTGAAAACCTCAATAATACCGGTTATTAATAACCATAATAAAATCCAGCCATGTTGGCTGTTCAAGATAATATAATTCAGTATGAAAACCTTATTCATTCAATATCATAATGAAAAATCAGCCAAGTTTGGCTATTTGAATAATATAACCCAATGATTTATAAACGCATGATTCCAATGGTGCAATCCAAATATATACTGGCGACTTATAGTCCAAAGCCAGGCCGGTTTAATAAAAACCGGACAATTTCTCATCCTAGACTGGCGATTTATCGTCTTAAAGCCAGGCCGGTGTAATAAACGCCGGTGATTTATAATCATGCTTTATTCAACCTGTTTCTTCATACAACAAGTTTAAAGTGTCCTGGCGGTGTACCGCCGGACGGGTCATAATGCCCAACATATAACCCAGGTTTATAACCAAGGCTGCACTTAAGAATAATCAAATACGAAATATATCATACCTGTGACATTGAATCACATCGTTGGTTTACCAACTTTTTGTAGTAGAGGTAATAACCCAAATTTTGAGTACTGATAACTCCTTCCATATTGTGCTGGTTTATGATAAACCGTACCGGGTTGTGATAAACACCGGATTAACCATATATAATGCTGGCGACTTATAGTCGAAACCAGACCGGGTTAATAATTGCCGGATCATAATCAGTCATGTACTGACAACTTGTAGTTGAAAGTCAAGCCGGGTTAATGAACACCGGTTTACTCCATGATAATATGGTAACATAAAATCAAACCGGGCAGATAGTCTCCATATTAAGATTTGACCATGTTCTGCCAATTTGTAATTGACAGTCGAACCGGATTAACAATGTCGGTTTAAAAATGCAACAGAAGTAAAAGTTCTTTTACAAAAAAGAACAGAATTCAAGCAAAGGCAAAAATAAAACCATTGCAAATGAGGCTTTGAGCCGATCAAGAGGCATTACCATGGTCGGACACGACCAAGCCCCCAAAAAGGCGTAGCTATGGTTCGAGTCAGCCAGGTCCCCAAATGATGCTTTGGCATTACGCCGATCAAGAGGTGTAGCTATGGTTCGGGTTCGACCAAGCCCCCAAATGATGCTGTGGCACTAGGCCGATCAAGAAGCGTGCCTATGGTTCAGACGTGACCACAAGTCCCCAAGTGATGCTTTGGCATTACGCCGATCAAGAGGTGTAGCTATGGTTCGGGTTCGACCAAGCCCCCAAGTGATGTTGTGGCACTAGGCCGATCAAGAGGCGTGACTATGGTTCAGATGTGACCACAAGTCCCCAAATGATATTGTGGCTTTTCGCCTACCAAATGGCGTTGCTATGGTTCGGACGCGACCAAGCCCCCAAGTGATATTGTGAGCTGTGCTCAAGGGATACCCATGTTTGAGCTGTGCTGTGCAGCAGACTCTCTTTGGCCCCTTATGATAATTTTGGCTTGATAGATGGATCAAGAGGGTGGTAACGCTATGTTCTCTTTGGTGAATACACCTATGTTTGAACAGGAAGCCCCCAAATGATATAGTGAGATGTGCTCAAGAGGCACCTATGTTTGAGTTGTGCTGTGCAACAAACTCTCTTTGGTCCCCTTAATTTCTTCTGAGAACTCGAACTTGCGAGAGAGTATTATTTTGAACCGGAAATTCTTAAACCGGATTTGAGAGCTTCAGAGCTTTGTAGGAGACATATTTCCCTTGAACCGGATTTTGAACCGAAATCTTTCTTGATAAACCAGAATTCTTCTATTGAACCGGAACTTTATGAGTGTCAATCACTTTTTAAACCGGAAAAATTTTCGGCCGGCCTTCAAATTTTCTCCAATAGGGTAGTAGCCTCCAGGGTCGGGTTATTTTTGCCTCCAATGACCCGGAGTTTATGAATTTGTGATAACACCATTGAGCCATCTAATGAAGGCTGATAATATATTATGATCCGCTCCAGGTTTGTTAGAATAAACCGGACCGCAGGTCAGCATTTTGCACACGTCCGTTGGACAACTTGTATGAGCAGGCATGGCTCTGATTTGTTGATATATCTGCAAGAGTCGGCCGTGGGCGCTGTACACCGGCGCGGATGAGAGAAACAGCCGCGAGCGTTGTAAGCCGGTGTGGACAGTTGAGTCGGCCACGGGCGTTGTAAACCGGCGTGGACGGTTGAGTCGGCCACGGGCGTTGTAAACCGGCGTGGACGGTTGAGTCGGCCACGGGCATTGTAAACCGGCGCGGACGGAGAGTTGGCGGCGGGCATTGTAAACCGGCGCGGATGGAGAGTTGGCCGCGGGCATTGTAAACCGGAGTGATCGATCGTCGGTGTAGTCAGATGCCAGCAATGTGCTCTCCGTATCTATTGCATGGTAGCCACTCTTATAATGAGTAATTTTCCTGCACAAAGATCACAAACGAGAGTAATTGTTCTCAGATGAATTAATATACTGAGAAAAACACAGAGAAAAGATATCACCTGATGTTTCTGTCGGGTGAATGCTACATTCCAGTAATCATAGACTTGTAGTCTCCTTTCGTTGTCCAATCCATGATGTCATTTTCAGCAGATTGCATGGACGTACTATTGTAGTTGATCAATAAAGCTCGAAGTGGATCGAAGCCTCTTATTATTTCTCTTAGCTCTTGATCATTCCTTTGCGTAGCTCTATCACCACCTTCTTCCCAAACAGCTGTCGGCAGCAGCGCTGCGCCATCAAGCACCCGTGAAGCAACGTCAGTACTGTTCAGCAGTAGCAGCTTGTCTTCAGCCTCTCAAGAACCGCGTGGTGCTGGGCGATGAACGCTACTCTCGTATGGGCACGGAGGTGGCGTGAGGCCGGCCACGGTGACGCAGGGCCGGGGCAATTGCAGAATCCCAGTGACCCGGCGCGGGACGGCAGAGGACGACGGCGGCTCATAGAAGCGAGGCGAGGTCGCGTGACGGCCGGCTTAGCTCGCGGGAGGTCGGTTGCGGTAGTGGAGTGAAAGTGGCTTCAGGTGTTGCTCCTTTACTCGGGCGCGTCGGCTCAGAAGCGTGGCCGGTTCAATGTTTTTCCTCGACAGCGAGACGGCTTCAGAAACGGCGACTCAGATCAGAGCGGCGGGTCCAGCGTTTCAGAGGCAGGTCATGGAAATGACTCATGGTACAACCTATTGCAGCCTGGCGACGGCGACTCGGTGGCGTGACAGTGCGGCGACTCTCCTGCTGTAGTTGAGACGGGCGGCGGTTCGGCACTGCTGTGATTGCCGCAGCAGGGGAGGTCGGCCATGGCTGCGCGCGGAAGCAGACAGCGGTTCACAGCAACTTGGCGGCTCACGGCGGAGGTGAGTCAGTACAGCGGCGGGTGTGGAGGCAAACCATGGCCACGGCGAGGGCGGCTTACAGCAGCGGCGGCCGTGAGGCCGGGCGGCTCGGAAACAGCAAAGTGACGGCGAGGCCGGTTCAGAGATGCACAGGCGTCGAGGCGTCCCGAGATGTAGGTAGTACTCGAACCATCGAACGACGGCTCTGTAAGGAGGCGTGCGGTGGCTGAACACGGCGTCGAGGTGAACTGGGGAGGTAGAACCCGTGCAGTAGAGACCAGCTTGCGGTCGAGGCGTCTGCTTGCCAGCGGTAGATGCGGCGATTTGCAGCTGCGTTGGTGACTTGGTCAGGCAGGGTCCGATTTGTTCTCCAGGTCGTGGTTGATTTGACCAATCAACATCCAGGTCATCTTTCCTATATGTGTAACAACTTTTGGTAGTACCATTGTCCGGATTGCCTTCGCGTGGTGGCTGGTTAGGTCATAAGCAGCCTCGGGTTTTGAATCCTCAAAATCAGAAGCGAAATAGTAGCAGATTACTTCTCGTAATGCAGTACGACGACTCGCGGATTGCGCCGATCTCCGTGGATGAGCTCTTTGTCGGTCTCGGCAAACTCCAGGGCGTGAACGGCGCGTATATGCAACCCTAGAACTCTCTCAATCTCAACTTTTCATATGCTACCGCTGAAAAGCCTTTTTAATCCCGACCGATGAACTCGCAATCGATGTAAACTTCTTCACACCGGCTCTTTATCATCCGGCCAGTTGCGCTCTTTTCGATCCCTAGAAGTATTCCCTCCAAGAACTCATCACCATCGAGCGCAGGCCCCACAGTGGGCGCCAACTGTCGTGGAATTGTCACGGCAGATGTCCTTAGTGTCAGGACTTAGTCGCGAGGCCAACACATCTATGTGGTAGCTTGAGAGGGGTTGAGCGGGATGAGAGACGCGATGTTTCACCCAGGTTCGGCCCCTCACGGTGGAGGTAAAAGCCTACATCCTGCTTCATTGATATTGATGATGATGACCACGGTTACAAGAGTGCTCTATCTCGAGAGCTATTGTCTAAACCTAACTTGTCCAACTCGTGGAACTTGTGAATCTTGTCCCCTTTTGGGGAGCCCTGCCCCTCCTTATATATGTTGGAGGGGCGGGTTACATGTAGAGTCCTCTTAGGATTAGGACTAGTCTATCTCTAATACAAACCGGATACAAGTCCAGGTCTTAGCTCCTTGTAAGATAAATGTTCCTCATGCCTTTCCTCTTAAACCGGCCCACCATTAACATAAACCGGCCTGCTGGGCCTTGGGCCTTGTCATCCATCTGGAACACGCGCCGGGTCACCAATGAGTCTTCAGGCTCGTGAATCGTCATACCAGTGAACCGCCAGACATGTAAACCGCCAGACACGTAAACCGCCCATCCTCTGGCGGTTTACCAATGAAATGCCTAGTCCGACCGGGTTATACTTCCGTCCGGTTTACGCTGCGGGGTATATCCCCGACACAAAGTGCTCCTCCGGTAAACGGGAGTTGCATAATCTCATAGTCATAGGAACATGTATAAGTCATGAAGAAAGCAATAGCAACAAACTAAACGATCAAGTGATATGCTAACGGAATGGGTCAAATGAATTACATCATTCTCTAATGATGTGACCCCATTAATCAAATGACAACTCATGTCTATGGCTAGGAAACTTAACCATCTTTGATTCAACGAGGTAGTCAAGTAGAGGCATACTAGTGACACTCTGTTTGTCTATGTATTCACACATGTATTATGTTTCCGGTTAATACAATTCTAGCATGAATAATAAACATTTATCATGAAATAAGGAAATAAATAATAACTTTATTATTGCCTCTATGGCATATTTCCTTTCAATACCTTCCTCAAAACAGCCACCATACCTACCTATTATGGCATTTCCATAGCCATTCCGAGATATATTGCCATGCAACTTTCCACCGTTCCGTTTATTATGACACACTCCATCATTGTCATATTGCTTAGCATGATCATGTAGTTGACATCGTATTTGTGGCAAAGCCACCATTCATAATTCTTTCATACATGTCACTCTTGATTCATTGCATATCCCGGTACACCGCCGGAGGCATTCATATAGAGTCATATTTTGTTCTAAGTATCAAGTTGTAATTGTTGAGTTGTAAGAAAAATAAAAGTGTGATGATCATCATTATTAGAACATTGTCACAGTGAGGAAAGGATGATGGGGACTATGATTCCCCCACAAGCCGGGATGAGACTCCGGACGAAAAATAAAAAAAGGAGAAAAGATGCCATAAAAAGAGAAAAGGCCCAAATAAATAAATAAATGAGAGAAAAAGAGAGAAGGGACAATGTTACTATCCTTTTACCACACTTGTACTTCAAAGTAGCACCATGATCTTCATAGTAGAGAGTCTCTCATGTTATCACTTTCATATACTAGTGGGAATCTTTCATTATAGAACTTGGCTTGTATATTCCAATGACGGGCTTCCTCAAAATGCCCTAGGTCTTCATGAGCAAGCAAGTTGGATGCACACTCACTTAGTTTCTTTTTGAGCTTTCATATACTTATAGCTCTAGTGCATCCGTTGCATGGCAATCCCTACTCACTCACATTGATATCTATTGATGGGCATCTCCATAGCCCGTTGATACGCCTAGTTGATGTGAGACTATCTTCTCCCTTTTTGTATTCTCCACAACCACCACTCTACTCCACCTATAGTGCTATATCCATGGCTCACGCTCATGTATTGCGTGAAGATTGAAAAAGTTTTGAGAATGTCAAAAGTATGAAACAATTTCTTGGCTTGTCATCAGGGTTGTGCATGATTTAAATATTTTGTGTGGTGAAGATAACGCATAGCCAGACTATATGATTTTGTAGGGATAACTTTCTTTAGCCATGTTATTTTTAGAAGACATAATTGCTTAGTTAGTATGCTTGAAGTATTATTATTTTTATGTCAATATGAACTTTTGTCTTGAATCTTTTGGATCTGAATATTCATGCCACAATTAAGAAGAATAACATTAAAATTATTCCAAGTAGCACTCGGCATCAAAAATTCTGTTTTTATCATTTACCTACTCGAGGACGAGCAGGAATTAAGCTTGGGGATGCTCGATACGTCTCCAACGTATCTATAATTTTTGATTGCTCCATGCTATATTATCTACTGTTTTGGACATTATTGGGCTTTATTATCCACTTTTATATTATTTTTGGGACTAACCAATTAACCGGAGGCCCAGCCCAGAATTGCTGTTTTTTGCCTGTTTTAGGGTTTCGAAGAAAAGGAATATAAAACGGAGTCCAAACGGAATGAAACCTTTGGGAACGTGATTGTTAGGAAGATTATGATCCAGGGAGACTTGGACCCTACGTCAAGAAAGAAAAGAGGAGGCCACGAGGTAGGGGGGCGCGCCTGCCTACCCCAGGCGCGCCCTCCACCCTCGTGGGCCCCCTGTTGCTCCACCGACGTACTCCTTCCTCCTATATATACCTACGTACCCCAAAACGATCAGATACGGAGCCAAAAACCTAATTCCACCGCCGCAACTTTCTGTATCCATGAGATCCCATCTTGGGGCCTGTTCCGGAGCTCCGCCGGAGGGGGCATCAATCACGGAGGGCTTCTACATCAACATCATAGCCCCTCCGATGAAGTGTGAGTAGTTTACCTCAGACCTACGGGTCCATAGTTAGTAGCTAGATGGCTTACTAGATTGATCTTTCTTGCAATGGGAGAAGTGCTTAGCTTTGGGTTCAACCTTGCGGTGTCCTTTCCCAGTGATAGTAGGGGCAGCAAGGCACGTATTGTATTGTTGCCATCGAGGATAACAAGATTGGGTTTTCTTCATATTGCATGAGTCTATCCCTCTACATCATGTCATCTTGCTTAAGGCGTTACTCTGTTTTTAACTTAGTACTCTAGATGCATGCTGGATAGCGGTCGATGAGTGGAGTAATAATAGTAGATGCAGGCAGGAGTCGGTCTACTTGTCTCGGACGTGATGTCTATATACATGATCATACCTAGATATTCTCATAACTATGCTCAATTCTGTCAATTGCTCAACACTAATTTGTTCACCCATCGTAGAATACTTATGCTCTCGAGAGAAGCCACTAGTGAAACCTATGGCCACCGGGTCTATCTTAATCATATTAATCTCCTACCACTTAGTTATTTCCTTTGCTATTTACTTTGCCTTTATTTCACTTTGCATCTTTATCATAAAAATACCAAAAATATTACTTATCATATCTATCAGATCTCACTCTCGTAAGTGGCCTTATAGGGATTGACAAGCCCTATTTGTGTTGGTTGTGAGGATTTATTTGTTTTGTGCAGGTATAAGGTACTCACCCGTAGCCTCCTATTGGATTGATACCTTGGTTCTCAAAAACTGAGGGAAATACTTATGCTACTTTGCTGCATCATCCCTTCCTCCTCGGGGAAAACCAACACAGTGCTCAAGAGGTAGCAAGAAACATCATGAGATCCAACTATAATAGCAAATCTCGCAATACATCAAGATCGTGCCACCTCAAGAACACGAGAGAGAGAGAGAGAGAGATCAAACACATAGCTACTGGTACATACCCTCAGCCCCGAGGGAGAACTACTACCTCCTCGTCATGGAGAGCACTGGGATGATGAAGATGGCCATCGGAGAGGGATTCCCCCCTCCGGCAGGGTGCCGGAAAGGGTCTAGATTTGTTTTCGGTGGCTACGGAGGCTTCTGGCGGCGGAACTCCCGATCTATTCTGCTCCCCGAAGTTTTTAGGATATAGGGGTATGTATGGGAGGAAGAAGTACGTCGGTGGACCTCCGGGTTGTCCACGAGGCAGGGGGCGCGCCCAGGGGGGTGGGCGCGCCCCCCACCCTCGTGGGCAGCCCGGGACTCTCCTGGTCCATCTCCGATACTCCGTGGGCTTCTTCTGGTCCAAAAATAAGTTCCGTGAAGTTTCAGGTCAATTGGACTCTGTTTGATTTTCCTTTTCTGCGATATTCTAAAACAAGGAAAAAAGAGAAACTGGCACTGGGCTCTGGGTTAATAGGTTAGTCCCAAAAAATAATATAAAAGTGTCTAATAAAGCCCATAAACATCCAAAACAGATAATATAATAGCATGAATACTTCATAAATTATAGATCGTTGGATACGTATCACCCGACATTGCAAGAAGCACACCCACCACGACAAATTCTTAGAGGGTATCTTGTGCGGCTCCAATGGCGCTCTGAGCGGCTACTGATGATGAGCAACAGTTCACCATGCATGCCATGGTGGACACCCACAAAAGGTTCACGGAGCTCTCGGTGGTGTACACCAACAACCCGGTCTGGGTGGAGCACTCCATCCACATCATGGAGATGTTTCTTGCTGAGGAGAAGTACAAGGTGGTTGGGTTCGACCTCGAGTACACCCACGCTTATGCCGGGTCTCATCCCAAGGTCGTCGTTGCCCATATATGCGTGCACAACCACGTCCTCGTCTACCACTGCTGCCTGGCCACAAGGCCTTGCGAGCGTTTTGCCAGGTTTGGCAATAGCCCCCACTACATGTTCGCTACGGTGGATATCACCAACGATGTAAGGGTGCTCAAGAATTCGGGCATCGCCTGCCAGAATCTTGTCGACATCCCGGGCCAATACAAGATCTGGGGCACCAAGGAGCATGAGAAGGACTCACTAGTTCACCTCGCCGAGGCCATCATGGACCCCTACTACAAAGACATGAAGGATTCCTGCAACAAGGACAAGCGTGCTTGGCACTCGGCCTGGATGGAGAAACTCGACAAAGCTCACGTCGTGTACGCGGCCAAGGTGGCGTACATGAGCTACGACATGTACAGGTGGATCATTGACATGAGGAAGTGCCTCCTTCCCCAAAACGTCCAGGGATCCAGCCAGAAGCAGAGCAATGGAAAGTGTCGTCGCAACAATAAGTAGATGATTAGATGCTCGTTTCTCCTAGTTTAGTACGCATGTAATTGCTTACTTTGGTGTGTGGAAATGTTATGTGTGTAGTCACTTGTGTAATTGTATGCTTAATTTGGTTTCGCAATGTTGTCTTTTTAAGTATATATGTTGATGCTCTGTAGACAGAGCAAATCACATCGCACACAGACTAAACAATGGAACCCGTCGGTGATGATTTCATCAATCACTGACAATTGTATACAAGCAATCGTTTCCTCACAACACACACGACTTGTTAATAGGAATCGTGTGTGTTGTGATCGGTCTTCCCACACGTTTCCGATTACAGACCTGTTTGCCGCATATCACACACATCTTGTTAAGTTGAACTATTTCTGCTCTCTTGGCTGAACGCAAACAATTCATCCGAGTGAACTGTGTGCCGTATATCGCACACACCTTCATCTGGCTGCATGTTTCTGTTGTTTCGCCTCATCACAAATAGTTTATCCGAGTGAACTCTATGCCTTATATCGCACACACCTTCATCTGGTTGCCCGTTTCTTTTGTTCTGCCTCATCGCAAATAGTTCATTGAACTAAACCGTATGCCCCACATCACACACGCAAGTAAAATCTAAACCGTGTTTGATGTATCCGCCATCGCAAATGTTTTGCATCTTTTTTGAAGATTATTTTACATCACCGTTTGCGATTAATGCATCGCACACAGTTTCGTCAAAGGGTCTCTGATTGTAGTGTCGCATTAGCAGCATCCTGCAGTAGTGATAAGATCATTATATGATCTTTTTATTTCTTTTATTCTTTTCTTTTTCTCAAGATCATAGCAAGAAAGCAAAGCCCTCAACTCAAAACTACTCTTTATTATATAACTCACGGACTCGATTACATAGATAGACCACAAAGCAAAGCTCGAAACCAAATCATACTAAAAACTTTTATTCTACTAGATCAATATATAACCAAAAGGATCAAACTACGAAAAATGATAAAGGTAAAGATGTGATGGTGATACGATACCGGGGCACCTCCCCCAAGCTTGGCAGTTGCCAATGGGAGTGCCCATGTCCATGTATTTAGATCTCTTTCTTCGGAGGTGGTGATGATGGAGTTGATGATGTCCAAGAAAGATGAACGAGTCTCCGGGGTCCTCAAATCTGCAGTCAAACTCATCCTCTTAAATCTGTATTCATACTCACAGTTTTGGTTTTGCATGTCATAGATCTGGGCTTGGAGATTCTCGATTTTCTCGTGAAGCTTGAAGATGGCATCTCCGATGTTCTTGGCATCCAACTTGTGGTCACGGGTAAATTTCATGATCATGGAGTGATTGGCGTTGAGTCCGTGCTCCACCATCCCTTGGCACTTGAAGACTTGCTGCTCCATTGTCTCGAGCCTTGTCTCCATGCTTTCGGTCTTCCTTGGCCCTTGAACATCGCAGATGTGTTGCACACACGCTCATGCATCCCAATGCATGGTTTGAGGGAGTTGCAGCACCTTTGCAAGGTAGGGGTGGATGACCTTCTCAAAGAACTTGTCCTTCGGAGCACTTGGGGATGTCATAGCAATCTAGATCTGTCGAAAAAACAGCTTGAAACAAGAACATAGGATTTTGCCGTGGTACGGTGGTCAAAAATTTCAGGAGATTATATAATGAATTTTTACTGACCAAAAGAAGTGTGCTATCATAAAATGGACTCCGGAGGGCACACAAGGTGGCCATAAGCCTGGAAGGCACGCCCCTAGGGCTTGTCGCCTCCTCGTGCACTATTCAGAATACTTTTTATTTTCCTATTTTTTTAAATATTCCAAAACGGAGTAAAATTGCCATTGGAAAAGTTTTGGAGTCGATTTACTTACCGTACCACATACCTATTCCTTTTCGGAGTATGAAATGTTCTGGTAGGTATCCCTTATGTACTCCTCCGGTGTTATGGTATTAATAATATTGGTGAGGGAGTCCTGGATTAGGGGGTCTCCAGACAGCCGGACTATATTCTTTGGCCGGACTGTTAGACTATGAAGATACAAGATTGAAGACTTCGTCTCGTGTCCGGATGGGACTCTACTTGGCGTGGAAGGCAAGCTAGGCAATACAGATATGCATATCTTCTCCTTTGTAACCGACCTTGTGTAACCCTAGCCCTCTCCGGTGTCTATATAAACCGGAGGGTTCTAGTCCGTAGGACAACATACAATCATACCATAGGCTAGCTTCTAGGGTTTAGCCTCTCTGATCTCGTGGTAGATCTACTCTTGTACTACCCATATCATCAATATTAATCAAGCAGGACGTAGGGTTTTACCTCCATCAAGAGGGCCCGACCCTGGGTAAAACTTTGTGTCCCCTGCCTCCTGTTACCATCCGCCTAGACGCACAGTTCGTGACCCCCTACCCGAGATCCGCCGGTTTTGACAACGACATTGGTGCTTTCATTGAGAGCTACGCCCCTGGCCATCAGGTCAGGTTTGGAAACTTAAACTACATGGCCGATATCCACGGAGACTTGATCTTCGACGGATTCGAGCCTCTGCCTTGTGCATCACGTGGTCATGGTGAGTACGATTTAGCTCTACCATCCGACAGTGTTCAGGAGATCGCACCGACAGCCGCTCCGACCCTCAATTCGGAGCCAGTTGCGCCGTCCATGGATGGGTGGATGGACCCCACCACGAAGACCTTACCCTCATTGGCGATCGAGCCGAACATCGACCTTACTCTGCACGAGAGCCGTGTTGACAAACTGCCGGATCTCTCTCCGGCCACGGACTCCGAACCGCCTGCGCCCGTTCCTAGCGAATCCGATTGGGCTTTGATCATGGATTTTACCTCCGCAGATATTTTTCAGCACTCGCCCTTTGGCGACATACTGAATTCGTTAAGGTCTCTCTCCTTGTCAGGAGGATCTTGGTCGAACTATGTCCGGCAGGATTGGGATGCGGACGACGAAGAAATTCGCGGCCCTCCCACCACCCACTTAGTAGCCACTGTCGATGACTTAACCAACATGCTCGACTTTGACTCCGAAGACATCGACGGTATAGACGACGATGCGGGAGACGAAGATGAACCACTGCGCACAGGGCACTGGACAGCCACCTCATCATATGATATATACATGGTGGACACACCCAAAGAAGGCAATGGCGACGAGACAGCGGAGGATGACCCCTCCAAGAAGCAACCCAAGCGTCGACGTCAGCGGCGCCGCTCTAAGTCCCGCCAAAGCAAAAGTGGTGATACCGGCACAGGAGATAATAACACTCCGGATAGTGCCGAAGATAACAACAATCCCCTCCAGCAAGATTTAGAGCAGGAGGATGGAGGAGCCAGCCCTCCTGAGAGAGTGGCAGATGGAGAAGCGGTGGCAAGCCTCGGCAATGACGAATTCGCCATGCCAGAGGATCCCGTTGAACAAGAGCGCTTCAAGCGCCGGCTTATAGCCACGGCAAATAGCCCTAAGAAAAAGAAGTAGCAGCTTCAAGCTGATCAAGATCTGCTAGCTGACAGATGGACTGAAGTCCTCGCGGCCGAGGAATATAAACCCGAGTGCCCCTCCAAGAGTTACCCGAAATGCAGGTTGCTACCCCGACTGGAGGAAGAAGCGCATGACGCAACTGATCAGCCACCTCGTGGCCGCGATAGAGAGGCATTCTAGCCAAAAACTCAGCCTGCACCACGACGCCATTCAAATAAAAAGGCATGGGGAAATACGCTAGACCTGCGAGACGTATTGGAGGAAAAAGCAAAACATGCAAGATCGATCTACGGATCACGAGGGCGCGCCACTATGCGAGACGATAAATGTCATGCCGGATACAGTAAAAGTCAATCTGGCCGGGCCGAACACAGCAGGCAAGACCCATTCGAGTTGCGTCGTGATATAGCCCAATACAGAGGCGCCGCACACCCCCTATGCTTCACAGACGAAGTAATGGATCATCAAATCCCAGAGGGTTTCAAACCCGTAAATATTGAATCATATGACGGCACAACAGATCCTACGGTATGGATCGAGGATTTCCTCCTCCACATCCACATGGCCCGCGGCGATGACTTACAAGCCATCAAATACCTCCCACTAAAGCTCAAAGGACCAGCGCGGCATTGGCTTAACAGCTTGCCAGCAGAGTCCATTAGCTGTTGGGAAGATCTGGAAGCCGCATTTCTCGACAACTTTCAGGGCACTTATGTGCGACCACCAGACGCCGGTGACTTGAGCCACATAATTCAGCATCCAGAAGAATCGGCCAGGCAATTCTGGACACGATTCCTAACAAAGAAAAATCAAATCATCGACAGTCCGGATGCAGAGGCCCTAGCAGCCTTCAAGAATAACATCCGTGACGAGTGGCTTGCCCAACACCTTGGACAGGAAAAGCCGAAATCTACGGCATCCCTCATGACACTCATGACCCGCTTTTGTGCGGGAGAAGACAGTTGGCTGGCTCGCAGTAACAATATGTCAAAGAACCATGGTACTTCGGATACCAAGGACGGCAATAGCAGGTCACATCGCAACAAACATAAGCACCGCATTAATAGCGATAATACTGAAGATACGGCAGCCAATGCCGGATTCAAAGGCTCTAAACCCGGTCAGCGGAAAAAGCCATTCAAAAGAAGCACTCCGGGCCCGTCCAGTTTGGACCGCATACTCGATCGCTCGTGTCAAATACACGGCACCCCCGACAAGCCAGCCAACCACACCAACAGGGATTGTTGGGTGTTCAAGCAGGCCGGCAAGTTAATTACCGAAGACAAAGATAAGGGGCTACATAGCGATGACGAGGAAGAGCCCTGGCAGCCGAACACCGGAGGACAGAAGAGGTTCCCCCCACAAGTGCGGACGGTGAACATGATATACGCAACCCACATCCCCAAGAGAGAGCGGAAGCGTGCGCTCAGGGACGTATATGCGTTGGAGCCAGACGCCCCAAAGTTCAACCCATGGTCCTCCTATCCGATCACCTTCGATCGCAGGGACCACCCCACTAGTATCCGTCATGGCGGATTCGCCACACTGGTCCTAGACCCAATCATTGACGGATTTCACCTCACTCGAGTCCTTATGGATGGCGGCAGCAGCCTGAACCTACTTTATCAGGACACAGTGCGCAAAATGGGTATAGACCCCTCAAGGATCAAACCCACAAAAACGACCTTTAAAGGCGTTATTCCAGGCGTAGAGGCCCATTGCACAGGCTCAATTACACTGGAAGTGGTCTTCGGATCCCCGGATAACTTCCGAAGCGAAGAATTAATCTTCGATATAGTCCCGTTCCGCAGTGGCTATCATGCACTGCTCGGGCGAACCGCATTTGCGAGATTCAATGCGGTACCGCATTATGCATACCTCAAGCTCAAGATGCCAGGACCCCGGGGGTCATCACAGTTAACGGAAACACAAAGCGCTCTCTCCGCACGGAGGAGCACACTGCGGCCCTCGCAGCAGAAGCGCAAAGCAGCCTCTCAAGGAAATCCACAAGTTCGGCGTTTCAAGACCCGGACACCTTCAAACACGCTCGGAGTAATTGGCAACTAGACCACCTAGCACGGTCTGAGCTCACGTAGCAATGCGGCCCCCACCCCGGCCCAAGCCAAACGGCAAAATTCGTGCCACGCGTACATAATCACACATTAAAAATACCATGGGCACAGGTGGGGAGGGGGGCACAACTACGGCACGCTCCAAGACGCGGCCTAAACCGCACTAGGGGCTTCCCGCTTTGTTATTTTTCTCTTTTAGGACTTTAATCTCTGGAAACCTTGTCCGACAGCATGACTGCCGAACACATGATGCAGCAACCAAGAGAGGCAGAAAGCTATGTCACACCACGGAACCCCCAGGTGGATTACGATAACGAGTGAAATATTTGCTTTAATACTATTCCTCAGCTTGCCCTTGGAAGGGACATAGTCCTACTTTTTGCTTATCGCACTATCTGTATCATTCTGCTTTAACGCACCTCTTTGAATAAACAACGCATAATATTACGACTATTATTGCAATATTGTTTTATATATGTGTGTTCATTAATGACGCCTTGCAACCGTACACTTTGGTACGGCCAACACACCAGGGGCTTAAGTACCCCACAATATGGTGTGAGAAGTCCGAACACTTTCACAAGTGCGGCACCCCGAACTTATAGCATTATATGCATTAGCTCGGAATCATGTCTTTGGTCAAATGTTGGGTTTGCCCGGCTCCTATGTTTTGGTACCTTACGTTTCGCTCTATCGGCTAAGGTAGCGCTAGGAGAACTACTGCGATTGTACCCCGGTTCTGCTGGGCTAAGCACCTCGGTAGAGAAAGCTAAAACTGACTGTCATGATAAGGTGAGAGACCGGTCGCTGTTCGGCGAGGTTTCGAGTCCCTAAAGACTTATGCCGCTTAGAGCGAGGAGCCGGTCCTGTCTGGCTTAAAGGCGTGTATCGCGCCCCGAATTCGGCCTTCCGAATACCAGGGGCTTCGTCGAAATTTAAAATTATAGAATTCTATGGCTAAGTGAGAGTGATAAAGCATTATTAGTCCGGTTGCCTTGTTCGCTGTGCTGAGCACCTCCCTCGAAGGACCCAACAATGGGAACAAGAGTGCTCAGGTTTATCCCGAACACCCCAGCACTCGCGGCATGGGGGCAGAAGCCGAGGACTAGCCATCTCTCAGATTGGATAAACAGCCAAACAGAAGGTAATATTTTAAATTCAAACAAGCATTGCATAGCGCATATGAAACAAGTTTTCATCATACAGGATCACACAAGCAAGTTTACTCAAATATTACATCCTTGGAACATTCGTCCGCTACAAGACGGGCACCCTTCAGGACACCCTCATAATAAATTTCGGGGGTGCGATGCTCCTTGCCCTGTGGCGGTCCCTCCTTGATCAGCTTCACGGTGTCTAGCTTGGCCTATTGCACCTTCACGCGGGCGAAAGCCCGGCGTGCACCTCCAATGCAGACAGACAGCTTGACGACCTCCAGCCGCGGGCAGGCGTCCACAAGCTGCCTCACCAGGCCGAAGTAGCTGTTCGGAAGGGCGTTGCCAGGCCACAGCCGGACTATAAAGCCCTTCATGGCCTGTTCGGCCGCTTTCTGTAGCTCGACCAGCTGCTTCAGCTGGTCGCTCATAGGCACCGGGTGTTCGGTCTCAGTATACTGAGACTAGAACAACTTCTCCGTTGGGCTTCCCTCCTCGGCCTGGTAAAACTGTGCGGCATCCGACACGCTGTGGGGCAAATCTGTGAATGCTCCTGGAGAGCTCCGGATTCAGGTAAGTAATAGGTAATTTACTTTCACATGCTTGCTTTGCATATAGAATACCTTACCCACCGCTATTCTCTTCATCGCGTCAATCTCTTGGAGGGCCTTTTGGGCTTCGGCCTTGGCACTTTTTGCGTTCTCGAGGGCCGCGGCAAGCTTAGACTCTAGCGTCTTCGAGTCAAGCTCCAACGCCTCGTGCTTCGTCACGAGAGCCTGGAGCTCTTGCTGCACCTCGCCCACTCGAGCCCCTTGCCTTTCCCGCTCGGTGCGCTCCTTGGCCGCTTTATCTTCGGCCTCGGACAGCGCTTGCCTTAGGGTTGCCACTTCGGTCGTGGCCCCTGGCAAATTCATGATGATCCTGCCATTTCGCAATCGCATTCTTTTTATACATATCCATACACTAGGTATTACTTACCCTTGTTCTCCTCGAGCTGCCTCTTGGCAAGGCCGAGCTCTTTCTTGGACCCCTCGAGGTCCTGCTTCCGTACAGCGACCTCCGCAGTCAGTGCGGTGGACGCCAGCAGCGAGGCCTGCATACACATATTGACATACTTATATTAGACTCCTACGATATTATTTGATCCTCTGTTCGACTTTTCTTTGTGAACACCGAACAAAGCATCAGGGGCTACTATCTATGCGGTAATATTTTTCCTATATTTTAAAACACTTACCTCAAAGCCTGTTAGAAGGCTGGCACAGGCTTCAGTCAATCCGCTCTTGGCGGACTGAACCTTCCGGACCACCGCACTCATAATAGTATGGTGCTCCTCGTTGATGGAAGCGCTGCGAAGCGCTTCCAGCAGATTGTCCGGCGCCTCTAGATGGACAGAGGTCACCGGCACAGGCGTCTTGCCCCTCTTAGAAGGAGGCCGCCTGCCCGAGCCCGGAACCACTGGAGGTTCTGGCGCGGTGTTCGGCTAAGGGCCAAACTCGGAGCTCTCAGGGGCCTTGTCCCCTCGGCTCCCGGAGTCCGGGAGGCCGCCTTGAGGCGCCTCCGGGGCTGTCTCCCCTCGACCCGGTGCCTCGTGAGACAGCACCTCGGCGTCGTCCACAGGATAGGGGGAGGTGGCGGTCAGGACTGGATCGCTATCCATGTCTGACGAGCCCAGGGAACCGTCCGATGATACATTGATACGGGCTCGGGGCGGCCTGCATAATCATATTTCGGCGTTAGGTGAAGTAGTGCGGCAAAGGAATACTATGACTTACTCTGGTATCCGAATACTTACGACTTCCCCAGGGGCTTGGCCCTGGGCAGCCACTCGTCTTCGTCGGCGGCGGCGGTGGTAGAGTAGTCCGGAAGGAGAGTTATCCCCTTCTTGGACCCTTCGGCCTCCCCAGTTGGGGCGGCCTTCCTATTCTTGTCTCCCCCGTCTGGAGGGGAGCATCTTCTTCTGCCTCCTCGTCTTCGGGGGAGGATTGCGCCGTAGAGTCCTCAGACAGTGAGTCCAACGACGCCTTGCATCGGGAACTCTTTCGGGTTCCCTTGGCCTTCTTGGTCTTCTCCAGCACCGTATAAGGAGCCGGAGTCAGCATCTTTGCCAGAAGAGCGTCTGCTGGGCCTTCGGGCAAAGGAGCCGGACAGTCGATCTGTCCGGCTGACTCCTACCAATCCTGTCAAAGGTACGGAGTTTAGATCCCGCATGGAGTCAATCTATAAAAAATAAGTATCCTGTGAAAGGTAAAGCAGCTTACCGCACTAGCTTGGCGCTTCGCGCTGAATCCGCGATCCTCAGTAATGGGAGGGGGGACCTCGGCGCTTTTGAACAGCACCCTCCAAGCATCTTCGTGAGTTGTGTCGAAGAGCCTGTTCAGAGTTCGGTGTTGCGCCGGGTCGAACTCCCACAAGTTAAAGTCCCGTTGTTGGCACGGGAGGATCCGGCGGTGGAGCATGACCTGGACTACGTTGACGAGTTTGAGCTTCTTGTTCACCATGTTCTGAATACATGTTTGGAGTCCGGTCAGCTCTCCCGAACTACCCCGGGACAGGCCCTTCTCTTTCCAGGAGGTGAGCCGCGTGGGGATGCCAGATCGGAACTTGGGGGTCGCTACCCATGCAGGGTCACGCGGCTCGGTGATGTAGAACCACCCCGATTGCCACCCCTTTATGGTTTCCACAAAGGAGCCCTCGAGCCATGTAACGTTGGGCATCTTGTCCACCATGGCGCCTCCGCACTACGCCTGGCGGCCGCTCACAACCTTCGGCTTGACATTAAAGGTCTTCAGCCATAAGCCAAAGTGGGGCTTGATGCGGAGGAAGGCCTCGCACACGATGATAAACACTGAGATGTTGAGGATGAAGTTCGGGGCCAGATCGTGGAAATCCAGGCCGTAGTAGAACATGAGCCCCCGGACGAATGGGTGGAGAGGGAATCCCAGTCCGCGGAGGAAATGGGTAAGGAACACTACCCTCTCATGGGGCCCGGGGGTGGGGATGAGCTGCCCCTCATCTGGGAGCCGGTGCGCGATGTCGTCGGGCAGGTATCCGGCTCTCCTCGGCTTCTTGATGTCCCCCTCCGTGACGGAGGAGACCATCCACCTGCCTCCCGCTCCGGACATGGTTGGAGAAGGTTGAGGTGGGAAGTGCGGACTTGGGCGCTAGAGCTCGAGTGTGTGAAAACGGATGAGCAAAGGAGGAAGAAGGCGTGGATGGTGAATCCTTATCCCTTTATATGGGCGGACGAAACTAAGCGTCCCCACTAGCCTGGTAAAACTCGCTTATCCCCCAAGCGCCGTAATTGATGGCGCGGTTGGGTTACCCACGCCCGTATTGATGAGAATCCTGTGATAAGGGGACACGATCTCTGCTTTGACAAGACGTGTCAAAAAACTGCCTCGCGTTATGTGCGGGGCTAGTTGAAGGAAGCGGTTCGAATAATCACCGGGCCATGGCATAATGTCGTGTTGCCAAAACAAGTCAACAAATTAGATTTGCCGAAATATTATTCTCTCTACGGTGGTATTTGCAACTTATTTTGCAGGGTCGGACACTATCCTTGTATTCAAATTCTTCTGTGATGTATTCGGAGGAGGAACCCGCCTTGCAATGCCGAAGACAATGCTGCACGCGGGACTCATCGTCATTGAAAGCCTGGTTCAGGGGCTACTGAGGGAGTCCTGATTAGGGGGTCTCCGGACAGCCGGATTATATCCTTTGGCCGGACTGTTGGACTATGAAGATACAAGATTGAAGACTTCGTCTCGTGTCCGGATGGGACTCTACTTGGCGTGGAAGGCAAGCTAGGCAATACGGATATGGATATCTCCTCCTTTGTAACCGACCTTGTGTAACCCTACCCCTCTCCGGTCTCTATATAAACCGAAGGGTTTTAGTCCGTAGGACACAACAACTACAACATACAATCAGACCATAGGCTAGCTTCTAGGGTTTAGCCTCTCAGATCTCGTGGTAGATCTACTCTTGTACTACCCATATCATCAATATTAATCAAGCAGGACGTAGGGTTTTACCTCCATCAAGAGGGCCCGAACCTGGGTAAAACATTGTGTCCCCTGCCTCCTGTTACCATCCGCCTTAGACGCATAGTTCGGGACCCCCTACCCGAGATCAGCCGGTTTTGACACCGACATTGTGCGACTTCAAAATTTCTAGCAACCCTATTGCTTCAAAGTGAATGGCCGATAGTTTCATTATCAAATCACCATCCTAAATTTGATCGTCCTACTTGGTCCATATTTCCAGGTGCAGTTTCATTCAATATTTAATTATGGATGTCCTCATCAAACATACCTCATTATATTCTATCACCTTGTTCACTTAATTGAGAAATCCATATTTTTGGAAACCTCGATGAATTGCCGCTGTGTCCATCCGCCACATCCTCATCCTCTCCATGGATTACTGATGAACTCTTGCTTCGGAACTTGCTTCTATAGTTCATTTCCCGAGAATCTTATAATGACATCTCGTCGATTTTTGTTGCACCTCTTCTCACGCATCTAGAGTCTGAGGTATCCTGACACAAATCAGATCTGAATCTTTCCTTTCCATTGTTCTCTTTAATTTGATAATCATCTATTCCTTTCCATTGTTTGGTTTAACCTTCCTTGTGATCTATATGATCTAAGCAGTAATATTCTCCTGCTTATGTAAACGCATCGTTGTACCATTTTGTCAGCAAGACCGTGTTACTATTGTTGATGACATTCCGGTAGCCACCGATGGACGAGAACTTCGCCTATTGGTCCACTTCGTTCAACGAGCAGGGAAATGGTTCTCTTCGTCCCTCGCCCTTGGTACTGATGTTGTTGCTGACATAACTGATAGGCTATCCTCTGACATACCTTGCTTACATGATCGTGCAAAACGTCCTCGCTCTTCCTACTTTTAACCCACATGGTGGGCCCATAACCCACAGGTCCTAGGATCGAAACCTGACTCTCTTGTACACCCTGATGTCAAAGTTATTCTCGCGCTTGACTTCTTATGTAATTCACGGGCCACCTGCCAAGTGATCTATTCTGGTATCAGACGCAATATTTATTCTCGTTGCTCTAGACCCCTTTCATACTTTGTTTCAGGCATCGAACGATTGCCTACCCGCTCGAAACTTCTCATGGTACCTACTTACTTTGCTCTCGATATTGTCCTAAGTTTCCGTTCGAGAGTTACTTTCTACCACATTCCCTGAGTTATAAACCAAGATAGCCACATTGTAGAGTTCCGTTCTCCCGGAATGCTCCCCCTTTTATTCTTTCGTAAGTACGATGGAGTTTCCGAAGACAGGATGATGAATTCATCATAATGGCTTGAAACAGAGGAATGAAGACATCAACGTGGTGGACGGACCTCGTTGAGAAGAGCAACTAAGACCGAGAAGATCTGTTAGAATTTCGTAACTAGAACTTCCCCCTTACTCCATCTCTTAAATCTTGGGACGAGATTTCTTGTAGTGGAGGAGATTTGTAACACCCCGGGTGTCATGCTACCGTAAACTCATGTTAATGGTGCCACATCATCATAATTAAATTTTGCTAATCTTCACTTTGTTCCAAATTGACCTTAAATTCAAATTTTAAAAGACGAGTCAAATTATTTTTCCTCGAACTATAAAACTAAAATGTTCGAATAGTTCTATAAATTCCGCAGATCATTTTCATGTGGAAACCAACTTCATTTTACTCACAGATAAATCCCTAGGAAATTAATAAATGTTCCAACAGAAAATAAATTGGTCTTTTCAAAATAAAGAATTATGTATGCACTACAAAATGCCCCTAAACTTTGTGGTTAGATCCCAAAGCATTGCAAGGTATTTATGTGAAAATTTTCATGTGCAACAAAATTCTTTTGAATTTAAATAAAATGCAAAACATATGAGAAAATACAAATCAGAAATAAGAAAAGTCTCTCTTTCACTTTGGCCCAACCGCTACTATGCACTGGCCCACCCCAATGGGGGTCATCCCTTTTCCCTGTACGAGACAGAGGTTGTGGCACACATCCAACCACCATGGCCGCCGGTGGCGCCGCTGTCGATCATCCCACGGTCGAGGAGATGTATAAGAGCAAGCCCCGAGTCCCCCCTCTCTCCCCTAGTAACCCTAGCCCTGTTCCTCCCCTCCTCGCACTCCCGTTCGTCTGTTCGAGGCTTCCTGAGCCGTATCCGCCATGGCCATCGTCATCGGCGCGGCCACCGGCCTCCCCAAGCCCTGAGACCGCGTCCGGGAGAACCGCCGCCATAGACTTCGTTCATCCCGAGCATCTAATCGAGTGGAGCCGCCCGATAGGCTCGCCATCGAGCTCATCTTCACCACGTACTTCACCGGCCGCCATCGTCGATTGCCTCGTCTTCAGCCCGTCCCCGACCACCTCGACCTCACCTTCGGCATCGCGGTGATCCCCTCCTCCATTTTCCCTTTTTCTTGAGCTCAATTCATGCTCGTATTGGTCGTCCCGTGAGCTCCTTCCGCCATGGCCGCTCGAGCTCGGCGTCCGCACGTGTCCCCGCATACTGCTATTGCTGCTCCTAGCCGCGGCCGCTGTGGCTCCCCGTCGTGCCCCGCCCCCAGCGCACGCCTGACCGTGTCGTCCCGCGCTCCCCGCTGCTGGGCGCCCGCACCGCCTGCCTCTGCCGCGCGCACCCCACGCCCGCTCATCAGTGCTGCCCTCGTCCGGCGTGCGCCTGGTGATGCCCAGGCCTCCTCCCGGCCGAATCCGGCGCCCGCCCTACCGCCGCGCATGGAGCTCCGCTCCCGCGGTCACCCACGCTCCTGCGCCACTCGCTCCTGCCGCCGCGCGCCCGCTCTCGCCGGAGCTCCCCTATCGCTCGGCCGTCCCGCTACGGCCGCAGCGTTTCGCCCGCGCCCTGGTGTCGCCCGCACGCGAGCCGTAGCCCGCTGATGCGCCCTCGCCGCCCCGCTCGCCGTGGAGGAGCCCCCACCGCCGGGGCTTCCCGCCGTGGCCGTCAGCCCTCCTCTGTGAGGACGCATGCGTGCCTGGCCTTTGAGAATGGCCCTCGTTTAGATTAGGGGACTAATCCCCACTTAAGCCAAGGCCCCCCTGTTAGTTTAATTTTATGTTTAGGTTTAGTTTTAGTTGTACTCTATGACATGTGGCCCCCACTGACTAATTAGCTAGTTCAAAATAATTAAACTATTAGTTGTAGGTTCTAGTCACTGACATGCGGGTCCCATTGGACCCGTTGACCAGTCAACCTTTGACCAGTCAACTGCTGAGTCAGCAGTTGACTGGCCTCACCTAACAACCACACAGTGCATCCCTGGTGCACTACACCGGGTGCACCCAGCCATTTCTGCCTATTTGTTTTTTTATTAATTAAAATAATTTTAGTAAATTTTAGAATATTGATTAAAACTTTGAAAAATCATATAAAATAAACCGTACCTCGGACGAAAAAACTTTGTACATGAAAGTTGCTCAGAACGACGAGACAAACTCGGAGACGCAGCCCGTTCGTCCGCCATACATCCCTAGCGTAGAGAACACGCAACTTTTCCCCTCTGATTCATCTGTCTGAGAACGCGAAACACCGGGGATATTTTGTCGGATGTTATCCGCCTTCACCGGTACCACCTCATATCGTGTTAGGGCACCCCTAGCACCGCTACTTGTCATGTCATGCATCGCTATGCATCTGTGTGCTTAATATTTATTGTTTCTTACCCCTCTTCTCTCGCTAGACACTGAGACTGATGTCGCTGCTACCCAGTAC